>NW_006921637.1:10974294-10989589 GCF_000298275.1 Orycteropus afer afer | reverse complement strand
GAGGACATTATGCTGAGTGAAATAAGTCAATCACAAAAGGACAAATATTGTATTAGTCCATTATTGTAAAAGTTAAGGAAAGGTTTATCTATGGAAGGAAATTTTCTTTGTTGGTTACCAGGGGTGGGAGGGGAGGGGAGGGAACACTGTTAGATGGATAGAGAAGTATTGATTTGGGTAAAGAGAAGGGCAATGTACCAAATGTGAGTGATCAATATGGTGGCATTGAGGAAGAGAAAGACATAGAGAGGTACATGGGAGGTGCAGACAACAAAGGGGAACCCTTTTGCACATACAGTACTACATTGTCAATGAAGGCAAACATGGGTATACGGGTGGATAGGTGGGTGGACAGGCTGAACTAGTAGGTATGTCTAAGAAGTGGGGAGTGTACCCAAGAACATGTATAAGGTTGGCAGACAACGGTCCTATAAGTTTATGTGTATGATCTGAATTCCCAGGTGTATCGTGTTGCTGATAAGACACAAGGTGGTAGTCACTGCTTGGTCACAGCCAGCTACCCAGAGGGACCGAGTAGTTGAACTTGTGGGCTCAGGACCATAGTCACAGGGACATCAAGCTCAGTTGGCATAACATACTACACAAAACATTGTTCTACCTCCTACTTTGGCAAGTAGTGACTGGGATCTTAAAAGCTTGGAAGCTGCCATCTAGATGCAACAATGGGTCTCTCCTCGTCCAGAGCAAAGGAGAATGAAGAAAACTCAAACTTCATAGATACAATCAGTCCTAACAACTGGTACACCATCCAATCTGCAGCCTGTACGACTATCAGACCAGAAGAACTAGATGGTGCCTGGCTACAAATGTCAATCTCTTGGAAGGGGATCTATGTAGGAGGTCCTGGATAGAGAGGGAGAACAATGTGGACAAAACTCAAAATCATTTGGAGAAAATAAGAAAGGAGTGGGGGGGTACCAGGTGTGCTGGTCCGATAGAGCTTATGGAACCACTGAGACTATGGCCCCTAGCAGCCCATCAGGTCTGGAATTGAACCCACACTTGTGGCTTCCAGCCAAGCAAAAGACAGGTATATGAGTTGAACATTTACCTGAGGTAAATACACTCCTTGGAGAGAACAGTGATAGGAGAAAGAAAGGGCTGCTTATGCATCGACCAGCAGATAGCTGAGGGGGCAGGAGGGCATGGAGGGATGGACACAGGGAAGAGGTAATTTTCGGTAGGAAGTGGGAGGGGAGCTGTTGCATTGTGGTGAATTGTGGTCAATGTCATGACAAAGTGTATGTGAACTGCTGTATGGGAAGTGAATTTGCTCTGTAAATTTTTACCCAAATCACAATAAAAATAAATTTAAAAAAAAAAAAAAAAACAACCCTGCCTTTTATTGGTTTAATGACAGATACATTTCTTTCTCCTATCCCTGACTCTTCTCCTTCCTCTTTTGCTCCAGGCAAATAGAGACCAATTGTTGTGCCTTGGATGGCTGCTTGCAAATTTTTAAGACTTCCGGCACTATGCAAGGAACTAGGAGGTAGAACAGAAGCACTAAAGCACTAAACGTATCATTAAGCCACTTAACTGGGATATCCCATGAAACCAGGACCCTCAACCTCCAAATGAAGGAGCCAAATTCTTAATGAGGCAGTGCTGCAGTACCTATTTATATTGGTACTTTTCTTTCTGTAGGATTGATTGCTAAAAGTAGAATCACTAAGGCAAATAACTTCTTCATCACCTTCCTTTCAAAGTAGCCAGGATAGCTGAAGTATATACTTTTTAAAAAATGCAATAAACAGTAAGGTAAAAATTGCCAAAGACTTAAGCACATTAAAGGCATTTTTATCTGTGTAGACATGTGAGGAAGTAATTAGAAAATTAGAAATAATGAAAAGAATGCTTGTCTTACAATTGATGGTAGAACTATTCCTCTTATTCTAGACTTCTACTTTAATCTGTTTCCCTAAAATGAGGTTAGTATTTTTGTCTGGTGGGAGAAAGCGAAGAACTGGTTTGGCCTGGCTGAACAGAGCATGAAGAACACATACTGGCCTGTAATCAAGTTCAACATCTATCTAACTAATAAAATAGGCATCATGACATTGTCAAGGTTGTCACATTCCCTGATTTTGCCCCTTGTCTCTAGCCAGTCTGGCTGTCAATGAAATGGTACATAGAGTCATACTAGGTAACCTCTCAGTGACCACCTGGCCCACAAAGTCCCTTATTTCCATAATTCTATTAGCTGTCATTTCTTAGCTCTAGTAGCATAGTGCCTAAGGCATTTGACTGCTAACCAGAAGGTTGGCGGTTCAAGTCCACCAGCCACTCTGTGGAAGGAAGACTGGGCAGTCTATTTCCATAAAGACTTACTGGGTTGGAAACCAGAGAGATCACTATGAGTTGGAGTCGACTCAATGACAGTGAGTTTGGTTTTTGGTTTGGTCATTCTTTATGGATCTTAATCTCAGAAAGTATAATATTATTGTATTAGGTGTACCTTACATACATGAAATCTTGCTTGATAGCGTTTGAATTTAAGTCTTTATGGAAAGTTTCAAGATCTGTAAATAAGTATTAACCCCTCCTTTGTTTTTTAGACTTCCTGGGAATGAAAATGATTGGTGAGCTTCTACGGATGTCAGGTGCCTTTTTCATGCGACGAACTTTTGGTGGCAATAAACTCTACTGGGCTGTATTCTCTGAATATGTAAAAACTATGTTACGGGTAAATGCAAATAATTATCAAGTACTTTCAATCTTTATTTTCTCTGATGTTTGCTATGAAATTTTATTTTTAAATGTTTAACTTCTGGATGAACTGCTTAGATATTTGTTTCTTCCCCTTCAAGGAATGTTCACTACCTCAGTAGTCTGTTTAATCTGTATGGCTCTTTTAAGTTATATTGTAAACTGTTTGTTTAGAGGGCTGGGGAGGGAGCTTGGGAAAATAAAAGAAGCATTTATCATTTTGAGAGTAGGCAATGGGTTTTGTGTTTTGTTTGTTTGTGTTTTCTCTTTAAAGACTGGTTATGCTCCTGTTGAATTTTTCCTCGAAGGGACAAGAAGTCGCTCTGCCAAGACATTGACTCCTAAATTTGGTAGGTCACTTACAGATTAGAAGACTGTTAACCTTCAGGAAAAAAAAGAAAAAGAAAAAGAAAAAGCTTTAAACATGGTCTCATCATAACTGCTCAATAACTTTTTGGCGAGATATTCTTTTCTTTATAACTGTTTCTTCAAGTTTAAGTGTTTATTTTTATGGGCTTTGTGTATATATAGTATGCACTTTTAGTATATTCCTGTGTGTACCCCTTACTTGCTGTTATTCAGTGTGTGTAATGAAACATTCTTCCATGTGTTTACAGGTCTTCTGAATATAGTGATGGAACCATTTTTTAAAAGAGAAGTTTTTGATACATACCTTGTTCCAATTAGCATCAGTTATGATAAGATATTGGAAGAAACTCTTTATGTGTATGAACTTCTAGGGGTTCCTAAGCCTAAAGAATCTACAACTGTACGTAAAGGATAGGCAGATTTGATTTTATTTGCATCTTGAGAACACTAATTTATACATTCACTAATTTCTAAATGTATATATACCTTTTTATGTTCTTTCCCTCTGTTGTGCTACTGTTAGGGATTGTTAAAAGCCAGGAAGATTCTCTCTGAAAATTTTGGAAACATCCATGTGTACTTTGGAGACCCTGTATCACTTCGGTCTCTGGCAGCTGGGAGGATGGATCGGAGTCCATATAGCTTGGTTCCAAGGTACAAGGCTCTGTGTTTTGTTTGTTTGTTTTTTCAATTGTTGTAAAAGTATATATCACATGACTTTTGTCAGTAAAGGCTGTGTTTTTATGAACTTATATAGAAATAAGGATTAAAATCTAAAAGTTTGAATTGTGATTCTTGAGTTGACCACTTCTAGGATTGAAACTTGGTTTACCTGAGGTCACACAGCAAATTGTTGAGAAAGCTGTATCATTACATTTTCTCCAGTGGAAAGCTTCGATTAAAGAAGAATTATATGTTTGCCCAAAGAGTGATTAGCTGCAGGATATATTTGTCAAATATGCAAAGTCAAACAATGGTCATTCTTCTCAGGGAACCAGCTCCCTACTAACTTAAAAGTGGTAAGATTCATTTTAAACCAGTGTTTGTACAGAAATTGTTGAGAGCTATTGATAGACCAGCCAAAGTATGTGCTAAGTGTTATTTTTGATCCTAGAAAGGATTGAGTAAGAATAATGAACAGTAATGAGTGGGATTTAGTCCTTGTTCTTAAGAAGTTTACAGTTTTATGGGAAAATAAATGCATTAGGTTCTTTTAGGATACAAGGTCCAGATGAATATGTGGGTTTCTTTAATTTAAAGAAATATACATGAGAAGTAAGGGAGACAGAAACCATCGGCCCAACCAGGCCTCACAGTACTACAGTATCATTCAGAAGTTGTCTGCAGCTCTCAGTCTCACAGCAGCTATTGTGCCTTAACCACAGTTTCATTAGTCATCTCTGAGGCATGTGTTCACTTTTAGTTGCCATAGCTTTCTCTGTGCAGATCTCAAATTGAGTTGCACAGTTATTATCTAGTATAGGGCACCCTTCCTAGCTACAGTTTTCACATTACGTCACTTTATCATCTGGATGCTTTTAGGACAAGTATGTAACCCTGCTCTAACCAGCTTTCTCTGAGTCCCCAGTATCACGCATTTCAAGGTTTAGGAATCCATGCACAAAGAGCCTTGAGGAATATAGAAGCATTTACTTGACAAAGTACTCTCTCTGAAGCTTCTTGGAAGAGGGCCATGTCAGGCAAACTCTACAGCCTATCCGGTGCGAACATAAACAGTTGTAATGTAATCTGATAAGTGTGTTCAATATACTATGGATTCCAAAAAGGCAAAGTAGTTACTTCTACTGGGAGCAGGATCAGTTTTCACAGAATTGTTGGAGTCTATTTATAAAGCAACAAAGATTTTTTTGTCTGGAACCAAGAATAGTAGGACCTTCTTCCCTTAAGTAATTTTATCATCTCTGAAGAGGATACCCTGGAGTAGTATGGACAGTTTACACTGTAGTAAACCATTTGATCTGAAAGAATCTGGTTGGCATAAAGTATGAGAAACCTTCTAAAAGGTCTGTTTTCTTCTGTTCCCCTCTCCATTCACATTTTTCTAGGTGGCAGAACTGTAATTTGTTGTTTTGTACTCTTTCTTTTAGACATATTCCTCAGAAACAGTCAGAGGACATGCATGCCTTTGTCACTGAAGTTGCCTACAAAATGCAGCTTCTACAAATTGAAAACATGGTTCTGAACCCATGGGCCCTAACGGTTGCTGTTTTGCTCCAGAATCTGCCATCCATGAACTTTGATGCTCTCGTTGCAAAGACCTTGTGGCTGAAAGGTTTAACACAGGCATTTGGAGGATTTCTCACCTGGCCTGGTACATACGTTTGATATACGTGATGAATACTAGCTTTTTTTATTTCTTAATTCAGAAATGTTGTAATTTAGACGTGATAAAGCGTAAAAGACTTTGAACAAAACATTGCTGAGAGAGAGAAAGAAAACCTGATTTTTTTTTTTTTTTTTAATCACTAAACCAAACCAAATTCACTGCTGTCGAGTCGAACCAGACTCAGAGCAACCCGTCCTTGGGTTTCCAAGGCAGTGTCACCATAGAAGTAGATTGCCTAACCTTCCTTCCGAGGAGTGGCTGGTGGGTATGAACTACCAGCCTTCTAGTTAGCAGTCAAATGCCTTAGGCACTATGCTACCAGAGGATGTTAAATGCAGCATGTTGATTACTTGAGAATACATGCCATTTGCCCCTACTGGATTTCAAATAGCTTGAGGATTAGAGTATCATCTTCTTGCATCTAGCAAAGTTGACAGTAAATACATGAATCCTTTGTGTTCTGTATATTCTTCCTTCCATGCCTTCCTCTATTTATACATTATTATATTTGCAACTATGGAAATACTTGCCTCAATGGGTTATAAGGATTAAAAGGTTGGTCTTGTAGGACTTTATACAATTCTTTGATAATAAGTACTTTCTAGAAACTTTGAATTACTATGATAGGAGTTTGGGATGTATATGGCAATAGTTGGGAGCTCTGGTGGCATAGTGCCTAAGCCACTTGACTGCTAACCAGAAGGTTGGTGGTCAAACCCACCAGCCACTCCTCAGAAGGAAGACTGGGTGATCTACTTCTATAGCATACCACCTTGGAAACCCAAGGAGGGGTCACTATGAGTCAGAGAAGACTCGACGGCACATAACAACAACAACATGGCAATAATTAGCTTAAGTTGTTTTTAAGCTCTTTGATTTAAAAGTGTAGAGACTATAGTTGGAAATGTAAATCTTTTTTTTTTTAATTTTTATTGTGATTTGGGTGAAAATTTACAGAGCAAATTCATTTTCCATACACTAGTTCATACACATTTTGTTTTATGACATTGACTGCACTTCCCTACAGTGTAACAGCTCTCTTTCCACTTCTTCCCTATAGTAACCTCTTCCCTGTGTCCTTTCCTATGCATTCCTGCCCCCTGAGCTATGTCTCTGTGCAAACACTGCCCTTCTATTCTCCCATGATTGATTATTTTAAGGAGTGTGTCTATGTGATATAAATGTTCACCCTATATGCCTCTCTGTTTTTGGCTGGAAGCCACAGGAGTGAGTTCAATTCCAGACCTGAAGGGTAACTATGGGCCATAGTCTCAGGGGTCTCACCAGGCTCTATCAGACCTGTAAGCCTGGTCTTTTTTATGATTTTGAATTTTGTTCCACATTGTTCTCCCACTCTATCCAGGATCTGATCCCTCTCCATGGTAGCTTGCACCATCTAGTTCTTCTGGTCTCATGGTCATATAGGCTGAGGTTTGCATGGTCCCCTAGTCCCTTGGACTAATTATTTCCATATGTCTTTGGTTTTCTTCATTCTTCTTTGCTCTGGACAAGGAGAGACCCATTGTTGCATTTAGATGGCCATTTGCAAGCTTTTAAAAGACTCCAGTCACTACTCACCAAAGTAGGATGTAGAACAATGTTTTTGTGTAGTATGTTATGCCAATTGAGTTTGATGTTCCCCAAGACCGTGGTACTAAGTCCGTAGGTCTGACTGCTCACTCCCTCAGGGTAGTTGGCTGTGGCTAAGAACTTATCATAACTTTGCCGCTTGTTAATTCTATTATATATATGAATATTCTTAAAGCAATACAAATAAGTATGTAGAAATACCATCTGTCAAGCTCTTATGTGATCATAGGTATATTTCCTTTTGCCTAGACATATCTTAATCATTCAGTCCGTCTATCCATCTAAGAAATATAAATCTTTTAAGACCATGTATTTATACCAGTACCTACTGTTGGTTCATCAAGTCTATGTTGAATACTACCAGGTACTACCAGGAATGCAAAGATGATGAGTAAGAAGCAGTTCCTATTCTTGAGGTTCTCCTGGTTTATAGAGGGTGGAAGTAGGTAGGTAATATTTTAGCTAAGTAATAAGGATTAAGTGAAATAAAGATAAAGAGCTATTGACAAATTGCAGAGGGTTGCTTTGAATACTGTGTAGGAAAGGGCCCACAGTCAGATTTCATAAAAGGGACTTTTGAACTGTTCTTGATGTAAAAGTAGGAGCTCTTCAAGAAGACAAGAGAGAGAAGAGGATTGCTATCATAGGGATTAGGAAACATGAGCTAGCACTGGGTATTCATTGACTTACAAGAGTTTGGTGATAGAATGTTGTTCATGAGTTGGGGTGCTATGGAAAATAAGAATGAAAAGGCCTTCATACCTTAGGGATCTGGCCTGAAATCTATAGGTGATATGAACCAATACAGGAGTTTAAGCAGGAAAGTACCAGGTAGGCATTCAGGGAACAAATACGTATCAGTTTCAAAACTGGACATTAGTGGGCAGGAGGCAGGGAGACAAGTGAGAAGCCTGTGCTGCCTGGATGAGAAGTAAAGACTGACCCCCAGCAGTAGCAGAGCTAAGAGATGTATAATAGGAACTACTAACAAAATTGGCAATTAGTTGAATGTCAGTCACCAATAGGGAAATAAAGATGAATTGGGCGTCTCTTCTCAGCATCTTAATGGTCAAATAGGGGGCAAATTATATGTTAACTATAAATCAAGGTATATATAATAATATATATAATATAATAAAGAACAGGTAAAATGCTAAATTCAAAACTAATTGGCCCAGGTACATAGGAAAACATGGCACCTTCTTTAAGATGTTTGCTTTTTCAAGATGGGATAATTATGTGGCCAATCCATTCTTAAGAGTATCTGTTCAGCTGTTATAATAACTCTAGATGCTATGAAGTGAGAGTTAATTAATAAGTATTAGTAATATTTAAGGTGATTAAGTAAAATTCCAAATTTATAACATTGTTTTTTCTTTTACTCAGAATATTCCACATTCCTAAGCATTCTCATATATAGAGCTTTTAATGATGATTTCATGTATCATTAACTTGAGCAAGCCAAGTTCAAGAATGAATGTGATATTGTCCAGGAAAAAAAAAAAAGCCTCTTATTTGTCCCTTCTATAAAGCACTCGCAGAACTTGTTGTCTGTTATTTCCCTTGCAGAGAATATTTTTAAATATCACCAACTCTTCGTTAAGCTTCTATAAGTCTAATTCCATGACTATCTCTGGGTCAGTATAGTATCTGGTGATAAGTTACCTGACACTATTAGTGGTCTGCTACTTCAGTTATCTTTGGTGCTGGAGAACAGATCTTCTCTGTGCATGCTGAGGTGTGATGCTGGGACAGTGCTTCTTTGGGTTGCCCTTTGAGCCACCAGCAAACTAGTATTGGTCTCAGTAGGCTTTGTGTAAGGGGCCCTGGTGATGCAGTGTTTAAGCAGTCACCTGCTAATCAAAAAGTCAGTGGTTCAAACCCACAAGGGTGTGAACTCCCTCCCACGTGGGAGAAAGAAGAAGCAGTCTACTTCCATAAAGGTTACAGCCTTGATAACTCTGTGGGGCAATTCTACTGTCCAATAGAGTGACTGAGTCAGAATTTACAACAGCAGTAGGTTAGGCTTTGTGTGTGTGTGTGTGTGAAATACATTTCAAATATATATAATATTTTTGTGTACATGTAATACTTTTTTTTGCCAACCACACCCTCCCCCAAGATGTTTTTGTAAGCACATTATGCTCATTTTTTTACAAATTGCTGTAAAAAATCGGCATAGTGTGCTTACAGAAATACTTTAGGGAGAGGTCATGGTTGGCAAAAAATATACAATTCAAGTGTTATTTGCATAAAAATACAGAACTCATACACTCATCATAGACCTACTTATCTAAGTATTATTAAGTTCTCATACATGTGATTTTTCTAATTCTGTAATTCACTACTAAAAACCTTTGGATACTGTTAGTTCCTAAGGTAGACAGAGGAAGTGTTGGTTTTTAAGGTGAGAATTTATGTGCATTTCAAAAGGGCTGAGAAATTTGGAAGTGGATAAGAAAGTATGTTACATGTACTTAGAGATTTGATTTATAAAATAGTACTTTAAAATATCTTTTGTGTGTGGCATCATTATCTCAGTTGGTAGACACCAGTACCTGGTGCTGGAAAATAATTATCTTTCAAGTAACTAGAGTGAATGCAGACAGGGCCTAAACTCCCAGCAGTGGCTCATCTCATATCTTTGCTGTTTGCCTGAATACATTGTCTTTGTGTGTAGATAATGAGCCTGCTGAAGAAGTTGTCCAGTCCAACATTCTTCTGCATTCCAACATCGCCAGCCTTGTCAAAGATCAGGTGATTTTGAAAGTGGACTCTGGAGAGTCAGAAGTGGTCAGTGGACTTACTTTTCAACACATTACTCTCCTCACATGCTCAGCTTATAGGAACCAGTTGCTCAACACTTTTGTCCGTCCATCCTTAGTAGCTGTAGCCCTGCAGATGACACCTGGCTTCAGGAAAGGTAACTTTGTGAAATGTGATCTAGAATTTTGGAGGAGACTTAGACATTCAGTTTATTGTACGCAGCAACATGTGAAGCCTTTTTAATACTTAGGTGCATACATAGAACATGCACAACACTGTGGAAAGGAGCCTTTAGTACTTAGAAGACCTTACATTTTCCCCCTAAATACATGGCCATCTGCTTACAATTTTGAAATTGGAAGAAACCTAAAAAATCATCAAATCTAAATCTCTAAATAAGAAAAATTAGGCCTATCAAGTTGCATAATTTCTTAGGGAAGGATCTGGAAGTAGAACACAGTTTTCTGGTTCCTGGTCTGATGCTCTTTATACTGTAATAGTGCCCTCATCTGACAAAGGCAAGCAGGATACGTGAATAGTCAAAAATTTTATGTGTGTTTACTGTATGTACAGTAGCATCCTAGTTGCAGTGAACAGTATAGTATGAACATGAGTAAAGCACAATTCTTGATCATAAGGAGCCTGTAGTCAAGACCAGCAGTTCTGGGCTACACATTAGAATTACTGATGAAGTGAACCCCATTCCCAAAGATTCTGATTTAATTGGTCTAGGGTATTGCCCAGACATTGATACTTTATTTCCAAAGCTCATCTGGTGATTCTAAGGCTAAGCCAGAGCAGAGAGGCACTAGTCTCAGCCATACATTTTTAGCCTTAGAAAGAATATTAGAGGTCCTGTGGTCTGTTGCCCTCATTTTTTAGTGATGATACTGACGCCGGGAGTGGTTAAGGTGATTTGGTTCAGGACATAGAAAACTCAAGTCTCAAATTCTGTTCTACCTAAGGTTTCTTGAATGGATCCATGAATACTTAAGAGGCCCATAAATGGACTTTTAGGTTCTTATGAATTGCCTAGAATTGGAAGCAGTGTTTTGTATCTCTGTGCATGCGTACTTCTCTAGTGAGAAAGTTCAAAGAATATATCAGAGAGATGAAGAGTCCTGCAGGGCCACCTCAGATGGGCACCGCTAACCTACCTGTCTGCACAGCAGGACAGTTTTGTCTGTCATTGTGTACTGGCATACTCTAGTGCTGAGGATGGAGTAAAAGTATTGGGAAACAGGAATATATAGGGGATAAGAAGTCAGTTCCTTTCTTTCTCTACTAGGGAACCATTGGGATAGAAGAAAGTAGAGTCCCTGGCTTTTAAGGAATGTGGTACCCTGCCTATTACCAGACTGACTGATTAAATGATTTGAGGACTGGGGATAATTTAGATTCAGCCTTTAAAACTGTGTTAGGCCATAGTTTGCTGTGTAGATAAAATTTGGATTGGTTTCCTTGAGGCACTTAATTTTGTCCCTATGAATAAAAATATACTTTTGAAGTACTAGATTTGGGGATATTGTGGACTTCTCAGTGGTCCCTGAATGTTGAAAAGGCAGTGTTGTAATTTTATGTAATAAATTTATTTCCAGAGGATGTCTACAGTCACTTTTGCTTTCTACGTGATGTTTTTTCAGATGAGTTCATCTTCCTACCAGAAAATGCACTGAAGGTAAGTCCCTCAGCTAAAGAGTGTAGTGTTTGCAGTGTAAATTCTGGAAGTGTTGACCACAGATTCATGAGCTAATCTCAGATAGTGCATCTTCGTTTTCTTCAAGGCTGAGTGGGGCTGACCTAAAAGGAAACGTGGGTACTTATACTTCACCACATACCTCACTTGATTCTTGGTCAAGTTTAGATTAGTATGGATTATGTGGTGAGAGGAAGGTCATCCTTTGAATGAGTAGGACAGCCTCTGTAAATAAACCACTACTATTTTAGGAAAAATATTAAAATCAGTTTTCTATTAACAACTTACCAATGAACTAACCAGGCAGTTTCCTTTTCCTGTAAAAGCAAAATGTGGTGATATAGCCTGATAGCATATCCGGTGATGAGTAGTCTGGCTTCTGCAACTGGAGTGCTAGTCTGTGAGGGTAAGGATAATAGAATAGACAAAAGGTGGTCCTTGAGTGTTATGTTAAGGGGAACAGATCTTATTCCATAGTGAATGGTTATGGAGCATGCCAGAGGTTTTTGGGTTTGAAGCGTAACAGTGACATCATCAGATCTGTATTTGTGTGTGTGTGTGTGTGTGTGTGTGTGTGAGAGAGAGAGAGAGAGAGTGAGATTTGGGTGAAAGTTTGCACACCAAATTTATTTTCCATACTATAGTTTATATACATTTTGTTTCATGACATTGACTGCAGTCCCCTTAATGTAACAGCTCTCTTCCCATTTCCTCCCTCTGGTTATCCTTTCCCTATGTCGTTCTTGCCTATGCATTCCTGCCTTCTAAGCGGTTTCCCTATACAAATACTGCCTTTCTGATCACCCATGGTTGATTGTTCTAAGGAGAGCACCTACCTGGTGTAAATGTTCACCTTATATGTTTGTCTGGTGTTTGGCTGGAAGCCATGGGAGTGAGTTCAATTCCAGACCCAAAGGGTGACTGTAGGCCATAGTCTCGGGGGTTTCACCAGCCTTTATCAGACCAGTGGCCCCGGTGTTTTTTATAAATTTGAGCTTTGTTCCATGTTTTTATCCCACTTTATTCAAGATCTCATATTTTGATCCCTTTCTAAGTGGTTGACAGTGGTAGCTAGGCTACCACTAATTCTTCTGGTCTCGGGGTCATGTAGGCTGAGGTTCATTTGGTCCTCTAGTCCCTGGGACTAATTGTTTCTGTGTGTCTTTGGTTTTCTTCATTCTGTTTTGCTCCAGACAAGGAGAGACCAGTGGTTGCATCTTAGATGTCTTCTTGCAAGCATTTAATGCCCCAGTCACTACTCATCAAAGTAGGATGTAAAACGTTTTTGTGTAGTATGTTATGCCAGTTGAGCTTGATGTCCCCCATGACCATGGTGTCACACCCATGGATCCAGTGACTCGTTCTCAGGTCTGTATATTTTAAGAGAACATAGTGTACGGAGAAAGGGTTGGTGGGGCTAGACTGGGGTGGGGTGGGAGGGCAGCAAGGTGACTAAAGGCAGGAAAACCAATTCAGAAGCTTATACAGTTGTCTAGTTATAAAATGATGAGTGCTGAGCTCAGGGGCCTAAGAGGAGAGAATTTGAGAGACTTTGTTAGGGTAGAATTCCCAGAATTTGACAGTAGGGAGAGACAGGAGTTGAAGATAACTTCATGAGAACTGAATAGCTTGACCAAGGAAGGAATGTGTATTGAGAGGACAGGAGAGCCCTGAATGAAACCTAAGGAATTGATGGAAAAAGAGCTACCACCAAAAGAATTAAGAGAGGTGAGAAAGTAGCAGCCAGAGTTGTGAGTTTGAAGCTAGGGAACAGGGTTGCAACAAGGAAAGTGCTTAACAAATCAGATGTTGCAGGAAGGTTAAGGAAGAGAAGAACTGAAAAAATACTGTATTTGGTAATTGGGTTATTGACCTAACTGGGTTATTTCTGGAAATTGGTGGAAAAAGAAGTTAATAGCAGTGAGATAAAGTATAA
This sequence comes from Orycteropus afer afer, assembly GCF_000298275.1. Classification (NCBI taxonomy): domain Eukaryota; kingdom Metazoa; phylum Chordata; class Mammalia; order Tubulidentata; family Orycteropodidae; genus Orycteropus; species Orycteropus afer. Next base: position 10,976,155 of record NW_006921637.1, on the reverse strand, counting down.
CTGGAAGATTATAAATAACATATGCTCTGTGGTGGCATAGTGCCTAAGGCATTTGACTGCTAACCAAAAGGCTGGCAGTTCAAACCTACCAGCCACTCCTTGGAAGGAAGGTTGGGCAATCTACTTCTGTAATGATACCGCCTCAGAAACCCAAGGAGGGGTTGCTATGAGTTGGATCCAACTCAGTGGCAGTGAGTTGTTTGTTTGGTTTTTTTAATGGTGGCATAGTGCCTAAGGCATTTGACTGCTAACCAGAGGGCTGGCGGTTCAAACCCACCAGCCACTCCTTGGAAGGCGGGTTGGGCAATCTACTTCCATAGAGATACTGCCTGGGAAACCCAAGGAGGGGTCACTATGAGTCCAGACGACTTGATGGCAGTGAGTTTGGTTTAGTTTGGTATGGTACTTTAAAAAGTCAGGCGAGGAAAAGTAGATGTGAGATAGCTTCACAAGAGAAAATTATTGAGAAGTGTCTTTTTCTTGTTAGAGAAAAGAGAATCTTGAGCAGTAGGCTCTTGGATGAGTGATTATTTATTTGATGAAGCAGATTCTGGAAAGAAACTAGAAGTATTGAATTTAAAAGCACTGATAAAGTGATGAGTCTTTGAAGAAGGAAGTTAGAGAACTTCATTTCTTAAGGCCCCTCCCTCTCAGTGGAGCAGAAGAGAAGGTGGTCAAAGGAAAAACCTAAGGCAGAGGCAGAGGAAGAGAAGGCTTGGAACTGAAGGAGGATGGAGCAAGAAAGGGGGGAAACAAATCAGGCAAGTAACACTTGAGTGTAGAGGGAAGGTGAGAAATGCTAACTTACCATGGAAACAGTGTTCTTAAACAGAATTTGACAGTCCCAAAACAAAAGAACAACTGGGTGGAAAAAGAAACACAACTGCTGTCCAGTCAGATCTGACTCCTAGCGACTCCTCCTTGGGTTTCTGAGGCACTATCACTATGGAAGTAGATTGCCCAACCTTCCTTCCGAGGAGTGGCTGGTGGGTTTGAACTGCCAGTCTTCTGGTTAGTAGTAAAATGCTTTAGGCACTACGCCACCAGAACTCCTAACTGGGTAGAAGATGTTACGATCATAGCTGGTTATTTATACAGCTAGAGCTAGAGCCCAGTTTGTCCTGACTCTTACACCAGGGTCTCTTCTAGTAAATTATTTCATGTACCTGTTGAACCAACCAGTATGTGGAAGTTTGTTTTGTGTTCAGCTCTCACCTATAGTTTCTGGTGTGTTACTAACAGCATAGCTTTGAAATGAGACTCTTTGAAATTTCTCACCTTACTTAATAAATGTCTACTTAAGTTGCTTACTGACTTGCAAAACTAACTTGACATGTTATAATGAGCCTCTAAGGGACTTGAGTAACCTCTCACCATCTTATCTCATGTGTGGTCTTAAATCATTGATTAGATGAAAGCTTTAATGGAAAGAGCCAGCTTTCTGGTTAGCAATCAGATGCCTAGCGGTCAAATGCCTTAGGCACTACGCCACCAGAGCTCCTGTGGAAAGAGTCAAACAAAAAAAAAGCCATTGCCTTTGATTGGATCCAATCCGACTCATAACGACCTCTCCTTGGGTTTCCCCGGCAGTATCACTATAGAAGTAGATTGCCCAATCTTCCTTCCAAGGGGTGGCTGGTGGGTTTGAACCATCAGCCTTCTGTTTAGCAGACAAATGCCTTAGGCACTAGGCCACCTGTGATAGTTGAAGATCTGTCAACTTGGCTGGACTTCACTTGTGAGTGGTGTTTCCCATGATGGATCACATGACTACGTCCTAAGCGGCCGGTCAGTCTAGGGGGAGTTTCCCCAGGGGTGTGGCCTACCTGTAATACTATCCCAGGAACAAACTGGAAAAAAC
>NW_006921637.1:10945685-10967593 GCF_000298275.1 Orycteropus afer afer | reverse complement strand
TGAATTTGCCGGCTTCTACACGTTTGTGAGCCATTTATCTAAGATAAATCTCTCTCTCTCTCTCTCTCTTTCTCTCTCTATAAATATATATATATATATATATATATATATATATATACTTTGCTGGTTTTTGTGTTTCTCTAGAGAACCCAATCCAACACACCACCAGAGCTCCCGTGGAAAGAGTAGTAAGCTGTAAAACAAAACCTAGCCTCTCATTCTGGTTTTGCCACTTATCAGCCATGTAACACTGGTTAATCATTTTACTTTTCTGAGCCTCTGTGTCTTCATTATAATTGCCCTGTCTAAATCAAGGTCGTTAAGACTCATGAGCTGTAGATATCAAATGGGTTTTCAAAATTATGAAATTCCTCTTGCAGTTTGAAAAGTTGGTCTCATGGCATTAGTAATACAGAGAGTTATTGTTGCATCTCAAATTCTATATTGCATCATACATTCCTGTCCAGCCTCAGTGGCATCTTCATTCAGTTTTGTAGGCTCAGAATTTTGGTTTCCTCAGCACATTGTGTTGAGTCTCAAAGGCTGACTGGTTGTAAACCAAACTCACCAAGTGTCAGTTTATTAGTTTATAATAAGAAATAACTTGTCATATATACCAAAGAGATCATCTTGACAGGAGCTTAATTCTCTCCCTTTGGGCAAGCTTTTTTTGTAAATGTGCTTTGGATGTAAATTTACAAAGCAAATTTGTTTTACATTAAAAAATTCATGCCCATTTGATTTCATACTCCAATTACATCCCAACCATAAAAAAAACTCTCCTCCCCTCCCCTTCTCTCCCTGTAACTACCCCCTCCCTGTGCTCTTCTTAACTACGCATTCCTGTCTGTCCAGCTTTCCCTCTTATGTGCATGCTGCCCATCTGGTGTCTCATGGCTGATTGCTCTAATGGGTGCATCTCCCTAGAGTAGCTGAGTACCTCACCCTGGGGTAAGTGTTCTGCATATAGGTCTTTCTACTGTTGGACTGAGAGCCAATCCATAGGAGTGAGTCCATTTCTAGCCCCAAAGGGTAACCTGGGGCCATAGTTTTGGGGGTTTCACCAATCTCTCTCTGACCAGCAATTCTGGTCATTTTTATGTTTTTGAATTTTGTTTCACATTATTCCTCCCACTCTGTCCAAGATCTCCAGTTTTGATCCCTTTCCAAGTAGTTGGCATTGGTCTAGTTCTTCTGGTTTCAGGGTCATGAAGGCTGAGGTCCTCATGGTCCATCTTATCCTTGGACTAATTGTTTCCATATGACTTTGATTTTCTTCACTCTTCTTTGATTCAGATGAGAGGAGACTAATAGTTGTATCTTAGATGGCCACTTGAAAGCTTTTAAGACCCCAGTCACTACTCACCAAAGCAGGTTGTAGAACAAGATTTTTATGGACTATGTTGTGCCAATTGAGCATGATGTCCTCCAAGGCTATCAGCCCGAGTCCGCAGGCCTGGTGATTCTGAAGGTGTTTGGTTGTCTCTGAGAAGTTACTCCAACTCTGTCTTCTGTTGCTTCTGTAACATATGTGGCTAATTTTATAGCACAACTGCATATTTAAGATTATCTTTAGCCAAATCTATCCTTGGTCTAGGGTATATTCCTCTTCGCCTACCCCCACCTGATTTTCTCACCTGTCTATACATTTATCTATAGGCTGGTTTTTGGTATTAGAGTTCTGGTGGCATAATGCCTAAGGCATTTGACTGCTAACCAGAAGGCTGATGGTTCAAACCCACCAGCCACTCCTCGGAAGGAAGGTTGGGCAATCTATTTTCATAGTGATACCTCCTCGGAAACCCAAGGAGGGGTTGCTATGAGTCGGATCCGACTCGACGGCAGTGAGTTTGGTTTGGTTAGTAATGTGGTATTATGCACATACTAGTATTTGCCTCTGTTGTCTATATCTTATGTGTACATTTCAGTGTCCTTCCTTTCCCCAGTGTCATCATGCTGGTCACAGACTCTTTCCATACCATCCCTCCCCTCACCCAAATCAACAAATGACCCCCAACTAGTCTGAAATTTTCCCTCCTCTTCCCTCCCGTCCCTGGTAACCACCAAAGTGAATTTCCTTCCCTGAGTAAACCCTTCCTTGACTTTTTACAATAATGGGCTCATATAGTATTTATCCTTCCGTGATTGACTTAACTCACTCAGCATAATGTCCTCCACATTCATCCATGTTGTGAGATGATTTGTGTATTCTTCATTATTCTTTAATGTTGCATAGCATTCCATTGTGTGAAGGTACCATAGTTTAGTTATCCATCGTTATGCTGATGGGCATTTAGGTTCTTTCCATCTCTTTGCTATACTGAATTGTGCTGTGATGAACATAGGTGTTCATATGTCTGTCTGTGTCCTGTCTCTTACCTCTTTAGGATATATTCCTAGTAATGGAATTGCTGGATCAAATGCAATTCTTTTTCTGATTCCTAGTAATGGAATTACTGATCAAATTCAATTTTTTAAGGAAGCACCATACCATTTTCCATAATGGTTGTACCATTTTCCAGTTCTACCAGCAATGTATGAGAGTTCCAATCTCTCCGCAGCCTTACCACCATTTGCTATTTTCTGTCTAGTTGAACTTTGCTATTATTGCTGGGTTGAAATGATACCTCATTGTTGTTTTGATTTGTATCTCTCTAATGGCTAATGATAGTGAGCATGTCCTCATGTGTTTGTTGGCCACCAGTATATCTTCTTTACTGAAGTGTCTGTTCATGTCACTTGGGCAAGCTTTTTTTTGAAACCTAAGCTTTGTGAAGCTTTGTGAACATACAAGAAAACATCATGAGTTGGAAGGCACTTGTTGGACGAGACACAGTATGAGCAGGAAGGTTGGGCAGTCAGTCTACTTTCATAGTGATACTGCCTTAGAAACCCAAGGAAGGGTCGTCATGAGTCAGATCTGACTTGATGGCAGTGCATTAATGGCTGCACAGCTCTCTCAGTGTTACTTAGAAGGTCATCATCACCCTGCTCTGGTACTCTAGGCTTCCATAGACTTTTTCAAACTAGATACAATTCATTTAAGTTTTTGCTTACTGAATTCCAGTTGCATTCAAATTATGCTCCTTAAGATTAAACCTATCACCTTGATTGGATTTGGGGTTGTTCCACAACTCTTCGTACTTTTCAGACAGTCTCTTCATCTAGGCCACAGAGAGCTAATCACATTGTTGATTTAACTCCAAGAGTTCCATGTATTGTCAGGATACAATTATTTAGAAATCTTAATTCTGTTAACATGAGGAAGGAGAAACCTCTTCTATAATTCTTTGTCCTCTTTTGCAATGATACAATGAAAACTCTTGTAGGGTGGTAGAAAAGAACTTATACAGAAAAGACACCAACCCTTTGAAAGGTAATTGTTCTGTAGTTGGAGAATAGGTTAGTATTGTTCCAAGGCCATGCCTTTACTATATTTATATGTATGTATGTGTATATACATATATATGTGTGAATGTGTATATTTCGTTTGCAATTAAGAAAATTAAGAAAAATTTACTAGTATTTAATATTCTTGTTTAGGAGCTCTGGTAGCATAGCGCCTAAGGCACTTGACTGCTAACCAGAAGGCACCAGCCACTCCTTGGAAGGAAGGTTGGGCAATCTACTTCTGTAGTGATACTGCCTTGGAAACCCAAGGAGGGGTTGCTGTTAGTCGAGGTGACTTGATGGCACATAACAACAACAATATTCTTGTTTAAATCTATGCTAAAAGGCTTCTTGACTAGAGAACGAAAAGAAACCTTTCCCTGTTTCATAAATAACTATACAAGCAAAAATATAAACCCTTCCTTATTTTCCTTTTTCTCAAAAATCCTTTCCTTCTGATCCCTCAGTCGATAACAAACAGTATCAACTTAAAATCCCCCCACTGTCATCCAGTCGATTCCAACTCATAAGTGACCCTGTAGGACAGAGTGAACTGCCCCATAGAGTTTCCAAGGCTGTAATCTTTACAGAACCAGCCTGCCTCATCTTTCCCCCACAGACCCAGCTGAGCACTTTAACCACTGTACCACCAGGGCTCCTATCAACTTAAAAAGTTACTTTAATATTTTTACATTAAATATTAAATACAGGTTTTACCTAGCACTTCTCAAAGCCACATTTGTAGCCAAAGCTATATTTTAATCTCTCCTGGTTTAAAAACTCTTGTGGGGAGTTCATCTCTAAAATCTGACCTTGCAGCTCTTAATGCTTATAGCAGAGTTGCCTTGTACTTATGAGAGTTCGTAAAATAATATGAAAGTCTTAAAAATAATTTAAAAATCTTAAAAAATGTAAATTATGAATTTTTCTAAATATTTTTTAGGAATTGGTATATGTAGTTCCCATTCAAATGTAAGGAGTATGACAGTACAAAATGAAAGAAAATCCATTACATAGGTTGTGATTTTTAAGGCTCATAAAATTTTTGTGTGTGCTGTGTTTGAGGGTCACCATTTTGAGTAATTAGAATAGCTGTTTCTTTGGCTGTTCTCTAACAACCCCAAAGAGTTCTAGGAAGAGCTGTGTAATATCTGGTATTGAGTGATTCCAAGGGCAGATGTCTGTATGTATTGAGATTGGCACTGTACCCATTCACCTAAGTTAGTGGATATGTTATGACTTCCCTCCCCTACTTCCAGGACTTTGAAGAAGGCTGTTACCTGCTTTGTAAGAGTGAGACCATACAAGTGACATCGAAAGACATCTTGGTTGTAGAGAAAGGAAATACTGTACTAGAGTTTTTGATAGGACTCTTCAAACCTTTTGTGGAATGTTATCAGGTGTGTAAATATTTGGCTTGTTCTCCTTCATCTTCCCTCCTACTCTGTACTTTTTTGGTTTAAAGGGCCAGTATCTTCCCTCAAGTGAGTGGTAGAACTATAGAACTATGAACTCATTGTACATATAGAACTATAGAACTATGAACTCATTGTGTATATAGAACTGTATACTCATTAATACACCAAGTGATTTCACCTTTCAGTTGAGACCTTGCACCCCACATAGAGGAGGAGGCTTGTTCCATCCCAGACCCATGAGTATTAGCTGAATGACACTTTGAACACAGTGTCCATATAGTCACAGACGCACTGTGTGCGCATTGTTGTCCTGCTATAGCTTATATCTTTTGTTTATAGCATGTAGCAAGGTGTTTCTACAGAGTAGGCACTCAAATGCAAGATTTGAGTGCCTACTCTGTAGAAACACCTTGCTACAAGATTTGAGTGATACATTAAGTCACTTATTTCTATTGCTAAATGCTAACATTGAAAGGAAAGAAAAAGGTAAAATATAAGCATCTGAAAAGTTGCAGCACTCATAAAAGTGATTAGAGATAGTGGATAGTACATATGGCCAAAAAGAATTGTGCCAAAATTCAGATGGAAAAAGGGAGTTTGATTGCAAACTGTAAGAGGAGCCCAGTGCACACTTAAGAGAGAGAGGATTCCATGGCCCTCAGCTCTGTTATATCTGCACAGGTTAGAGGCAACAAGTACTGGTTACCTTGCAGAGTAGTGCTTATGGTCAAATAAAATGGCCCATGTCAGCTCCTTGCATGAAGTATAGTAGTATAGTAGATAAATGTTCATTCTTACCTTTTAGCACCTTTTTATAGTTGTTCTTGGGTGCCATCAAGTCAGTTTTGAGTCATAGCAGTTGCATGTACAACACAGAATGAAACACTGTCTGCTCCTGTGCCATCCTCACAGTCATTGCCACACATAAGCGCATCATCAGAGCCACTTTGTCAGTCTATCTCGTTGAGGGTCTTGCCCTTTTTTTTGCTGACCCTCTGTTTTACAAAGCAGGATATCCAGGATATCATCTTCTGATGACATGACCAAAGTATGAGAGACAAAGTCTGGCCATTCTCACTTCTAAGGAGCATTCCAACTCTTGTTCCTCTAAGACAAATTTGTTTGTTCTTCTAGCAGTTCATGGAACATTCAGTATTGTTCGCCAACACCACAATTAAAATGCATTAATGCTTCTTTAGTCTTCTTTATTCATTGTCCAGTTCTCACATGCATATGAGACTGTTGAAAATACCATGGCTTGGATCCAGGCACACATTAGTCTTCAAAGTCACATCTTATCTTTGCTCTTAATATTTTAGAGAGGTCTTTTGCCTCAGATTTGCCCAATGCAATGTTATTTAATTTCTTGACTACTGCTTCCATAAGTGTTGATTGTGGATCCAAGTAAAATGAAATCTTTGAAAACTTCAGTCTTTTCTCTATTTATCATGATGTTGCTTATTGATACAGTTGTGAGGATTTTTTCCTTTATGTTGAGGTGTAATCCATACTGAAGCCTGGATTCTTTGATCTTCAGCAGTAAGTGCTTCACATCTTCACTTGCAGCAAGCAGGTTTGTGTTATTTGCATGTTGCAGGTTGTTAGTGAGTCTTCCTACAATCCTGATATGCATTCTTCTTCATATGCGTTCAGCTTCTTGGATTTGCTTAGCATACAGATTGAATAAGTATGGTGAAAGGATTCAACCCTGACTCATACCTTTTTCTGAATTTAGACCATACTGTATTCCCTTTTTCTGTTCTGGTCTATGTACAGATTCCTCATGAGCACAATTAAGTGTTCTGGAATTCCTGTTCTTTGCAATGTTATGCATAATTTATTGTGATCTACACAGTCAAATGCCTTTGCATAGTCAATAAAACATTTTTTGCTTTTAGCCAAGATCTATCTGATATCAGCAATGATATTCCTCATTCCACACCTTCTTCTGCATCCAGCTTGAATTTCTGGTAAGTTCACTGTTGATTTACTACTGCAGTTGTTTTTGAATTGTTTTACTTGCCTGTGATGTTAATGATATTGTTTGATAATTTCCACATCTTGTTGGATTACCTTTCTTTGAAATGAGCATATATATGGATCTCTTCCAATTGATTGGCCAGATAGCTGTCTTCCAACTTTTTTTTTGGCAAAAATGAGTGAGTGGATCCAGCACTACATCTGTTTGTTGAAACATCTCAATGGGTATTCCTTCAATTCCTGGGGCCTTGTTTTTTGTTTTTTTTGGTCAGTTCCTTCAGTGCAGCTTGGCTTATTTCTTCAATACCATTGGTTCTTGATCATATGCTATAATGGTTGTTGTTGTTATGTTCGAGTCAGACCGACTCATAGCAACCCCTCCTTGGGTTTCCAAGGCAGTATCACTATGGAAGTAGATTGCCCAGCCTTCCTTCCAAAGAGTGGCTGGTGCCTGAAATGGTTAATGTTGACCAATTCTTTTTGGTGCAGTGACTTTGTGTATTCCTTCCATCTTCTTTTGATGTTTCCTGCATCTTCAATGTTTTGCCCATAGAATCCTTCTGTATTGCAACTGGAGGCTTGAATTTTTCTTCAGTGGTTTGAGCTTGAGAAATGCTGAGCATGTTCTTCCCCTTTGGTTTTCCAACTCCAGGTCTTTGCACATTTCACCATAATACTTTTCTTTGTCCCCTCGAGCTGCTCTTTGAAATCTTTGGTTGAACATTTTTACTTCATCATTTCTTCCATTCACTTTAGCTACTCTCTGTTCAAGAGCAAGTTTCAGTCTTTTTATGATACCCATTTTGGCCTTTTCTTCCTTTCCTGTCTTTTTAATGACATTTTGCTTTCTTCATGTATGATGTCCTTGACATCACCCCACAACTCATGTGGTCTTGGGTCACTGGTGTTTAATGTATCAAATCTATTCTTCAGATGGTCTCTAAATCCAGATGTGATATATTCAAGATCATACTTTGATTCTCTGATTCTTAGTGGATGTTTGCAACTGTTTCTTCTCATTTTGAGTCATGTTACGTCAGCAAATAAAGGTCCCCAAATTTTTATCCATCCACATCATTAACTTGAGGAGGCAGCACTTTTCTAGTCATATTTTGTTTCAGTTTTCTTCAGCTTCAAGTTAAACTTGCATATAAAAAATTGGCAATCTGTTCTTACTGGCCTTGTTCTTACTGGCCTTGTTCTTACTGATGATATTGATCTTCTGCAGCATCTCTTCCCACAGATGTACTTGATTTGATATCTGTGTATTCCATCTGGCGTGATCCACCTGTGTCACCATTTATGTGGTTGAGAAAAGGTATTTGTAATGAATAAGCCATTGGTCTTGCAAAATTCTATTATGTAATCTCCAGTATCATTTCTATCACCAAGGCCATATTTTTCAACTGCCAATGCTGCTTCATTGTTTCCAGTTTTCACATTCTAATCATTAGTAATTATCAGTACATCTTGATTGGATGTTTGGTCATTTTCAGACTCCAGAAGTTGGTAAAAATCTTGTTTCTTCATCTTTGGCTTAGTGGTTGGTGCATAAATTTGAATAATAGCAGTATTGACTGGTTTTCCTTGTAGACCTATGGATATTATACTATCACTGGCAGCATTGTACTTCAGGATAGATCTTGAAATGTTCTTTTTGATGGTAAATGTAACTTCATTCCCCTTTAATTTGTCATTCCTGGCATAGTAGACCATATGATTGTCTGATTCAGAATGGCCAATAACAGTCCATTTCAGCTCACTAATGCCTAGGATTTTGATCTTTATGCTTTCCATTTCATTTTTGACAGCTTCCGGTTTTCCTACATTCATGCGTCTTATGTTCCATATTCTGATTATTAATGAATATTTGCAGCTGTTTCTTCTCATTTTGAGGCATGTCACATCAGCAAATAAAGGACCCAAAAGTTTTACTTACATCATTAAGGTTATCTCTAATTTGAAGAGACAGCTCTTTTCTAGTCATATTTTGAGTGCCTTCCAACATGAGGGGCTCATCTTCGGATTTGTATCAGACAGTGTTTCCCTGCTGTTCACAAGCTTTTCAGTGGTCAGTAGTTTTTCAGATGTGGATCCGGACCCATCCTTCTTCCTAGTTTTGTTTTAGTCTAGAAGCTCTGCTGAAACCTGTCCATCAAGGGTGACCCTGCTGGCATTTGAAAAACCAGTGGCATAACTTCCAGCATGACAGCAACACGCAAGCCACCACAGTATGACAAACTGACAGACAGTGATGGTTGTACAGTAGAGATCATCAAGTATTTTAAGGCCTAACACCTCTCTGGGTTTTTAGAGAAAAAAAAGCTAAGTGTATAAAAAAGTCTGAGACCTCTCTTCCCAAGAAGCATTAGCTATATTAAGCTGACAATAATTTATTTAACTTGCAACCCACTAAAGTGAGAAATTATAATTTAATCATGTCAATGCTATTTACTACTTCTTTTCCCTAATTCTAAAAGTAATAGAAACTTAAGAGAGAATTCCTAAAAATCCTTCAACTTCTCTCTGCTCAAATCTAGAAGGTTCTTTATTCTGCTCTAATGTGATATTTCATTCTCTTAAGAGGGGCAATGTGTAGTTATTATTTTACTATATTTGGCTATACATCTTCTCTTTCTCTTCCTCTCATCCTCCCTTTTAAAATCAGATAATTTGCAAATACCTCTTGAAAGAAGAGAACTCCTTCACTGAGAAGCAGTACTTGGCTGGAGTTAGAAAATTTACAAGTGAACTTCTTGATGAAGGTCAGTAACACACTATTTTTGGTGGTAATTTCTCTTAGCTGAGAACAAAAAGTAGTCCATTAACTCTCCCTCCCCCTCTATTTTAGGTACCTCTCAGTGTTATGATGTATTATCTTCTGATGTGCAGAAAAATGCCTTAGCAGCTTTTGTGAGACTAGGTGTGGTAGAGAAGAAGAAGGTGTAAGTACTGTACAAGATTCCGATGGATGCTAAAGGAACCATAACAACTAATAACATTTGAGCACAATATCTAGAGAGGCATAGAAGTGTATGTTGATCTAGTGAACATTATATTGTACTTTATTTATTCATCCCTTAATTTAGTTAAGTCTTATGAATTTTATATGATAATGAAATGAAGGCCAGTATTTTGGTTTTGACCTAATACTGAAATTCTATAGCTCAATTACAAGAAAGTATTTTTTTGGGTAGTGTAATATATGTGTGTGTACATATACACACACATAAATAGTACCTCCATATACATACACACACACAACAGGTTTCCCCTGTTAACTGAAAGCAGAGCATTCCTGTGAAACTTTTGTAAGCCAAAATGGCTTAAATATATTAAAATTTAAAAAATTAATTATCATTAATTTATATGGGAAGTATTTGAGTGTTCCCAGACCCAAAACATAAGCTAATAAATCATTCCAAATAACACATAAAATTTAAAATAACACTAACATACAGTGTTCATCCACAAAGTTCAGAGTTATAGTGGCTTAATGCTGAGATGCTGAGTGTAGTTCCTGGGAAAGGAGCTTGGTAGTGCCACTGTCACTGCTTTTTATGCACTGCCTCTTTAACTACTCACCACAGAACAAACGCTGAAGGATAGTTTTGCTTTTTGCCTTTTTTCTTAAAAGTAAAAATCTTTTTTGTGTTTCTTTCAGTTATTTAAAACCCATACTAATGTAGGTCTTTCCTAAAAGTGAAGTGGCATAAAGCAAACTTTCAAAAAGTGGGGGATGCCTTTTTGTGTGTAAAATTATGTTTGGTATAAGGTAAAGTTTTTAAGGACAAAATGTTATATTAGCAAAACATAGAATACATAGACAGTTGGTCTTTGACACATCTGGCTTCTTCTTGAAGCATCTCTTCTTTACTGTCAGAGAACAGTGTCCTTCTACAATAGGAGAACTTGCTCTCAAAGTAATCTATAATTTACTTTTTTGAGTGAATGAACTCTAGACTCACAAAGCTTACTAGGTAAACTCTCCAAGTCATTGTATTTGGTCAGAAGAATGAAAGACCAACTACTTAAGATTGCCCTTGAGGAAGACTAGTTAAAATTTGTCTTACTGTATATATAACTAGGAACAAAAATACAATAATGAAAGTTGTCTTTACCCTTGTTTTATATAGTAACAAAGCTTGTTATTCTTTTTTCTCTTAGAAATAATGACTGTATACTTAATGTGAATGAACCTGCGATGACTAAATTAGAAAAAATGCTTGGTAAGTGCCTTTTAATTAAATATGATGAGTTTTCACATTATGTTTATTAGTGTATATTAATAACCTAAAATGAAAGAGTATATTATGGCTCCAAATACTTTATCAAGATGAATGCCAATGGAGAGTTTCAATATAAACCAAAAACTATTTATAGACTGTATTTTTGCATATAATGTGCTCACATAAATCATGCACTCATGCCTAGAATGTCTATAGTGCACATAGGAATAATGTGCAAAAGAGGTTATGCTGTTTGCAAAACAACATATAATGCACACATTATTAGTGTAAAAATGTGGTAGTCTAGAATTTTCTCAAGGAAACTAAAGCACAAAATAGCTACTTTTATAAAACATAAAGATTGTATTTTTAATGTAACTCATTTGTGTCAGAGGCCTAGGCACTTCATATGTAGTCTTAGTGCAACGTCTAGAGAATGACTCTGATTTTTGTCCTCTGATTCATTCTCCCCCTCCATCTGTGGGTAAGTGTTAGGGTCAGTGTTCCCATCACATAGATATTCTGAACTCAAAATCAAGAATATTCCAATCCTTACTCTCCTCCAGATCCTACCAAGCTAATAAAAGAAATAGCCAGGCCAAAAAGGCCAGGTCATTTCTCTATGGTATACAGTGAGAATCAAGAGTGTTGATGTTGGCACAGAGATACAAACAGTCATGTGGGAATGGTGGAGCAGTTTTTGAAAAGGAGGTGGTATTAACATTTGATAATAATAATAATCTGCTTACTGCATTGAGTAAGCCCTGTATCATTCAATGGATATTCTCAAAGTAGTATTTTTCTACCTAACCTTAATTTAGTACATTTGTCACCCCTGTGTATTAGGCACAGAAGAGCTTCAGAATGATGTCTGTTGGGATCAGGAAAATCAAGGATGGGGCATATGGTCAAAGGGGAATGATTAAAGAGAAGGGTAGAGTAGTTGACATAAGATAGGGAAGGTACTATATTTTGTTGAAGAAAATATATAGTTCAAAATTCCAGTCTTCTGTTTATATTATATCTAAATCTCAAACTATGTAACTTTGAAACTTTTGATTTAGTAAGAGGTATATAACTAAAACAAGAAGAAGCAAAAAAAAAACCTCATTCTGTGAGGATGATGGAATTGATTTCTTAATCACAGGAGGCAAATGTCATATGGATATAAATATACTAGACTTGAAGTTCAGAGAGTGTGTCTGGGTTCAAATCCTGACTCTCTTACTGGCTGTTTGTTGTTGGACAAGTCCATTTACTTCTTTGAAACTATTTCTTCTTTTGCAAAGTGGGAATAATGTCTGCACTGGTATTTTGTCAACCCATAGAGATATGTCAGGTGCTAGTGGCTTAAGGAAAAATTGTATAAAAGACTATCGAGTCAATGTAATTTCTAAGTTGTCTCTCTCTCTTTTTTTTAAATCTTAGGTTGTAAGATACCAGTAGGAAAATCAGTGACTGCAAAACTTTAATAATCCCCAAACAGTTATGGAAAATTTGGTTCAATAATTACCATTATCAAAGGACTCTGTTACAACAAACAGGGAAGTAAAGGAAAATACACATCTTCTCCTTCATAAGACTTTGAGAAGAGTGGACTCAGCTGAGAGGAAGAGATGATCAGTTTAAGCAATCAATGTAATCTTCCCCAGCCCAATGGCTAAACAGGCATTTATATCCAACTCCCTTGTCTTTTAAAATAAAACCATCTTTTGGAAACGTGTTTGGAAAAGCAAAGGCCAACTCCTGTTTCACTAACGCTTTTCAACTTACTACATGCATTAAACTTTTATGTTGATTTACAAATTAAAGTATAATATCAACACTAAAGGCTGTGACTATTAAAAGAAAACTGCTGAAAATAGCTTATCTTAAATTTCTTGTGGCTTTCTCTAATTAAAGTTGGCTCAAATAAGTACAAGTTTGACAATAGATGTATGTAGTAAATTAGCCAGCTTCCTTTATTTGTTGCCACTCAAGGGCCTTAATTAAACTGAATTAGAGAAAGTATATGCAACAAAGGGATGTTAGGTGAAGTTTGAAGTAAGATAGGTGAATAACAACATTTAAGCTGAGAATTAGAATGAGCAGTAACTATCCACTCTGTTGAAGATGGAGAAAGGGACAGTGGGTGAAGTTGTGCAGAGAGAGAATAGTGATCAGAGTGTCCTGGAAGATCTGAAAGAAGACACGCATGACTGGAACAAGAATCATGGGTGATTATAACATTGACTGTCACTGAAATTGAAGAGGAAGGCAGAGACAAGATGCACTTGAACTTATATACTCATGTTAAAAGTTTAAGTTGGAATCAGGGTGCTGTGGGAAGTAATTGTGGTTTCTCAACATGTGGCTCTGGAATTCCTTGTATCTAAATGCCCTGGTGTGCATCCGTTCCCCATGGGACACACAGCTTCTGTTGCACATTCAGATTGGGGAGCCTTTGCTTGCCCATGTCTTAGTGACAGAGGGAATCTCTGTGTGGCTCTGCTTGTTTAGGAAGCCAAGAAAAACTCGTGTGTTGAGATTGACCAAGAGTTGAGGAGTCAGTTGAACAGTGTTCCTGGCAGAGGACTTTCTGACCTGCTGGCAAACTTGGGGCACAGCTGTTGCCCTTGAGAGGAAGCAGGGTAGGAGGTGAAGGCAGGTGGGAGACTGGGACCTCCTGTACTGGCCTCTGATTTTCTGGCACCTTGTTTTCATTTCATGGGTATAGTATCTTCTCTCTCCGCTAACACAGCTTTGTGAGAATTTTCTTGTGTCTATTTTTCTAAGCTTTTTGCCTTTGTCTTTGATGTTTGAGATTTCCCCAAAAACGTATAGTGATCTTTACCTATCCATTGATACTTAGGAGTGGGACACTCAAAAGTTAGTTGGCAGCCCTCTGTGTGGGTGGACTCCCTACTTAGTGGACCGCAGTAGTGGGCACTTGGACAACAACAGCCTACACCCAAGTGTGCTTAGTAATTCTGAGACCACAGTCACTCTCATTTAACTTCTCAAGAAAGTAAGTCTCCAGTATCCTGGGGATAGAGCAGTGGCTGCTGATTATATGAGGTTTGGTGGTATAGTGCCTAAGGCATTTGACTGCTCACCAGAAGGCTGGTGGTTCAAAACCACCAGCCAGCCCTTGGAAGGAAGATTGGACAATCTACTTCTATAGAGATACCACCTCGGAAACCCAAGGAGTGGGTTCACTATGAGTTGAATCGACTCGAAGGCAGTGAGTTTGGGTTTTTTGTTTGTTTTTTAAAGGGTCTGACTACTTCTTACATAGGCTTCTGCCTTCCAGGTATTTCTAATTCTGGAGCCTTCTAGGGTTCTATAGCACAAATTCTTGTGCTTCATCCCCTACTGATCTACTAAGTGAACTACCACTCACCTGTTGGCTTTCAGATTGCAAGTGTTCAACCTGCAATGTTAATTTAGCCAGATTCCTCTCACTGCCTACTTGGGGGAAAAAAAGTCCTATGTTCAGTAATTTAAAGTATACATGTTACCTCTTTGTGAAAGAATGGCCTTTCTGAATTTTGTATTATTTTTTCACTTTTATTGTGATTTTTAATAGTTTTTTGTGAAACTAGTCTTTCCTGTAGAGGGAAGGGTTTGATCAGAATGTACCATCACACACTGCACCAGAATGGTTGGAAACAGCCTGGAAGACCACTAGGGACCCCTGACTGTTCCTGTTCCACAAAGTAGCAATTAAACAGGCGTTTGTAAAGGAGGTTCACGAAGTTTGAACTAACATTTTGTCTGTAATGAAATAAAATCACAGATCCTGGGAATCAGCAAATGAGAAACCTATTAGAAGCTTTTTCATAAAATAAGCAGGGAGCTGAGTGGAAAGATTTCTCAAGGAAAAGAAAAAAATAGATTTGGGATCCAGTAAAGTTTTTGTTGTTTCCACTTAGATCTTAGGATTTGGAATCCATACTGTCAGTGGAAGCTGGGCCATTAAATACTGATACTGAAATAGAACTCCCATAAGAATAAACTTTTCTAGAACATGGAATCCTGCCTTGGCTTTGTCACGTGGAAATGGAAAATTTTTTGACTGCTTCAGAGAACAAAGCAGTTTGTTCACCTATTTTCATGAGAAACTCTCAGAATTACCAATTTCTCAAAGAGATCACATCTGTGTAGTTACAGTTAGCTATATCTTCTTTGGACCAACCACCCATCTGTCAGTTTGTTGTGTTTGTGTATTGCTGTGATACTGGAAACTATGTCACTGGTATTTCAAATGCCAGCAGGGTCATCCATGGTGGACAGATTTCAGCAGAGCTTCCAGACTAAATAGGACAAAGACCCTGGCAATCTGCTTCCAGAAAATAGTCAAAACCCGTAGGGATCACAACAGAACATTGTACAACTCACTTGCTTTGACATGTCATCAGCACAGATCAGTTGCTGGAGAGAGATATGTTTATTTACTGAAGATGAGTTCCACCGAGGGCAAGGGAGACCCTCAGTGAGATGGATTGGCACAATGGCTGCAATGAGGACTTGAACACGGTGATGATCAGAGGATGGTACAGAACCAGGCAATGCTTTGTTCTCTTGTGCATAGTGTCACCATGAGTCAGTGGTAACTCCATGGCAGCTATGATCTTTGTCTTGAGTCAGTGTTAACTCCATGGCAGCTATGATCTTTTTCTGCATAATTGATTTACAAGTGCTGCCTGAGAATCACCTGGCAGCTTGCTTGCATGCAAATTCCCAGGCTGTTCCACCGAGATGGATCCTGTTCTTTAGGCGCAGGGCCTGGATCTGCATCTTAAAGCATCAAGTCTGATGGATCTCATGAGACCATCCTGCTCAGGAACACTGAGCCTAAAACAGTCGGGTGCAGTTTACCCAGACAGTTGTTTGTTCTCAAGGTGTGATGAATACCTTGTTTTGTTGCAGTTTGTTTTATTGCACATCACAGACTACCAGTTGAAAGGTTGTTGCAACCCTGCATCGAGTAAGTCTGTTGGCACCATTTTTCTGGGAGCTCGTGCTCACTTTGTGTCTCTCTGTCACGTTTTGGTAATTCTCGCAATATTTCAAACTTTTTCATAATGGTATTTCACACTTAATAGATATATATAGTGTAAACTTAACTTTTAGGTGCACTAACCAAAAAAAACTCACTGCTGTTGAGTCAGATCTGACTCATAGCGACCCCTTCTTGGGTTTCTGAGGCGGTATCACTACTGAAGTAGATTGCCCAATCTTCCTTCTGAGGAGTGCCTGGTGGGTTTGAACCACCAGCCTTCTGGTTAGCAGTCAAATACCTTAGGCACCACGCCACCAGAGCTCTCTTTATATGCACTGGAAACCAAAAATGTTGTGTGGCTCCCTTTATTGTGATACTTTCATCTTGGTGGTCTGGAACCAAACCTTCAATATCTCCAAGGTGTACCTATATACCCAGAGAAGAGAGGGGGACAGACAGGTGGTAGATGCCTCAGCCGAATTGGTGATACAGCCCCACAAACATATGCTATCAGTGTTTTTCCTGCATGCATTGAGTGACAGGAACAGAAGTGGATATTTCATAAAAATAAACAAGGGCATTTGGAAGCAATCAGCCCTAGGACACGGTGGCCCTTGAGACCAGAAGAACTAGATGGTACCTGGCTACCAATGCCAACTACTCAGGAAAGAATCAAATCTGGAGATCCTGGATAGAGTGGGAGGAAAAATGTGGAACAAAATCCAAAAACTCAATAATGACCAGAATTACTGGTCAGAAGGAGTCTGGTGAGACCCCCAAATACTAAGGCCCTGGAATACATTCTCATTCTGGAATAAAACTCATTCCCAGGGGCTGGCTCTCAGTCCAATAGTTAACAAGATGTACATGCAGACCACTTAACCCAGGGGGATGCACCCACATACACTATGGAAATACATCCCTTGGAGCAATAGACCACAGGGCACCAGAGAGGGAACATTTTCATGGAGGTAATACAGAACAGACAGGAGGAGTGCATAACTATGAGAGGGACAGGGGGAGGGTTACTGGGCAGGGAGGGGAGGAGACTGGGTTAGGGTTGGGCATGGTAAATGGGGAGTGAAACTAAGTGTACAAGTAACATTGAATGTAAAACTTAAAATAAAAATTACACTCTGAATCAAGAGGACTTTTTAATTCACTGGTCACAGCAGAATCATTGTTTCAGTAGCATTGTGGTGGTGGTGTTAGGTGTCTTCAAGTCAGCTTTAACTCACAGTAACCCTGTGTACAACAGAATGAAACACTGCTTGGTCCTGCTCCATTCTCACAATCTTTGCTGTGCTTGAGCCCTTCATTGCAGCCACTGTGTCAGTCCATCTTGTTGAAGGTCTTCCCCTTCTTTGCTGACCCTATACTTTGTCAAGCATGATATCCTTCTCCAGGGAATGGTCTCTTCTGACAACATGACCAGGGTACTTTACTATTCCATTTTATCACTGACGAACTGAGTGATGTTAAATAACTTACCCAAAGTCACAGATCGAGAAACTCAAGTAGCCAGATGTCAAATAGGCATTTTACCTTGAAGTTGTGCCTGAGAGCTGACTGTGGACAGAGAGCAGTAATGACATAAGGGGCTAGAGGAGAAAGGTTCCACTTCTAAGGAAAAGGCAGAAGGAAAGCTGGGACTAGGGGAGAGAAGTGGGAAAAGAACAGGAGAGTAGGGAAGGGGGCCTGAGCAGAACCCCATGTCTGATAACCCCAAGAGGGGTAGGTGTAAGTGAATATGCCAGGCCTAACTGCTGGCTCTGTGTCCGGGCTTTGCTGCTGCAACATGTGGGACATGGCTGAATGCTGTACTCTCTGTGCCTCAGTTTCCTTGTCTGTAGAATAATAATGACAGTAGAGGCAGAAGGGCTTAGGTTCCAGTTTCAGAAAATCTAAGCCTAAGTTGGCCAAGCAACTGCAACCTTGGACAAGCTCCTTATCTGCTCAGTGCCTGTTTTCTGTTAAAGTTTAAATACATTAACCTATAGTAAGCGTTCAGTAAAGGGTAGAAACATTGCACCAGCAAATAAGTACATGAATTTCAGGGCTGCCTGGTCAGTTTCCACATGTCTCAGCACCCATACAGGCTTTCTTGTTAACCATGGCCTTGCACACTGGCACCCTTCTTGGCTAGTTATGCATTTCACAATGAAGCAGTTAAAATGTGTTTTCTATTTCTAGGAAATCACAGTGGAATCCCTACTGACTCCTGCTGTCTTTAGCTTCAGAGAAATTAAATATGGTTATGAAATGGAAATTATACTCTGTAAGCATTCAATATGTGAATTAAAATGGAAGGTAGTGTTTTGCTTAAAAAATTGGAACTTACTTTAACCCAGTGTGGTATTTATTGGTCATGAGCTGAAGAAAGGAAGTAAGAAGGGAATTAGGTAAGGGATCTAGGCTACTTACTGGTTTGATTGTGCTTCCTCTCAGAAGTAAACCTCATGACTAACTGGCTTTATATAACTAACACTTGTGGGGCACTTATTCTGTGCCAGGACTTTTCCTGAGTGCTGTACAAATATTAACTTATTTAGTCTTCATAACAGCTATGAGGTTGATACTATTGAGATAATCCCTCTTTTATCATGAGGAAATTGAAGTACACAGAATTTTTAAAATTTTTATTGTGATTTGGGTGAAAATTGAGAGTAAATTCATTTTCTATACAGCAGTTCATACACATTTTATTTCATGCACTTCTCCACAGTGTAATAGCTCTCTTCACACTTTCTCCCTATACTTATCTCTTCCGTGTGTGCTTCTTTCCTGTGCATTCCTGCCCCCTGAGCTGTTTCCCTGTGCAAATACTGCCCTTCTGTTCTCCCATGATTGATCATTCTAAGGAATGTATCTACCTGATATAAATGTTCACCTTATATGCCTGTCTGTTGTTTGACTGGAAGCCACAGGAGTGAGTCCAGTTCCAGACCTGAAGGATAACTATG
The DNA here is from genome assembly GCF_000298275.1 of Orycteropus afer afer. NCBI lineage: Eukaryota > Metazoa > Chordata > Mammalia > Tubulidentata > Orycteropodidae > Orycteropus > Orycteropus afer. The sequence continues at coordinate 10,948,629 of NW_006921637.1, read as the reverse complement.
GGCCATAGCTGGGGATTTCCCCAGGCTCTATCAGACCAGTAAACCAGGTCTTTTTTTTTTTTTTTTTTTTTTTAATGATTTTGAGTTTTGTTCCACATTGCTGTACCATTCTATCCACGATCTCCTGCACTGATCCCTTTCCGAGTGGTTTACACTGGTAGCTAGGCACCATCTAGTTCTTCTGGTCTAATAGTCATATAGACCTGAGGTTTGTGTGGTACACTAGTCACTTAGACTAAGTGTTTCTCTGTGTCTTTGGTTTTCTTCATTCTTCTTTGCTCTGGATGAGGAGAGACCCATTGTTGGATCTAGGTGGCCACTTGCAAGCTTTTAAGACCCCAGTCACTACTCACTAAAGTAGGGTGTAGAACAATATATTTATCCTACAATGTAGATGGAGAACAATGTTCTTATATGCTAAGCAATTGAACTTGATGTCCCCTGCATCCATGGTCCCAAGCCAACAGGTCCAACAACTTGCTCCATCAGCATGGTTGACTGTGCTAAGAAGTTATCATAACTTTGCCTGCTGTTAGTTATAGTTATATGGACATTTTTTTGTTGTTGTTTTTGTTAAGGGGAATTTTATTTTTCAGTTAAATCTAATAGCAGTCCAGTGATATAAAGTAGACGTATTTTTTCAGAGATATATGGAATTTGTTTTAAAAGAGCAGCAGGATGTCTTTATTTAAAATAAATTGCAAGGCAAGGTTCACTGTGTCACCTTATGTTGTAGAATGAGTCATCTGTAAATTGGGAAACTAAACAGTTAAAGAAACCCCCTGCTGTCAAGTCAGACCAACTCATAGTGACCCCTCTTTGGGTTTCTGAAGCAATATCACTGTTGTTGTTATGTGCCGTGGAGTCAGACCCAACTCATAGCGACCCCTCCTGGGATTTCTGAGGCAGAATCACTATGGAAGTAGACTGCCCCATCTTCCTTCTGAGGAGTGGCTGGTGGGTTTGAACCACCAGCCTTCTGGTTAGCAGTCAAGTGGCTTCAGCACTATGGAAGTATATTGCCCAATCTACCTTCAAAGGAGTAGCTGGTGGGTTTGAACCACCAGCCTTCTGGTTAGGTGTCAAATGTCTTAGGCACTATGCTACCAGCGCTCCCAAAAAATTTGTAGAAGATGGGAAAATAGCGAGTGGATGATGTCGTAAAATTATAATGGGTTGAGGTGTGGAAAATTCAGACAATCCAACAGATTATTCCCAATCTTTGCACAATACAGAAAATATACTAAAATTTACTAATTCAATGACTGATATTGCATTATAATTTGTTAAGGTAAAACATCTATTAATAGTTGTTTTAAAATTTTAATGTAACATTAATTCTATCATAATTTTTTTTCAAAATATTAATTTATATGCTTTGGCATGTAATTTTATGAATTGAATCCAAACTGTTATGTGACTTTTTTGGTTTAAATTTTAATGCTTTGAGTTATAACTTTGATATATTAGAATCTAAACTGAAATGCAGCTTTTTCATTTAAAAACAAACTCCCAAGAATCATATAAAAAGCACATAACAATACTTATAATGATAATTACTGTTTCTTACTTAAAAGATACTTTATAATTTATACCACTCTGAACTTTGAATATAGTAAGCTGCATAAGTGATTTCTTCACATATAACTACTTTGATTATCAGAGTTCTTCAAGATCTACAGTCAATATTTATCTCTAAAATAGTGGCTCTAAATTAAAGTGTTGTCAGTATATAGTAGTTAAGAGAAATCTTGAAAAATCAGAAATTTAAAATTGGGTTTTTTTACAACACACAGATGAAAGCTTTGTTTCTTTTGGAATGGGAACATATATGATCACAATCCTACTTGACTCTTAATAATTCTGACATTTCCAGACTTGGCTTTTCCTAGGAACTAAAGATTGGGCAATCTGCTTCCATAGAGATATGGCCTCGGAAACCCAAGGAGGGGTGGCTATGAGTCGGGATTGACTTGAGGGCAGTGAGTTTTTTGTTTGTTTGTTTGTTTCAGTTTAAACTGAGAGTGATATCTTTTTAACTTTTTTTTTTTATTGTGATTTGAGTGAAGATTTACAGAGCAAATTCACCTTCCATACAGCAGTTCACATACACTGTCTCATGACATTGATCACAGTTTACCACAATGTAACAGCTCCCCTTCCACATCCTCCCCATAGTTACCTCTTCCCAGTGTCCATCTCTCCATGCACTCCTGCTCCCTGAGCTGTCTCCCTGTATATAAGCAGCCCTTCTTTTTCCCATGATTGTTCTCTCCAAGGAGTTTATCTACCTCAGGTAAATGTTCAACTCATACGCCTCTCTTTTGTTTGGCTGGAAACCACGGGTGTGTGTTCAATTCCAGACCCGAAGGGCAGCTAGGGGCCATAGTCTCAGTGGTTCCACCAGGCTCTATCGGACCAGCAAACCTGGTTCCTCCCCCCCCCCTTTTTTTTTCTCCAAATGATTTTGAGTTTTGTTCCATATTGTTCTCCCTCTCTATCAAGGATCTCCTACATAGATCCCCTTCCAAGTGGATGACAGTGGTAGACGGGCACCATCTAGTTCTTCTGTTCTCATATTTGTATAGACTGCAGATCGGATGGTGTACCAGTCACTAGGACTAATTGTTTCCATGAATTTTGGTTTTCTTCATTCTTCTTTGCTCTGAACGAGGAGAGACGCATCATTGCATCTAGATGGCAGCTTGCTAGCTTTTAAGATCCCAGATGCCACTCGCCAAAGTAGCAGGTGGAATAATGTTTTGTATAGTATGTTATGCCAATTGAGCTTGATGTCTCCTGCGACTATGGTCCCAAGCCCACAGGTTCAACTACTCGGTCCCTCTGGTAGCTGGCTGTGACCAAGCAGTGACCACAACCTTGCCCCTTGTCAGCTCGACTATACACCTGGGAATTCTGATCATTCACATAAACTTATAGGACC
>NW_006921637.1:10942117-10943600 GCF_000298275.1 Orycteropus afer afer | reverse complement strand
TTAAATCATTGTCCCATTGGTGGAGAAGGAGGTAGTGGCTCTTGCTCAGTAAGTGAAGTTGCAGGAGGTGTGGGTGTAGTTGTGTCTTATAGGGACTGCTGCTGTCTCCCACTCAGTTAGACAAAAATTACAATTGAAAAACCATCAAAAAACTAAAAGCACATGGACAAAAAACACTCCATGTAATCTCACAGGAACAGTAACCAAAAAAAGAAAAAAGGGAAAAAGAAGAAAAAAAAACACAAGAAAACCTGTACTATCAAGGATAGGGCACTAAGAGAAAAAAAGTAGAGAAGGAGAATAATGAAGGAAAAAAATGTGAAAAATGCAAAAAGAAAAACAAGGAATGGGGTTAACCATGAGAAAAAAGGGGGGGAAAACACTTAAATTTTTTAAAAAATTTTCAACCAGGAATGGGGAAAAGAAAAAATGCTGAAAACTAGGACCTGGGAGGAGAAGAATAAGAAAAACAGTAAAACAGACAAAACTATAGATAATAATAGTTGTTTTAAAACAGACAAATACAGGCAAACTAATCACCAGAAAAAAGAAAGTGAAAAAGAAAAAAATAAAAATAAAAAAGAGAAAAAAAAAATCGGTGGAGGACAGGGCAGAGCACCCAGGCTCCGTCTGAGCACACAGACTGTGATGGAGTTTCTGTGGGCCCAGAAGGTAGGTGGGAGTGGGGGATGGCCGCACCTTTGTTCACCAAGCAGGTGTGGGGTATAAGAGTAACAAGAGGAATGTTGCACCATTTCAGTCTTGCAGGTCCAGAGTGTCCTTGGGGTTGCTGGCAAGCAGAACGTATTGTTAAGCCCCAGGAATCTGCAAGAATGCTGTCTCTTTAAATATCCAAAATAGTCAAGCTGCTTTTAAACATTCAAAATGGCAGCATTCTCCAGACTGGCAAAAGTCCACAGGTTAGCCTGCCATTCTCTTCACCTTCTCCGTTTATCCCCCAGCCACCAGAGCAGTCCTCTGTGCAGTCCCTGTCTAGCAGGGATGATTTTTAGGTTAATTCTTAGGTCCACCACTCTCAAAGCTGTCTGTGCCGTGCCATCAGGATTGCTCAGGATCACTGCCAGACCATATGTCTCCTTTCTTGGTATTTTCATGCAAAGTCTTCTGCTAGATGGGGTTTATTCCACTTCTATATCCTTCCCTTCAAGGCTCAGGGGTTCAGGATTATCTTCTGTTTCTGTGTTAATTGGTTTCCCTTTTCTTTGTTGAAGAGGGTCTGTGCAATCTTTCTACCTAGTCAGCCATCTTACTGGAACCCTCTTATGGTTTATTGAAGTAGTTTTTTTTAATAGTTTTCTTTGTATAGGTCTTTTGTGTCCCTCATAAGATTTATTCCCAAGTGTTTTATTTTTTTGGTAGCTATTGTAAAGGGTATTGATTTCCTTATTTCTTTTTCAGCAATCTCTTTGCTGGTGTAGAGGAATCCAACTGATTTTTGGATGTTGATCTTGTATCCTGCCAC
>NW_006921637.1:10938953-10940855 GCF_000298275.1 Orycteropus afer afer | reverse complement strand
TTTTCATTCTCATTTGATTCAAGGAATTTTTGAATTTCAATTTTTATTTCTTCTCTTACCCAGTCTTTCTTAAGGAGAGTGTTGTTCACTTTCTATGTGTTTACCCTTTTTCCATTGATCTTCCTATTGCTGATTTCTAATTTGATAGCATTATGATCTGAGAAGATGCTTTTCAATGTTTCTGTTTTTTAATTTATTAAGACTTACTTTATGGCCCAACATATGGTCTATCATGGAAAATGTTCCTTGTACAGTGGAAAAGAATGTATATTGTGCTGTTGTTGGGTAAATTGCTCTGTAGATCTCTATCAGGTCAAGTTGGTAGATTGTGTTGTTTAGCTCTTCTGCATCTTTATTGGGTTTCTTTCCAGTTGTTCTATCTTTCATTGAAAGTGGTGTATTAAAGTCTCCCACTGTGACTGTGGAGTCATCTATTTGACTTTTCAACCCTTTTACAGTCTGATTTATGTATTTTGGAGCTCTTTCATTGGGCCCATAGATATTTATTATGGTTATATCATCATGTTCAATTGATCCTTTAATCATTATATAATGTCCTACCTTGTCTTGTATGGTGTTTTTTTGTCTTAAAGTAAATTTGGTCAGAAATTAATGTTGCTGGTCATACTCTAGGAGCTCTGGTAGCATAGTGCCTAAGGCACTTGACTGCTAACCACAAGGCTGGCAGTTCAAACCCATCAACCACTCCTTGGAAGGAAGTTTGGGAAATCCTACTTCTGTAGTGATACTTCCTGGAAAACCCAACAAGGGGTCGCTATGAGTTGGGGCCGACTCGATGGCACATAACAACAACAACAGTCATACTCTATTATGGTTGCCATTTGCTTGATATATCTTTTCCCAACCTTTGATTTTTAGCCTAATTTTGTCTTTGACTCTAAGGTGTGTCTTTTGTAGACAGGCTATTGATGGGTTTTGTTTTCTTATCAAGTCTTCAACTCCATCCCTTGAGTGGTACATTTAATCTATTAACATTCAGTGTAATTATTGACAGGTATGAATTGGTTGCTGTCATTTTGTTATGTGTTTTTCATGGTGTCCCTGGTTTTTTTTGTTCCATATTATTTTCTTTGTTGGGCTCATTGTTTTTATGAATTGTGTTATCATTTACTTTGTTGCTGTTATTTTAGAATTTGCTGAAAATTTGTGCTTGTCCTCTTTTTTATTGTGATATGAAGGTTTATGATTTTTCTTTGAGGTTGCCCTGTGATTTATAATTTTCTCCCCAAGATTAGAACAGTCCATTCTAACTTGTAACTCTGTTAACTTCCTTGGCATTTAGAAGTTCTGTAACTACACATATTTTCCCTCTTTTTGGTTTGTAGTTGTCTTCACTTGCCAATTGATGCCTCTGGCTCCGTGTTTACAATCTTTTAAGCTTATTTTACTTTGGATATGTCTATAGCTGTAGTTTCTGGGTTATGTCATCTTGTGTGTTAATGGTTGGTTGTTATTTGCTATTTTTGGTTCTCTGTTCAAAGGACTCTGTTTAGTATCTCTTGCAAAGTTGGTTTGGTTTTAACAAATTCCCTTAGTTTCTGCTTATCTGGAAATCTCCTGATTTCGCCATCATATTTGAGGGACAATTTTGCCAGGTATATAATTCTTGGTTGAAAAATTTTTCTCTTTCAGGGTTTTATATAAACTATTCCATTGCCTTCTCGCTTGCATGGTTTCTGCTGAGAAATCAGAGCTTATTCTTACTGGTTGTCCTTTGTAAATAACTTTTAGTTTTTCCCATGCTGCTTTCACAATTTTTTCTTTGTCTTTGGTTTTGATGAGTTTGATGATGATATGTCTTGGTGATTTTCTTTTGGAGTCTATCCTGTTTGGGGTTTGTTGGACTTCCTGGATGGATATATTCTCATCTTTCATCATATC
>NW_006921637.1:10924677-10938572 GCF_000298275.1 Orycteropus afer afer | reverse complement strand
TCTTTTGAATTCCTTATTAGAGAGTTCTAATACTGCTTCTTCCTCAGGGATGTGTTCTGGGTCTGTATCCTGCTCCCTTGTTTCTACCACTTTATCTTGCTTCTTTGTGTGGACTGTGATGGTCTGTTGTCTCCGAGACATTGTGGCTTTATTGTATTTAGATCTCTGTTAACTGTTTGTGAAGAGCAGGTAAGGGTGAGTCAAGGTCTTTTGATGCTTTTTTTCATTGGCCCATTGGTGGAGAAGAAAGTGGTGGCTCTTCCTCAGTAAGTGAAGCTTTCCAGCCATCCGGGTCCAGAATGTCCTTGGGTTCCTGGCAAGTGGAACCTGTTCTTAAGTCCCTGGAATCTGAGAGAATGCTGTCATTTTAAATATCCAAAATGGTCAAGCCGCTTATAATCATTCAAAATGGCTGTGCCCTCTGGGCAGACAAAAGTACACAGGTCAGCCCGCCTTCCTCTTCGCTGCTTCCCATTTTATTCCCCAGCCACCAGAGCAGTCCTCCATGCAGTCCTTGGCTAGCAGGGCCAATTTTTAGGTTAATTCGCAGGTCCTACCAACACTTGGCAATATTCAAGCTGTCTGTTCCTTCAGGATCACTGCCAGACTGCAGTTCCATATGTCTCCATTCTTGGTGTTTTCATGCAAATTCTTCTGCTAGTTGGAGTTTAGTCCACTTTTATAAGCTTCCCTTCAAGGTTCAGGGGTCCAGGATTATCTTCTGTAGCTGTGTTAATCGGTTCCCCTTTTCTTTGTTGAAGAGGGTCTGTGCAGTCTTTCTGCCTATTCTTCCATCTTACCAGAACTCCACAGGAAGCAAAAATTTTTGAGTGGGTCACTAGGGGTAGTGAGTATTACCACTCCCATTTCCACCCCTTGGTGTCTGGACCCATGAATCCTGGCTATTGGAGAAACAGCACCATATATTGGACACTCATTTAGAGCATATACAGCCTCCTGGAAAACATAGCCACAAAACTTCATGGTATTGCCACCTAGCTGGTGCCATTACTGTGTTTTCAATAGGCCATTCCATCGTTCTATCAAGCTAGCTGCTTCAGGATGATGAAGAACATGGTAAGAGCAGTGAATTTCATGAGCATAGGCCTACTGCCACACTTCATTTGCTGTGAAATGAGTCCCTTGATCTGAAGCAATGCTGTGTGGGATACCATTACAGTGGATAAGGCATTCTGTAAGTCCACAGATGGTAGTTTTGGCAGAAGTATTGTGGGCAGGAAAGGCAAATCCACATTCAGAATGAGTATCTATTCCAGTAAGAACAAAATGCTGTCCTTTCCATGATAGAAGTGGTCCAATGTAATCAACCTGCCACTAGGTTGCTGGCTGATCACCCTGAGGAATGATTCTATATTGCAGACTCAGTGTTGGTCTCTGCTGCTGGCAGATTGAGCACTCAGCAGTGGTGGTAGCCAAATCAGTTTTGGTACATAGGAGTCTGTGTTACTGACCCCATGCATAACCTCCATGCCTGCAATCATAGCCACTTTGTTCATGAGCCCATTAAGCCATGACAGGAGTAGCTGGGGAAAAATGATGGCTTGTTTCCACTGAACGTGTCATCCTATTCATCCAATTGTTAAAGTTCTCCTCTGCCGAGATCACCTTTTGGTGGGCATTCACATGAGACACAAATATCTTTACTCCTTTGGCCCAGAGAGATCTATCCACAAACCTCTTCCCCATACATCTTTGTCACCACTTTTCCAATCATGCTTCTTCCAAGTCCCAGACCATCCAGTCAAGCCATTAGCAACAGCCCATGAATTCGTATACAATCACACATCTGGTCATTTCTTATTCCATGCAACATGAACAGCCATATGCATGGCTCAAAGTTCTGCCCATTGGGAGGATTCCCCTCACCACTTTCCTTCAAGGAAGTCCAAGAAAGGGGCTGCAGTGCCACTGCTGTCCACTTTCAAGCGGTGAATGCATATCACACAGACACATCTGTAAACCAGCTACAAGTTTTCTCTTCCTCAGTCAACTGCTCATAAGGAACTCCTTATGAGGCCATAGGTGCAGACTGGGAGAGGGAAGGTAATGTGACTGGAGTGGAGACCATAGGCATTTGGGCCACTTCCTCATGCAACTTCCTTGTGCCTTCAGGTCCTTCTCAAGCCCAATATCTGATATACCACTTCCATTTAATGATGGAGTGCTGCTGTGCACATCCAACTTTATGACTCTGTGGGTCAGACAACACCCAGTTCATGATGGGAAGCTCAGGCCTCATGATGACTAGGTGGCTCATGGTTAGGCATTCAGTCTCTACTAAAGCCCAGTAATAAGCCAAAAGCCATTTCTCAAAAGGAGAGTAGTTATCTGCAGAGGATGGTAGGACTTTGCTCCAAAATCCCAAGGGTCTGCATTGTGATTCACCAATAAGGACCTGCCAAATATTCCAAACAGGATCTCTATCTTCTACAGACACTTCAAGCACCATTGGGTCAGCCAGATCATATGGCCCAAGTGGCAAAGCAACTTGCACAGCAGCTGAACCTGTTGCAGAACCTTCTGTTGTTCTGGGCCCCACTCAAAACTAGCAGCTTTCTGAATCACTTGATAAATAGGCCACAGCAACACACCCTAATGAGGGATATGTTGCCTCCAAAATCTAAAGAGGCCCTCTGGACATTGTGCCTCTTTTTTAGTTGTGAGGGATGCCAGATCCTTCACTTTAGTAGGACTATCTTGACATGCCCCACACCATTGGACCCTAGAAATTTCACTGAGGTGGAAGGTGCCTGAATTTTTGTTCGGTTAATTTCCCAACCTCTACCATGCATATGGCATAGTGGCTAAGACACTTGCCTGCTAACCAGACGGCTGGCAGTTCAAACCCACCAGCCACTCCTCGGAAGGAAGGTTGGGCAATCCTACTTCCGTAGTGATACTGCCTCGGAAACCCAAGGAGGGGTCGCTATGAGTTGGGGCCGACTCGACGGCACATAACAACAACAACAACCATGCATATGTCTCACCAATAAGTCTAGAGTCATCAATACTTCTTCCTTACTTGGTCCAATCAGCATAATGACATCAATACAATGGCCCAGTGTGATGTCTTGTGGAAGGAAAAGGCAATCAAAATCCCTATGGACTAAATTGTGACATAGTGCTGGAGAGTTGATATACCCCTGAGGAAGCACTGTGTAAGTATATAGTTGGCTTTGCCAGCTGAAGACAAACTACTTTTGATGGTCTTTTGAAACCAGTAAAAAGAAAAAGGCATTGGCCACATCAATAGCTGCATACCAAGTACCAGAAATTGTATTAATTTGCTCAAGCAATGAAACTACGTTAGGAACAGCATCTGCAATTGGAGTCACCACCTGATTAAGTTTATGATAATCTACTGTCATTCTCCAAGATCCATCTGTTTTTTGCACAGGCCAAATAGGTGAATTCAATGGGGATGTGGTAAGAATCACCACCCCTGCATCCTTCAGGTCCTTGATGGTGGCAGTAATCTCTGCAACTCCTCCAGGGATGCGGTATTGCTTTTGGTTTATTATTTTTGTAGGAAGAGGCAGTTCTAATGGCTTCCACTTGGCTTTTCCTACCATAATAGTCCTTACTTCACATGTCAGGGACCAAATATGAGAATTCTACCAATTGCTCAGTATATCTATTCCAATTATGCATTCTTGTACTGGGGAAATCACTACAAGATGGGTTTGGAGACCCACTGGACCCACTGTGAGATGCACCTTAGCTAAGACTCCATCAATAACTTGACCTCCATATGCTCCCACTCTGATTGGTGGACTACAATGACTCTTTGGGTCTCCTGGAATTAGTTCAGAGCCAGTGTCCAGTAGTCTCCTAAAAGTCTGATTATTTCCTTTTCCCAAATGAAAAGTCACTCTCGTAAAAGGCCTCAGATCCCTATGGGGAAGGCTGGGAGAAAGATTGACATTATAAATTTTTGGAAATGTAGTGGGGTCCTTCCTCAAGGAGACCCAGCCTCCCTTTCATTCAAGGGATTGTGGGTTTGCAAACTGACTCTCAAGTCTGGGAAATGATTGAGAGGCTGTAACTCTGTATTCTGGCAATTCAATCTAGGCTGCTGTTCACGTGACCTAGAATTCTTCTGTCTATACAGATAAAATAAATATTTAGTAGGTTTGCAATGTATTTCACTACTAGGAACACCATGCACAAGTAGCCAATGCCATAATTCCACACGAGTCAGAATATTCTGATTACTGTTCCAACTCTGCTGTCTAATATGGTAGCCACGCCCACCTTGCCTTTGTCGATTAACTGCTGCCACTTGGCCCCTACTACCATAGGGTCCAATCAGCCCCATCATACTTAAGTGTCTTAATTCAATTAGGGCAGTTCCCACTGTCAAATCTGGCTTACATAAAGTAGCAATCATAGCAGTTTTCAAGGATGCTGGAGTTCCCTTCACAAATTTATTCCTCACCATACTGGTGAAAGGTGTGTTCTCTGGACTCTCCATTTCTGGCTCTAGGGGTCTAATCTGATAACAGGCCTATTTCCCTAAGCCTCTGGATACCTTCTTCTACATTATACCAAGGCAGGTCTAGTACTTCAACTTGACTTAAGGTAGCCACTGGTTAATCCATGCTTCAGTAAGCCAACCAAATAAACTATTAGATGCTTGCCTAACCTCTTGAGCTAAAATATTGAATGAAGAATCCATACTTAGTGGGCCTAAATCAATAAACTCATACTGATCCAATATTACATTTCTTGCACCATTATTCCACACCCTCAGTAACCATTCCCATACATATTCTCCAGGTTTCTGTCTGTACATGTTAGCAAAATCAAGTAGGTCTTTTCAGGTATAGCATACCACTTCCTCAGTCACACTTTGTACGTCACCTTTTGGGGCTCGCTTGGACATCTAGCAGCAGCAATGGGTGGTTGGGGCAGTTCCTGAGAACATTCAGCAATGCCTTCCATGGCCTCTGCCTCAGGCAATGACCCAGCAAGAACTGTTGGGTTAATCCCATAAAACTGAGGTGCAGGTGTGATAGTTGAAGATGTGTCAACTTGGCTGGACTCCAGTTGTGAGTGGTGGTTCCCATGATGGATCACATGACTGCGTCCTAAGCGGCCGGTCAGTCTAGGGGGAGTTTCCCCAGGGGTGTGGCCTACCTGTAATATTATCCCAGGGACAAACTGGAAGAACGGCATCCCGGACTATATACTTCCTGGAGCAAGCAGCTCGCTGCTCGCCCTGGAGGCTTTCGGATTCATTCTTTGTTGGGAACGGCGACCCTGCGTGTCAGTTTGATTCTCTCGGCTCTGCTGTGCTTACGGGAACCAGACAACTCCGGGCCCCATCTCTCTCCAGAGACGAACTTTGTGACTTGAACTCTTCTGCCGTGCGTGTGAAAGCCAGACGGCCCTGGGCCCCATCCCCCTCCAGAGACGAACTTTTCAGCTTGAACTTGTTGGCTTCTACATGCTTGTGAGCCATTTATCTAAGATAAATTTCTCTCTCTCTCTTTCTCTCTCTCTCTCTCTCTCTCTCTCTCTCTCTCTATATATATATATATATAAACTTTTCTGGTTTTTGTGTTTCTCTAGAGAACCCAATCCAACACAGGAGGGGACAATGGTTTTACAGCATTCAGATGGGAGGGACTCAACAGAATTTACAGGCTCCATATCCTGATTTTCCTATCTGCCCATATGTCCCCATTCCAGGTTTCAAGGTCCCATTTTTTTCCCAATCAATGCCTTCACTTTAACTTCAGACACCATTCTGGGTTGGCAATTTAATTGGCATTGTAATTCAGCCACCCTTACGATAAGACTCTGCATTTGGTTTTCGGAAATCTCAGCTCTGTTATTAGAAGAAATAAGGCTTTCTTTCAGAGCACAAGTGGAAACATTGAGGTCTTTTATGCAGTGCTTAATCTGTGAACTCAGCAGCCCTGAACTCATCTCGCTCTTTCACCACTTTGTCTAGTGTAAGCAGGACCAACCAACCATCTTCCTTATACTCTTCATGCTGACAGAATTGCAGAAAATTATCAAATATACAATCATCCAAAGCCTCACTTCTCAAAAGTACTTGATCTATTGGTGGTGCTATTTTGCATATTAATGTTGCCTCTTCACACCACAGATTAGCAGGGCACTCTTTACTAATAGAGGCAGAGTCACCAGTGCCTTTACAATTAATCAAATTGGAGAACCAATTTAGGAAGCCCATCCTTATGATTTTATCCTTCTAGAACCACCCCATTCCTGGTACCAAATGTGTTAGGCTGGGTTCTGTAGAGAAGCAAAACCAGTAAAGCTTATATATAGAGAGAGAAAGAGATATTTATCTTAGGAAAATGATGGAAATCCATTAAATGGGGGAACAGATAGTCTCTTTCAAAAATGGTGCTGGCAAAACTGGATATCCATTTGCAGAAAAGTGAAACAACATCCATACCTCACACTATACACAAAAAGTAACTCCAGATGGATGAAAGACTTAAATGTGAAACCTAAAACTACAAAGTTCCTCATGGAAAAAATTGGGGCAAATTTATGCCTAAATAGACTGTCAAGCATAACCCAAAATGCACAAACAGCTGAAGATAAGCTAGATGAATGGGACCTTCTCAAAATTAAAGTTTTATGTGCTTCAAAAGACATCTCCAAAAGAGTGAAAAGAAAACCTACAGAATGAGAAAAAATATTTGGTAATGACATATTTGACAAGGGACTTATCTCTAAAATTTTTGGAAAACTCCAACACCTCAACAACAAAAAGATTCACAATCCAATTAAAAAATGGACAGAAGATATGAACAGACACTTCACAAAATAATATATTCAGTCAGCCAACAAATACATGAAACAATGTTCATGATCAATAACATTAGAGAAATGCAAATCAAAACAACCATGAGATACCATCTCACCTCAGCATTAATAACAAAGTTCAACAAGACAGAAAATAACAAATGCTGGTGAGGATGTTGAGAAATTGGGACTCTTATACACTGCTGGTGGGACTGTACAATGATGCAACCACTGTGAAAATTGATATGGTGATTCCTTAAAAAATTGGAATTAGGAATACCACTTGATCTAGCAATCCCATTACTAGGTATATGTTCTAAAGAAGTGAGAATCAGGATAAGAACAGATATATGCATACTCACGTTCATTGCAGCACTATTCATAATAGCAAAGAGATGGAAACAACCTAAGTGCCCATCAGTTGGGGAGTGGATAACCAAACTGTGGTCCATCCATACAACGGAATACTCTGCAACCCTGAAGAATAATGTAGAATCTTCAAAACACTGCATAAGCTGGATGAACTTGAGGGACCTTATGCTGAGTGAAATAAGTCAATCAGAGAATGATAAATATTAGTCCACTATTGTAAAGAGTCAAGGAAAAGTTTATTCATGGAAGGAAACTTTCCTTGTTGGTTACCAGGAATGGGAGGGGAGAGGAGACTAAAATCCTAGATAGGTTGGAAAAAAGTGTATATATATATACACCAAAGATTATTTGTGGTTACCTGAGGTGGAAGGGAGGGGGAAGGAAGAGGCTTTTGTTTGGAGGATTGAATTTATGCTAATGATGGTGGTGTGTTCTAGAAGAGGATAGCAGTAATGCACATTAAAAATGTCATCAATTTCCTTCCCTGAGAACAATGTGGAACAAAACTCAAAATCATTTGGAGGAAAAAAAAGGGGGGTTCGGGGACCAGGTTTGCTGGTCTGATAGAGCCTGGTGGAACCACTGAGACTATGGCCCCTAGCTGCCCTTCAGGTCTGGAATTGAACCCACACCTGTGGTTTCCAGCCAAACAAAAGACAGGCATTTGAGTTGAACATTTACCTTAAGTAGATACTCTCCTTGGAGAGAACAATCATGGGAGAAAGAAGGGTTGCTTATTATGCACAGGGAGACAGCTCAGGGGGCAGGAGTCCATGGAGAGATGGCCACAGGGAAGAGGTAACTATGGGGAGGAAATGGGAGGGGAGCTGTGCATTGTGGTAAACTATGGTCAATGTCATGAGACAAAGTATATGTGAACTGCTGTATGGAAAGTGAATTTGCTCTGTAAATCTTCACCCAAATCACAATTAAAAAAAAAAAAAAAAAAAATTCCTTCCCTGAGTCAGCCTTTCATTGACTTTTTACAATAATGTTGTTGTTATGTGTCGTTGAGTCATCTCCAATTCAAAGCTACCCCTCCTTGGGTTTCCAAGGCTACCTATCTCTATGGAAGGAGATTGCCCAATCTTCCTTCTGAGGAGTGGCTGGTGGGTTTGAACCACCAACCTTCTGGTTAGTAGTCAAGTACCTTAGGTACTACATCACAAATATTTGTCCTTCTGTCATTGACTTATTTCACTGGACACTATGTCTTCCAAATTCATCCACATTGTGGGATGATTTGTGTATTCTTCATTATTCTTTAATGTTGCCTATTATTCCATTGTGTGAATATACCATAGTTTCATTACTCAGGGAAGGAAATTCACTTTGTTGGTTACTGGGAATGGGAGGGAAGGGGAGGGAAAATTTCAGACTAGTTGAGGGTCACATGTTGATTTGAGTGAGGGGAAGGAGTATGGAAAGAGTCTGTGACCAGCATAATGACACTGGGGAAAGGAAGGACACTGAAACGTGTACATAAGATACAGACAACAGAGGCAAATAATAGTACATGCACAATAATGTATTTCCACTATCACCAAACACCAGGCTATGGATAAATGCATAGACAGGTGAGAAATTAGGTGGGGGTAGGCGAACAGGAATATACCCTGGACCAAAGATAGATTTGGCTGAAGATAATCTTACATATGCACTTGTGCTACGAAATTAACCACTTATACTACAGAAGGAACAGAAAGCAGAGCTGGAGTAACTTCTCAGAGACAACCAAACACTTTGAGAAAGAGAATCACTGGCCCTGTGGGCTTGGGACCATAGTCTCAGGGGACATCATGTTCAATTGACACAACATTGTTGTTGTTGTTATGTGCCATCTACTCAGCCCCAACTCTTAGCGACCCCTCCTTGGGTTTTGGAGGCAGTACGACTAAGGAAGTAGACTGCCCAACCTTCCTGCCAAGGAGTGGCTGGTGGGTTTAAACTGCCATCCTTCTGGTTAGCAGTAAAATACCTTAGACACCACACTACCATAAAATCTTGTTCTACAGCCTACTCTGGTGAGTAGTGACTGGAGTCTTCAAAGCTTTCCAGCACCCATCTGTGAAGCAATTATTGATCTCCTCTCATCTGGAGCAAAAAAGTGAAGAAAATCAAAGGCATCTGGAAACAAGGATAAGATGGACCACAAGACCTCAGCCTTCATGACTGAGACCAGAAGAATTGGATGGAGCCTGGCTACCAAAGCCAACCGCTTGGAAAGGGATCAAAACTACAAGTCCTGGATAGAGTAGGAAGAAAACTGTGAAACAAAATTCAAAAACACAAAAATGACCAGAATTACTGGTCAGATAGAGATTGGTGGAACCCCCAAGACTAACGTCCTGGGTTACCCTTTGGGCCTAGAAATGGACTCACTTCCATGGATTAGTTCTCAGCCCAACAGTAGAACCTACATGCAGACCACCAACCCCAGTGCGATACACCCACCTACATTAGGGAAA
This sequence comes from Orycteropus afer afer, assembly GCF_000298275.1. Classification (NCBI taxonomy): domain Eukaryota; kingdom Metazoa; phylum Chordata; class Mammalia; order Tubulidentata; family Orycteropodidae; genus Orycteropus; species Orycteropus afer. The sequence goes on along the minus strand of NW_006921637.1, from coordinate 10,928,922 downwards.
TGCACTCCTTATGTCAATCAACCATGAGACACCAGAGGGGCAACATTCACATAGAGGGAAAGATGGACAGACAGGAATGCATAGTTAAGAAGGGCATAGGGAGGGGGTACTCACAGGGAGAAGAGGGGAGGAGAAAAAAAATGTCATCAATGTCCCTGAGCTGTAAGTGTGGAAGTTGTTATGTTGACGAATGTTTTATGCATGTTTTCACCACGATAAAAGTAAAAAAAAAGGGGGGGAGGGTTAATATGTTTAAATATTAAAGAAAACACTAAGATCTATACTGTGCTTGTCCCATCAACTCCGTTTCACCTACTGATACCCTTTCAAAATATCTAAGCCAATATAAGCAAATATGAATTTATAATCCTTATTTTCTCCCTTTTTACCCTAAAATAGTATCTTAAACCATTTTTCTGCACCTTGCAGTATGTATTTAACAATATATTTTGGAGATCTTTCCACATCAGTGTATAAAGAAGGCATTTATCTTTAAATTGCATAGTATTACATTGTATGCATGCACCAAAGTTTATTAAACCAATCCTATATGCCTTTGAGGGGAGCTCTGGTAGCATAGTGCTTAAGGCACTTGACTGCTAACCAGAAGGCTGGCGGTTCAAACCCACCAGCCACTCCTTGGAAGGAAGGTTAGGCAATCTACTTCCGTAGTGATACTGCCTCGGCAACCCAAGGAGGGGTCGCTATGAGTCGGGCATGACTCAACGGCACATAACTACAACAACAACATATGCCTTTGAGTAATTTCTAATCTTTTGCTATTAAAAAAAAATGCTGCAATAAAACATGCTGTTCATAAATTATATACAAGTTTGTTTAATGGGTAAAATTCATTTTGTAAGTATGCAAATGTATTTGTAGGCTAAAATAAAAGAAATGGATGCTGGGTCAAAGCAATTGTTTGTACAAATTTGTACATTTTTAAATTTTAATAAATGTTGCCAACTTGCCATTTACAAGAGGTGTGCTAGTTTTCAGTAATTCCCACCACTAATGTGTAAGAGTATAAGCACAAATTTAAAGAGACTTATCAATTATGGCTTGGCTCATACAACTTTGTTCATTGTGTTAACATAATTAGGTAAACTAATACATTTGAAGTTTAAGTCAACTTATATTAGGCAAAAGTAATCAAAGTGACATGAGAAAAACATGCTCTTTTTGTGGGACTTTTCCTATTTAAATGACAAGTGCCTTACTTAGGACCTCCACCCACCTATTGCAGGAAGCTAAGTTATACCTATCTATTGCCCAATGAAGTTTCTGCAAGTTTGAAAGTCTAATATTGTCAATTGCTCTCATTTCAAAAATGTACATATTGGCATTAATGGAAATCATCTGCCTGTAACTCATAATCTCAAACCTAGTTTTTTTTTTTTTTTTTTTTTTAAGGAAATCATGGAAGGCTCTTCTGTTATAAGAATTTAGTATCTTTGATCTAAACAGAGTACCTAAAATTGTGGATGGATAAGCCTTTGAAATAAAGAGCAATCTATTGTCAACATCTAAGTGTCAACATCAATAATATACCTCAGAGTTAAGAGCTCTAGGAAAACCTCGCTGATTTCAAAGCCTATCCAGGTCACTTGTTTATGGGACCTTTTGCAAGTTGGCTTACTTGAAATTATTTAACTTCAAAAGCTCTCAATTTTTCCATAGGTTTAATGTGAGGATTAAATAAAGTAACAATGATTGCTATGGAATAAGTGATCATTTATAAATGGTCTGGCAAATGAAAGTTCACACATTGTCATCTTTGAATGTTGTCCATGATAAAATCTGCTTCTTATTGACTAACATATATTGAGAAACTATGTCTTCAGCAAATTTACACTTAGAAACAATAACTTGAAATGATTTCTGGATATAAGTAATAGCATGGTTAAAGATGGAGTGGAAGGAGGATGGGCTTTTGGAATTTAACAGCCTTGGAATTGAATTCTGGCTCTACACTTCAGCTGCAAGACACTTTGGACAAGTAATTATTCCTCTGATTCTCTTTCTTTATCTTTAAAACAAGCATTAACAATACCTTGCATTATTGTTATATAATACTCAAGATTATTATGAGGAATAAATGTGATAGATGATGCATGTAAAGTATACTTTCATAAAATAGAACTGACATTAATTAAAGTAATACATTTCATCATATTCATTTAATAAGCATTTATCAATTGCCTGCTTTATGTCCAACACTGATCTAGGGAAACTGACAGGAAAAAATTTGAAATACAAATATGTGTGCGTATGTGTATAAAGCATACATGTATTTCTCAATATACGCATATATACACACACACACATACAAACATATATATAGAGAGAGATGCTTTTTTAAAATGCATTTTATTGAAATATAATTTATGTACAATGAAATATACAAAACTAAAGGACATGGGTCAATGCTTTTTTTTTGCAATGTTCCCTTTCTTCCTCTCCCACCCATGGCAACCAACAAAGAAAGTTTCCCTTCATATATAAACTTTCCCTTGACCCTCCACAACAACGAACTAATACTATATTTGTCCTTCTGTAATTGACTTATTTCACTCAGCAAAATGTCCTCCAAATTCATCCATATTTTGTGGGGTTTTGCAGACTCTACATTATTCTTTAGTGCTGCATAGCATTGCATTCCATTATGTGTATGTACCATAGTTCGTTCGGTCATCCACTCTTCCACTGATGGGGACATACGTTGTTTCCATCTTTTTGCTACTGTAAATAATGCCGCAATGAACATGAGTGTGCATGTATCTGTTCCTGTTCTGGCTCTCACTTCTCTAGGATATATACCTAGTAATGGGATTGCTGGGTCAAATGGTATCTCCAATTCCAGCTTTCTAAGGAATTGCTATACTGCTTTCCACAGTGGTTGCATCACTTCACAGTCCCATCAGCAGTGTATGAGAGTCTCAATCTCTCCACATCCCCTCCAGCATTTGTTATTTTCCGTCTTGTTGACACTTGCCATCAGTGCTGGGGTGAGATGGTATCTCTTTGTTTTGATTTGCATCTCTCTGAGGGCCAGTGATCGTGAGCATCTCTTCATGTGTTAGCTGGCCACCTGAATATCCTCCTTGGTGAAGTGTCTATTCATGTCTTCCACCCATTTTTTCAATTGGATTGTTAATTCCTTTGCTGTTCAGGCATTGGAGTTTTCTATAAATCTTAGAGATAAGTCCCTTGACAGATATATAATTATCTGCAAACATAAATTTGTTGCTGCCATTTTTGTTATGAACTTTTTCATGGTGTCAATTTCTTTGTTCCTTATAATTTTCCATGCTGAGCTCGTTTTGTTTATGAATCGTGTTATCGTTTCCTTCGTTGCTATTGTTTTAGTATTTGGCAAATATTTGTGCTGGTCCTCTTTTTTATTTTGATGTGAAAGTTTATAATATTTCTTTGAGGTTACCCTGTGATTTATAGTTTTCTTCCCAAGTTTAGAACAGTCCATTCTATCTTGTAGTTGTCTTGACTTCCCTACCATCTAGAAGGTCTGCAATGACACAATTTTTCCCTTTTTTTTTGGTTTGTAGTTGTCCTCATTTGTCAATTGATGTCTCCGGTTCCCTGTTTACAATCTTGTAGGCTTATTTACTTTGGATACTTCCATAGCTGGGTTGGTTTTTGGGTTGTATCATCATGTTGTTGGTCAGTTGATCATAATGGTCAGTTGTTGTTTGCTGTTGTTGCTTCTCTGTCCAAAGCACTCCCTTTAGCATTTCTTGTAAAGTTGGTTTGGTTTTAACAAATTCCCTTAATTTCTGCTTATCTGGAAATGTCCTAATTTCACCATCCTATTTGAGGGACAATTTTGCTGGGTATCTAATTCTTGGTTGGAACTTTTTCTCTTTCAGGGTTTTATATATACCATCCTATTGTCTTCTTATCTGCATAGTTTCTGCTAGAAATCCAAGCTTAGTCTTATTGGTTGCTTGTTGTAGGTAACTTTTCATTTTTTCCTCTGCTGCTTTCAGGATTCTATCTTTATCTTTTTTTTCTTTAATTTTATTTTGATTTGGGTGAAGATTTACAGAGTAAATTCACTTTTCATACAGCAGTTCACATAATATACTTTGTCTCATGTCATTGACCAAAATTTACAATGCAAAACAGCTCCCCTCTCACTTCCTCCCCATAGTTACCTCTTCCCAGTGTCCATCCCTCCATACTCTTCTGCGCCCTGAGCTGTCTCCCTGTGCATAAGCAGCCCTT
>NW_006921637.1:10910799-10916712 GCF_000298275.1 Orycteropus afer afer | reverse complement strand
TATCTCCACTTTCTCATCTCTCATTTTTCACACTACAATGTTACTTTCACTCACACAATCTACTGTTCTCTCAGTGGTCACTAAAGCTCTCTTCCCTAATGGACAAAGGTTTTATTTTTCAGCATCTTTCCCAATGGCCTCTCTGCAGCCTTTTGACAGTGCTGATGTCTCCTCCTTTGGCATCTGCCCTCGATTCTATGTTTATCTTTGGTTTTTGTGAGTTTGATGATGTTATGAGTTGGTCATTTTCTTTTGGGGTCTATCCTGTTTGAGGTTCGTTGGACTTCCTGAATAGATATCTTCTCATCTTTCATCATACCAGGAAAAATTTTCTTCCAACAAATCTTGGACAATTTTCTCAGTGGTTTTCTTCTTCTCTTCCTGTTCTGGAATTCCAGTGACACATAGGTTATTCCTTTTGATGGTATCCCACATGAGCCTTAGGCTTTCCTCATTTTGTTTTGATCTTTTTTTCTGATTGATCCCTTTCCAAAGAAGTATTGAGGTATTTGCCTTCAATATCACTAATTCTGTCTTTCATTGATTCAGTTCTACTCCTTTGTCCTTTCTTTCAATGTCTTAACTCTTTCTGAAAATTTAGTATTAATCTTCTCGATTTCTGTGTGTATATTTTGTATATTTCTAATTTTTCATTTGTTTTGTCATTTTGTTCTTGTATTGTCTTTCAGAATTGTTATTTTCTCTGTGTTTTCCTCAATTTTGTCAGTGTTTTCCTTGATCTGCCTCTCAATTCATTGAAGATACTTAAATATAATTCTTCTGAATTCCTTATCAGGGAGTTCCAATGCTGTATCCTCCCCAGGGATATGTTTTGGGTCTGTATACTGGTCCCTTGTTTCTCCTGCTTTATCTTGCTTCTTTTTGTGATGCTCTGTTGTCTCTGAGGCACTGTGATGTTTTTGTGTTTATATTTAATTGGTGATTGTATGTTGGAGTGACTTGCCCATGATTTTCATTTCCTTTGTATGTTATTAGATGTCATTTTTGTGAAAGACTTAAACTAACCTATAAGCTTAAAAAGTGGACAAATATGATTTAAAGTCACATGTCATCTGTATCACATTACGTGATTCTTTTCATTCTCATTGTTCTAGAATAAAAAGAAATAGGATGTGCCTTATCATTTCATCACTGTTATTCTGCTCCACACACCCACTACCTTCAAACAAGTTTGTCTGTGAATTTTAAGGACTATACACAATAAATTGATTTGGACAAGTTTTTACAACATGTACACTAATAAAACTTATAGATTTTTCCCACAGTTAGCCTCAACCGATACAAAAGCATGACAAAAATAACACACACACACATACAATACAGACCAATATTACTAATAAATCCCAATGCAAAAATCTTAATGAGACATTTATTAAAATTAGGCAGTATATAAATGAAATAATATATTACAACCAAATGAAATTAATTCATAAAATATATAAGTGTGGTTCAGTGTTAAGAAATCTATTTTGAGAAAATCATGATAAACTCAGAAGATGCTTAGTCATTTGATCAGAATTCAACATGTATTCCTGACTTAACCACAACTCTTAGTAACTAGAATAGAAGAACACTTTGACATAGGACCAAAAGTCAGCATTATGTTTCAAGGAGAACCAGGAAATACATTACCATTATTGTCAGGCAAAATAAATAAATAACAGTTTCAGATGTTCAATGTAATATAGATAAGAGAATTACATAAGATGTATACCTTTATTGGAAGATATTATTGTATCCTTGAAAATTCCAAAGAAACAACCAGAAAAACTATTAAAATACATTTAAAAATTAAATAAGGCACTGGTTACATATTTGTAATTAAAATCAGCATATTTCCTGAAAATAAACAATCAAAAAACATAATAGAAGTGAAGATGTCATTCACAGTAGCATCAGCAGATAAAATACCTAAGAATAAATTCACCAAGAAATGTGCAAGACCTAAGTTAGGGAAATTTTAAAATGCTACTGAAATACAAAAGACTACTTGATAAATGGATTGATGTTGTTGTTAGGTGCTGTCAATTTGCCTCCAACTCATAGTGACTCTATGTATAACAGAATGAAACACTGCCTGGTCCTGTGCCAGCCTCACAATCCTTGCTATACCTGAGCCCATCATTGTAGCCACTGTGTCAATCCATCTTGTTGAGGGCCTTCCCCTTTTTTTGTTGACACTCCACTTTACCAAGCATGATATTCTTCTTCAGGGAATGATCCTTTCTGACAACATGACCAAAGCAGGTGAGACGATGTCTGGCCATTCTCACTTCCAAGGAACATTCCAGCTGCATTTCTTCTGGACAGATTTGTTAGGTCTTCAGGCAGTTTATGGCACCTTCAGTATTCTTTGCTAACACCACAACTCAAAAGTATCAAGTCTTCTTTGGTCTTCCTTATTCATTGTCCAGCTTTTACATGTATACAAAGTGACTGAAAATACCATGGCTCGGGTTAGGTGCACCTTAGTTTTCAAACAGATATCTTTGCTCTTTGGCACTTTAAAGAGGTCTTTTGCAGCAAATTTGCCAAGTGCATTGTCTGATTTCTTGACTGCTGCTTCCATTGGTGTTGATTGTGGAACCAAGTAATATAAAATCTTTGACACTTCAATCTTTTCTCTATTTATTGTGATGCTGCTTATTGGTCCAGTTGTGAGAATTTTTGTTTTCTTTATGTTGAGATGTAATCAATACTCAAAACTGTAGTCTTTAATCTTCACCAGTAAGTCCTTTAAGTCATCTTCACTTTCAGCAAGGAAAGTTGTGTCTGCATACTGCAAGTTGTTAATGAGTCTTCCTCCAACCCTGATGCCACTCTCTTCTCCATATAGTCCAGCTTCTCAGATCATTTGCTCAGCATACAGATTGCATAAGTATGGTGAAAGGATACAACCCAGATGCACTCCTTTGCTGATTTTTAACCATGCAGTACAGTTCTTTGTTCTGTTCAAATGACAGCCTCCTGGTCTATGTACAGGTTCATGAGCATAATTAGGTGTTTTGGAATTCCCATTCTTCTCAATATTATCCATAATTTGTTATGATCCATACAATAGAATGCTTTTGCATAGTCAATAAAACACAAGTAAACATCCTTCTGGTATTCTTTGCTTTCAGCCAAGATCCATCTGACATCAGCAGTGATATCTCTCTTTCCACGTCCTCTTCTGAATCCAGCTTGCATTTCTGGAAGTTCTCTGTCAATATACTGCTGCAATCATTTTTTAATTATCTTCAGCAAGATTTTATTTGTGTGAGATATTGATATTGTTTGATAATTTCCACATTCTGTGGAATAACCTTTCTTTGGAATGAGTACAAATATTGATCTCTCCCAGTCAGTTGGCCAGGTAGCTGTCTGCCAAATCTCTTGGCATAGATGAGTAAGTGCCTCCAGTATGGCATCTCTTTGTTGAAACATCTCAGTGGGTATTCTGTCAATTCCTGAAGCCTTGTTTTTCACCATTTCCTTCAGTGCAACTTTGACTTCTTCCATCAGTATCATTGGTTCTTGATCATATGCCACTTCCTGAAATAGATCATCATCCCCCAATTCTTTTTGTTACAGTGACTCTGTGTATTCTTTCCATCTTCTTTTGATGTTTCCTGCATCATTCACTATTTTCCCATAGAATCCTTCAATATTGCAACTAAGCTTGAATTTTTTCTTCAGTTCCTTTTTCAGCTTGAGAAATGCTGAGTATTCTTCCCTTTTGTTTTTCTAACTTCAGGGTTTTGCACATTTTATTATAATAATTGACTTTGTCTTCTCAAGCTGCTCTTTGATATCTTTTCAGCTCTTTTATCTTGTCATTTCTTCCATTTGTTTTAGCTATTCTCTATTCAAGGGCAAGTTTCAGAGTCTCTTTTGATTCCCTTTTGTTTTGTTCTTCCTCTCCTGTCTTTTTAATGACCTTTTGCTTTCTTCATGGATGATATTCTTGATGTCATCCCAATTCCTCTAGTTTTCGGTCATTTGTGTTCAATGCATTAAATCTATTCTTTAGATGGTTCTCTAAATTCAGGAGGGATATAATCAAGGTCATATTTTGGCTCTTGTGGACTTCCTTTAATTGTCTTCAGCTTCAACTTGAACTTGCATATGAACAGTTGATGGTCTGTTCCACAGTCAGCTCCTGACCTAGTTTTGGCTGAAGATATTCAGCTTCTCTATTGCCTCTTTCCACAGATGTAACTGATCTGATTCCTATGTACTCCATATGGTGAAATTCACATGTATAGCCACTGTTTATGTTGTTGAAAAAGGGTATTTGCAATGCATAAGTCATTGGTCTTGCAATATTCTATCATGTGATCTCCAGCATTATTTCTATCACCAAGCCTGTATTTTCCAGCCACTGGTGGTTCTTCTTTGTTTCCAAATTTTGTATTCCAATTACCAGTAATAATCAACACAATGATTAATGGATAGCAAGATTTAAAATTACAAAAATGTCAATTCTCCCTAAATCAATTTATAAGCCAGATATGACTTCAACCAAAATGCCAACTCTTTTGGGATATGATCGAGAATGTCACCATTCAAAACACAACTTGAATAATAAACATGTGACAATATTTAGGAAAATCTTTAAACAGTAGATGAATGACACCAAATAACCAAACCTACTGCCATCGAGTCAATTCTGACTAGTAGCAACCCTATAGGACAAAGTAGAACTGCCCCATAGTATTTTCAAGCTGTAAATCTTTATGGAAGCAGTCTGCCTCATCTTTCTCCCATGGAGTAGCTGGTGAGTTCAAAACACTGACATTTTGTTTAGCAGCTGAATGCTTTAACCACACCACCACAGCTCCTATACCAGTCCTTGTTGTTGTTATGCGCCGTCAAGTCAGATCCTACTCATAGCAACCCTTCCTTGGGTTTCTGATGCAGTATCACTACGGAAGTAGATTGCCCAACCTTCCTTCCAAGGAGTGGCTGTGGGTTTGAACCACCAGCCTTCTGGTTAGAATCAAGTGTCTTAGGCACTGCACTACCACAGCTCTTATACCAGTCCTACCAGCTATTAAGTTATATTATAAATCTTCTTGTTGTTAAATGCCACTGAGTTGGTTCTGACTTAGCGTGACTTTATGGATAACAGCATGAAATGTTTCCTGGCCCAGTGTTATCTTTATGATGTTTGCTATATTTTAATCCATTGCTTTGGCTATTGTACCAATTCATCTCATTGAGGGTTTCTGTGTTTTTTGCTGACCCTCTGCTTCACCAGCCATGATGTACTTTTCTAGTGATTGGTCTTTCCTGATAAGATGTCCAATGCAAGCAAGCCAAAGTCTTGCCATCTTCCCTTTTAAGGAGCATTCTGGTTGTATTTCTTCAAAGACTGATTTGGAAGATGGAGGAATAGGCAGACAAGTGCCACAGACCCTCTTCAACAAAGAAAAGAAAAACCAATGGACAGGGATACAGAAGGTAATCCTGGAGCCCTGAGCTTTGAAAGGAACTATACAGAAGTGGATCAGGCAAGAGTGGAAAAACCTGAAAGAAAACAGGACCTAAGAATAGGCTCTGTTTGCCAAGGTTGGCAGGAACATACAAGAGGCTGACAACAGGAAAGGAGAGAGATGGTGAGTATACAAGTGCTGTCAACTAGTGGCAGAGGAGCACAGTACCCTGCTTGTCTAGATAATATACAAAGAAAACAAAAATCGTGGGCAAGTCACTCCAACATACAATACCAATTAAATATAAACACAAAAAAGTCACAATGCCTCGGAGACAACAGACCATCACAGTCCACACAAAGAAGTAAGATAAAGAGGGGAAACAAGGGACCAGGAGACAGACCCAAAACACATCCCTGAGGAAGACACAGCATTGGAACTCCCTGATAAGGAATTCAAAAGAATTATATTTAGA
>NW_006921637.1:10888246-10909959 GCF_000298275.1 Orycteropus afer afer | reverse complement strand
AACTGACAATTAACACACATGATGACATAACCCAGAAACCAAACCAGCTATGGAAGTATCCAAAGTAAATAAGCCTACAAAATGGTAAACAGGGAACCAGGGATATCAATTGACAAATGAGGACAACTACAAACCAAAAAGGGGGAAAAAACTGTGTCATTACAGAACTTCTAGATGGTAGGGAATTCAAGACAACTACAAGATAGAACGGACTGTTGTAAACTTGGAAAGGAAACTATAAATCACAGGGTAACCTCAAAGAAAAATGATAAACCTTCACGTCAAAAAAGAGGACCAGCATAAATATTCAGCAAATACTAAAACAATAGCAACGAAGGAAGTGATAACATGATTCATAAACAAAACAAGCTCAGCATACAAAATTATATGGAACAAAGAAATCGACACCACAAAAAAGTACGTAACAAAAATGACAGCAACACATTTGTATTTGCTGATAAATTACATATCTGTCAAGGGACTTATCTCTAAGATTTTAGTGGAAGAGTGGAAGACCAAACTATGGTACATACACATAATGGAATGCTATGCAGCACTAAAGAATAATGTAGAGTCTGCAAAACAACGCATAATATGGATGAACTTGGAGGACATTATGGTAAGTGAAATAAGTCAATCACAGAAGGACAAATATAGTATTAGTTAGTTGTTGTGGAGGCTGAAGGAAAGGTTTACATATGGTTTCTTTGTTGGTTGCCAGGGGTGGGAGGGGAGGGAAGGGAACACTGCAAAAAAAAAAAAAAAAAAAAAAGCATTGACACATGTCACTTTAGTTGTACATAAATTATATTTCAATAAAATGCATTTAAAAAAAAGACTGATTTGTTTGTTCTTCTGTCAGTCCATAGTATATTCAATACTCAACACCACAATTCAAACACAGTAATTCTTCTTCTGTCTTCCTTTTTCACCACCCAGCTTTTGCATGTATATGAAAAGACCTTAGCTTGGGTCAGGTGCACTTTAGTCATCAAAGTGACTGTTCTGGTTACCTAGTGCCACTCTGACAAGAATATACCACAAATGGAATAGTCTTGACAAACAGGAATTTATCCTCTTACAGTTTGGAGGCTTTAAGTCCAAGTTCAAAGTGCCAGGTTCTAGGGGCTGGGTGAAAGCCCCTCAGCCTTGGTCTTCAGCTCTGCCTCCAGCTCTTGGCCCACTGGAGCTAGAGGCATTTCTTCACTCAGACAGCTGCTGGCTGCTGAGGCTGCCAAGTAAAAAGGCACAGTCCTGATGTTACCAAACCACACGGCAGGCCATTAATTCAAGTCCAATGAAAGTCCCAAGGTTGGCAAAGCATGGCAGGCTGCTGAACAATGACAAAGCTACATTCAGGGTCCAAGTGTGCCATAAGCTAGAGACTATTCCCCAAGGCTTCTGCTTATATACAGGAAGCAGACCACATTCCCTAAAGCAGCTGCTCACAGTAGATTCCACTATGGAGCTGATTACCAGTCTCATCATGGGAAATACTACATCCAGCTGCCCAGCCACTCAGCCAGGCCCAGTCAAGTTGACACACAAACTTAACTACCACAGTGACACTGTTGTTTTCTGACACTTTATAAAGAGGTTTCTTGCAGCAGATTTGCCCAATGCAGTATGTAGTTTGATTTCTTGACTGCTGCTTCTATGGATGTTGATTGCTGATTGTGGTAGTTATGTTTGTGTGTCAACTTGTCTAAGCCTCATTGAGTGGCTGGGCAGCTGGTGGTAGTTATTCCCCATTATGAGATTGGCAATCAACCCAATGGTGGGATCTACCACAAGCAGCTGAGTAGCTGCCTTTGGGATGTGGTCTGCTTCCTGTATATAAGGAAAAGCCTTGGGAATGTTCTCTACCTATGGCATGCTTGGACCCTGCATGTAGCTATGTTGTTGTTCAGCAGACTGCCATATTCTGCCAACCTTGGGACATACAGTGGACTTAAGTTAATGGCCTGCCGTGTGGTTTGGTAACATCAGGACTGTGCCTTTTTACTTGTCAGTCTTGGGGCTTCTCAGCCTCAGCAGCCAGCAGCTGTCTGAATGAAGAAAGGCCTCTAGCTCCAGTGGGCCGGAAGCAGGAGGCAGAGCTGGACCCCAAGGTTGAGGGGCTTTCACCCAGCCTCTAGAGCCCAGCACTTTGAACTTGGACTTAAAGCCTCTAAATTTTAAGAATAAACTCCTGTTTGTTAAGGCCATCCCATTTGTAGTATATTCTTGTCAGAGGAGCGCTAGGTAACCAGAACACTGATCGAAGCAGAATGAAATAACTGACAACTTCAATTTTTCTTCATTTATCATGATGTGGCTAATCAGTCCAGTTATGAGGATCTTCTTCTTTTTTTGTAAATCGCATTTAGGTGTAATCCAAACTATAGTCTTTACCTTCATTAGTAGGTCATCTTCATTTTCAGCAATTATAAATGTATTAAATTTAATAATTAGAAGTTTGATATCAGCACAGGAATAAAAATATCAGTGAGATAGAATATAGGGTCTACACATGTACCCAGATACACTAGTATTAAAAAAAAAAAAAAGAACAAAAAACCATCACAATCACCCATTGCTGTCGAGTTGATTCTAACTCAAAGGGACCCTATAGGACAGAGTGGAACTGCCCCACAGGGTTTCCAAGGCTGTCATCTTTACAGAAACAGACTGCCACATCTTTATCTACGGAGAGGCTGGTGGGTTTCAACTGCTGACCTTTTGATTTGCAGCTAAGTGGTTAACCATTGCACCACCAGGACTCCTTCACATCTAGTATGAATGTAATATATTGTTATAATACCATTTCACATCAATGGAGGAAAAGGATGATTTGAAATTGTGGCAACTTGTTATTTTGGCATAGATGAGGGTCTTAATTTTTTATTCTAAAATTAATTATAAGCAGAGCAAACCTTCAAATATTAAAACATAGTGTTACTAGAAGAAAACACAAATGAGTATTTTTGAAATCTGAGAGTAGGTAAGGCTTTTCTAAGTCGGATATAGCCATCAGCTATTAAGAAAAGGAAAACACATCAATCTGGTTTAGTAACTACAAAAATAAATAAATGAATAAACAGACAAATGATAAATAATGTGGACACATAGTCCCCATTAAGAGTTAATTTCCTAAATATACAGTAAGCACCTAAAAATCTTAATACAAAGATAATCTATGAGAAAAGTAGTTTAATAGAAAAATAAGTTGTTCAACTCATAAAAATTACAAATGAAAGCAGACACTATTTTTTAATAGGTAAGATTAGTAAAAATGAAGAAATCTTAATAATAATAATAATAATAATAATGTTGTTGTTGTTATGTGCCATCGAATCAGACCCGACTCATAGTGACCCCTCCTTGGGTTTCCGACGCAGTATCACTATGGAAGTAGATTGCCCCATCTTCCTTCCAGTTAGCAGTCAAGTGCCTTAAGCACTAAGCTACCAGAAATGAATAAATACTTGTGAGCATTTGGTGAAACAGGCATTCTCCCTCCTATACTGTTGGAGAGAATATAAAATGGTACTTCATGATGAGCAATTTGGCAATGTTTATCCAAATTTAAAATGTATAGATTGGCAGAGCAATTTATAGAAATTGTCCTATAGATATATTCATATGACTAAGCAAAGACATATATTCAGCAATTTTTTTAAAAGTAACTTTTTGTGATTTTGGAGCTCTGGTGGCATAGTGCCTAAGGCAACTGACTGTTAACCAGAAGACTGGTGACTCAAACCCACCAGCCACTCCTCGGAAGGATGGTTGGGCAATCTACTTCTGTAGTGATACCACCTCAGAAACCCAAGGAGGGGTCACTATGAGTCAGATCTGACTCGATGACCATGTGTTTGGTTTGGTTTGGTTTTTGTGATTTGAGTGTCCATGAACTTTTTTGCAGGATTTTCTGTAATCACAAAAAACTGGAAACAGTAAAGCAACCGGGAATTACAAACGTATGATGTGTCCACTCAATCACAGAAAAAAGAAAAAAAAAAAAAAAAAACCCAGTTAGGTACAGCAACTGATACCAGTGTGAAAAAATGTCTCAATATATTGAATTAAATGAAAAGAAGCACGATGTAGAACACTATATATATAGTATGATCCAATTTCTAGGAAAAAAAAATATATATACATGAAATTCTTACCCGTTGTTACCATGGATGAGCGGGGGGGTGTGGCAGTTTAAGGTTGTGTGTCAACTTGGTTGGGCCATGTTGTTGTTGTTATGTGCCGTCGAGTCGGCCCCGACTCATAGCAACCCCTCCTTGGGTTTCCGAGGCAGTATCACTACGGAAGTAGGATTGCCCAACCTTCCTTCCGAGGAGTGGCTGGTGGGTTTGAACCGCCAGCCTTCTGGTTAGCAGTCAAGTGCTTTAGCCACTATGCTACCAGAGCTCCCTGGCTGGGCCATAGGATGCAGTTATTCTCCTTGATGAGACTGAATGTGGTATAATAAACTCCATGGTGGAATCTGCTGTGAGCAGCTATTATGTTGCGTTCAAGGTATGGCATGCTTCCAGTATATATGAGGAAGCTTTGAGGAAGGTCTCTAGCTTCTAGCACATCTGGATCCTACATTTGGCTGAGTCTTCATCTCAGTGGCCTGCCGTGTTGCCTGCTAATCTTATTTCTGGACTTGAACTAGTGACCTGCCATGTGGCTTGCTAATCTTGGGACTGTGCCATTTTACCTGCTGATCTTGGGTTTGTCAGCCTCAGCAGCCAGCAGCTGTAGTCAGAAAAACCTCCAGATCTAGTGGGCCTGGACCAGGAGTCAAAAGGTGAAGCCCAAAGTCAAGGGGCCTTCATGCAGCCCCTGGAGCCAGCATTCTAAACTGGGACTTCTACTTCCTAAACTCTAAAAGAGTAAATCCCTGTTTGTTAAAGCCATCCACTTACAGTATATCTGTTATGGCAGCACTGGAGAACCAAGGCAGGGCTTAGGTGGGGATGAGGACTTTGACTTTGTACTTTATATCTTTTTGTATGGATTGAATCTTTCTTAATAAACCACTTTTGTGATTTTTATTTCCTCTAATTAAAAAAAAAAATGCAATGACTGCAACAGTTAATACATCAAGTCTAAACCCTGATGACTGAATTTCAAACCTTTTCAAAATGGGGTTTGACACTCTATCATTTCACAAAGCTGTCCAGCTTACACTCTGCAGGTCTCTTCACATAGACCACACATTTCCCACTTTTCTTTCCTCATGTCATACTCTTCCTTTTTCTTTGCACATCTAAATCTTGCCCATTCTTCTAGGACCAGCTCCAATGCCAACAACCCATGAGAAATTTCCTAACTCCTCAAAACTACCAGTTCTCTTCCTTCTTTGTTTTTCCAGTGAACTCAAGCTACAACACAGTTTAACGTTAATTACTCTCTGAATTATATTTGTTGAGTTTTTCCAAATTTTAAACATCTTGGTAGAAAGTATGCCTAAATTTACTTTGTACTCCTACCTACCACATTAGTTAGGTATAAATATATTCAAGAAATACATTTAAATCAATTATATGTAATGGCTCCCCCAACATTACCTATTACTGTAAAAACAATCACCAAAAACAAACAAACAAAACCAGAACTTGTCACTTAGCTCCTAGGTCTTGTGACCTATATTTTCTTAATTTAAGTAAGTGCAGATGGTATGAATCCAGTTTAGTGTAAATTCAATGTGTATATTTAAAATTTCCCATAAAAGAGAATCCTAAAATAATCATATTTGACTTAGTCACAATTCTGACAGAAAGCAGGCACTTACTTAAATTAGCTAACACCTTCCTACTTATTATCCTAACACTAAAACAAAAAACAAAACAAAACAAAAGAAATACAACCATGGTTCTTCAAAGAATATTCTGTTAACAAGAACAGAAGAATATTAAATCCTGATTAAAGAAGAGAAATACATACAACATTGCAGTATCAGTCGATTTTATCCAGTGTAAGAAAAATTTTAAGCTTTATTTTATAAAACATTTCAGATTCCCTCATATCACAGCATCATATCAAGAAGCAAAATTTACATATACTGATTTTATACTACACATTAGGTCCCAAATTCCCAATCCTAGGTAAAATATCAAATTGTAAAATACAAGTGCTGATAATTAAACTATAGGTAGTACTTTAAACAAATAATAATTTAAAAAAAGCATTTTCAGCACATAAGTGAAATGAGCCTTTAATCAAAAAGAGACTTAATTCCACAGTATATCTTTCTTCAACAGCAATTAATTCAATTAAGTCTTTGATTCCAAGTTCAAGTGACTGTTATGTTTAAAGCAAACAAGAAATAGCAATCAATTCTTAAGTGGTATATTTCAGTATGTAGTATAAGTTTGCATCCAATTTTTAGAACTTGTTTTGGAGTCAAATGAAACAAACGAATCAGAGACAAATGCTCTGACTCCATTTTAAGGAATACAACATATTTGTTCTGTCTTGGCACAAAGGTACATTATGACATTGGTGGTCTTTAACTTTTCACACTAAGTAATTCACCAATTCACATACTTCCTTCAACAACTTCCATTAAGGAAACACACATTTAACAGAAAAAGTCCTGTATTTCCAGTTTTAAAAAGGAGACAGTTCTATGAAGAAGCATCCATTTAAATATCTGAGTATATACATTTTTTTTTTTACAACTTCATGCCTTAAGTGAAGTTTTGATTTAGAAACATCATTTCATGAACTCAGCATCAAATATTTACACAGTATGTGTTTCATATAATTTTAGAAACCTTAAATGGAACAAAATAATTCTAATAGTCATAAAGTTTTATCAAATTCAAGTCTCCAGTAATCTTAAAACAAATTATAACTGTTTGTGCAACTGAGATATCCAGTTAGTCTTTTTACAAAATCCTAAAGTTATGTGAGAAAGGCAGTCAAAGAAAATTTGTAACTTTGATAATTTTCAACCATTTAAATATGCATAGCTAAAATAAGATAAGGGACTGGTCTGGAATATGAGAAATTTCAAATTTTACAGCTCTAACTCACTATTTGCAATCTGTGTTGAGTTTTACATAATTTTCACAGTTTTTATATCACCGTTTTTATCCAGATAAAAGAAATGACCTTTCAAAATTATTGGCATTAAAAATGGCACTTATGGACAAAAAGAATGATGGGAAAATTAATCTTAGCTAGCACAATTTCTCTGAAAGCATGAGGAATGCTATATAACCAATATAATAGAAGCAATAGTTTATAAATCTTGGGAAGCTCAGATTTCTTTAGTCACTTTAAATTTTTGTTTTACTAAACAACTCGAAGTTAAGTATTATATTCGTGTTAAAAACAAAGCAAATAAAATTTAAAAAACAAGAAAAATGCAGAATGGAGCATTTTAGCAAGAATCACAAAAGGCTCTCTCCTCTTCCCTTTGTCTTACCAATTTGTTCTCTACTTTGTTACTGAGAACAGAAACAGAAACAAATCTCTGCTCTAAGTAGTCACATTTGAGAACACCCATCTGCATATGATTTTTTCTAATTTCCTGTGCACCCAAACCCTGAAACCTTAATAAACATTTCAATTAAATTTTCCTCCTATTTCCATCAAGTCTGAGCCAGTATGTAACCTACACCGCAACAAGGGCAGCTAAAATCACTAAATCTGCCATATTCTTCAATGTGTCTTGTTTTTTTACTTTATTATTACTTTTGAATATGACAAGGGCAAAACTTCTAGCTGGAAATTTACACAATTTAGGAATACACTGAAAAAATTACTTTATCATAGTCCTTGAGAATATAAAGCTGCTAACTAGCATCTCAAAATAATTAACTATTCAAATTATGTTGAATTTGCTTAAAAGTTTTTATGGAAGTTTCTTTTTGTGTTCTACAAATATTAGAGTACCTGAATGCACACAGTAAAGAATTCTTTTAATGGTAATAATATGCTAAACCAAATTTTCTAACATTTTTCTTTTCCTCAAATTGTTCCATTACATTTTAAGGTGGGCAAGTACATGTGGCAGGGCATTTTATATGGTATTGTTCCCCTTTTGTACCAAGAAATCTAACATTTTAGTGAACTGAGAAATTTCTCACAACATACTTAAACCCTCTATATTTATAGGCATTATTTCTTTAGGCTGCATAGTATATACTGTGAGAAAATATGTTTTGACTCAAAGAATTAGCTGAAATACTATGTGAACACGTATTCATTAGAGAAGTAGCATAATTTAAAAGGAAATAATGGTTTAATAATTCCATCATTTTTGTTATTTTGGCTTAATTTAGTATTTTTTCTTTCTCCTTTAGATTTTGCACATCTATCTGAGAGGGCATCATTTAATTTTAAGCTGTTTTTGAGACTATAAAGAATATACTAATGTAACCTAATATAAATATAAATAATAGCAATATATATGTCTTTCTATATAAACTGATCCTTGTATCAGACCACTGATGTTGTGCTTTCAGGATTCACACGAATAAGTCTGGATGCGTTCCTCAGGTCTTGGAGTTGCTTGGCAGGTTTCCCCACACCTTCTTCAAACCTTTTCTCCACAACAGGGAGTACTGTTTCATACAGAAAGGATGCATTCTGTCTAATAAAGGCCTTCTTCTCTGGATCCTGCTCACATCTAAGACTGTAATCCACATGCTGAAGAGCAACCAAAATGATCTCCACCAGGCTCTCCAAAAGTATCATGTGAAGCTCTGGGAAATACAGCTTCAGGGCCTCTTCCAAGAAGCCCATAGTTTGTTTGGTGAAAGCAACCACTGTGTAGCTGAGGTTCACCCAGCAGTCATCCCCTGTATACTGCTCAAAATTACTCACCCCACAACTCTTCATCTCTTCTTTGAGTTTACCCAGGGCCTCAGGAGTCATCAAGTTCATCTTCCTCCACATCTCCTCAGAGTTGCGATGCTTAGTGGCTTCAATAATGATTTCTTTGTAACTGTGCAAGGCCCCCTGGATGTCTTTCACCAGAAGGGCATGGATGATGAAGGTGAGGTCTAGTCCAATATCTCCTAGCTGCTGACAATGCTCCTTGGCAACCTTTACACACTCTGCTGCTGTAGAGAGGCTCTCTTTACTATCAAACACCTGCTTGCTAAAAGCATCCACAAACATGGCCATGGCTGACCGTGCCCAGACCACAAAGGCAGAATAGCAGCCACTGTCAGTGCCTGCAAAATCTGTCTCAAATTCCCTTGCAGTCTCCAGAAGACTGGTAAAGAAGACATGGCATAGTTTATGAATATAGAGTAAAGTGGCACCCTCAATACGAAGCTGTCTTATTGCAGTATGCACAGCTGCTGCCCTGTTTCTTAAAAATAGCTCACAAGCCTTAGTGCACTGGCCAAGGCGGATTAATTGAGACACTGCTCTGCGAGTAGCCTTGGGACCACCTCTCAGGGAACGATCTGGAGAGAGTTCAAAAACTAATACCTCAGTGAGCTGACGGACTCGCTCATCCACTTTGGCTCTTAGTTCTTTAACAGGAGGTGGACTGGGCTTATTCTCCAGGTAATGGTTCAACTTATCCAGCAGGTCTACTGCCCCTTCAAAGTCCCTCTGAGCAATACACACATCCAAGTCTTCAGGTAACTCCTGGATCCATTCCACTGAGAGGTCCACCTTCTCTTCCTCTACCTCAGGTGTAGCTGGTTCTTCTTCTTCATCATCATCTTCGAATGGGTTACTGGACTTGGAAGTCACTTGGGGTGGCCCTCGTGGAACTGCTGCCTCCTCCTGCTCCCTTCGTCTTTTCTCACTGAGGGCCCTCTTGGTTTCTTCCAGCACTTCCAGCCACTCGCGTTTGATTTTAGCATTTTCCGCCTGAAAAATACGGCTTTCGGGGAACATGAGCAGCTTGAACATATCTTTCATGGGTGGGTTGTCCTTGACATTGACGACAGCCAGGCCATCTAGGGGGTAGAGAGCGTTATAGCGATACATACCCCGCCGCTGTGGCAGCCAGGTGGCTACCAGCAAACAGTCATTCATGAGAAAGCCATGCACCCGCTGCAGCTGGGCCATGTGGTCCGCCTCGTACTCCACCAGGTCCCCGTTGTACACCAAGTACTGTCCCGGCGTCTCTAGCAGATGTCTGCAGCCTTCCACCTTCTCTAGCAGGGTGGTGAGGGTGCGCTGCTTTCCTTCCTCGCCGGGACCTGAACTATCCCGGGAGGCGCCCCCAGGAGTGGGGAAAAAGCCAGTCTGGCCTCGGAAGTGGTCTCGGCCCCCCGGCCCTCCTCCCCCCTCCTCCCCACCAGAGGCCGCGACGGCTCCGGCAGCAGCGGCGGCGGGAAGCAGTGTGAGCGGGATGCTCTCCAGACTGCTCTTCTGTTCTGTGAGCAGATGGCTGAGCTGATACATCTCGCTCTCCAAATAGGAGATCTCGCGGGCCGTCTCTATGAATTGCCGATAGTTCTGATACACATTGCGCTTCAGGTTCTGCGCCGTCTCCTCCGCCAGCGCCTGGATTCGCTGCCGGTGCTCCTGGAGGTCCCTGTCACCGTCTGACTGCTGAGAGAGTTGCTTCACATACAGCCGCGCCTCGAAGCCGCCTGACTCCAGCTGCCGCCTCAGACGGCTCGCTCCACTGTCCGACATCGACATTTCCGTCCGACACGCGCGCAGTCACTGTCACTATCGCTGCCACTGTCGAGACCCACCCCGCCCCGACTGAGCTCCAGGATGAGGAAGCTGGACGAAGCCAGGTGAGTGCGCCTGCGCTCATGCCTGAGAGTCGGGCACTGCGCCTGCGCAAGGAGCCGCACAAGACAGTACGCCTGCGCGGAAGCCTCAGCTGCTTCGGACGCATGCGCCGTAAGTGCTCTCGCGGAAGTGAGTGAGGGCGGAAGCCGTGTGGTGGCTCTGCGCTTTGGTGAAGTGTAATGTCTAGTGTTTGAAGTTGCGGGCGAAGTGTAAGGACGGTATCAGCTCTCGTTGACTTACGGGCCAAACCTGGGGAACTCAGTTCTGCGCCACCTAGGAAGTGCTGATTTTTCGTTAGGCCCCGAATCTTGGCTTCGGCATTAGGAGCAAGCTGACCTCT
The DNA here is from genome assembly GCF_000298275.1 of Orycteropus afer afer. Taxonomy (NCBI): domain Eukaryota; kingdom Metazoa; phylum Chordata; class Mammalia; order Tubulidentata; family Orycteropodidae; genus Orycteropus; species Orycteropus afer. The sequence continues at coordinate 10,898,909 of NW_006921637.1, read as the reverse complement.
CGTGTTCATTCTGGCCCGTTTTTTTTTTTTTTTTCATGTTCTCGCGATAGTCTAGGAGCTGTTGTGGTGTGGGGTGGGGGCACGGGAGCGCCTGCCAGGAGACGGCAGGGAGCTGGTATTTACTAGGAGCCGCCGGGGGGCAGCCGGGGGCCGCAGAGCCCTACATTATGGACGAGGACCTAGTTTTGGCCCTCAAGCTGCAGGAGGAGTGGGACTTGGAAGCCGTGCGGCGCGATCGGGCCCAGGAACCCTTATCGCTAGTGGACGCGTCCTGGGAGCTGGCGGACCCCACCCCGGACCTGCAGGCCCTGTTCTTGCAGTTCAACGACCAGTTCTTCTGGGGCCAACTGGAGGCTGTGGAGGTGAAATGGAGCGTGCGCATGACCCTGTGAGTCCCGGCCCTCACGTGTCGGTCGGACAGCTTTAGGAAAGTTATGTGGCCCACATGCTGTGGCTTGAAGAATAGGGACACGAGAGGGACTTTCTCACCTCAAAAAGGCATGGATACATTTCTGATTTGTCCTTTGATAGTGCCTTTTCTTTTAGGCCACAGATTAGGACTTTAGAGAATAGATAAAGCTAGACTATGCTCTGGTAGCATAGTGCCTAAGGCACTTGCCTGCTAACCAGACGGCTGGCGGTTCAAACCCACCAGCCACTCCTCGGAAGGAAGGTTGGGCAATTCTACTTCCGTAGTGATACTGCCTCGGAAACCCAAGGAGGGGTCGCTATGAGTCGGGGCGACTCGACGGCAAACAACAACAACAAGAAGTTTATGTAAACGAACGTGGTGTCTTAGTGGTTGAAGCACTTGACCTCTAAGGAGAGCTCTGCGGTTCGAACCCACGGGAGAGAAAGACGTGGCAATCTGCTCACGTAAAGATCAAAGCCTAGGAAACCCTATGGGGCAATTCTGTTCTATAGAGTCTGTATAAGTCAGCATCCACTTGACGGCAATAGATGTGGTGCTTTTCCGGTTTAGTCCTTTGGGACCCGGGAAGGAGGCGCAGCAGAGAAAAATTGCGAGAAACCGCTAAAGGATGTGTTTTACTCATTAAGATAAACATTGAGATACTCTGTACTCATTAAGATGCCACCACTTAGTGTGTTGGAATCAGGGTTCCCAACCGGTTTATTCCAGTTTGACCCCCTGCTGAGAATTTCCATTTCCACTCCAGATACACTGAATCAAACTCTAAAATTCTGACCTACATTTTTGCCATGGTCTTGGGTGGAAACATACATTTTCAGCAGGGAGTGAATGGTTCAGCCCTTGTTGGATTGTGGAGGGAGAATGTTTGCATATCTGGACCTAAGAGATCTTTAGGAGCTCTGGTGGCATAGTGCCAAAGGCATTTGATTGCTAACCAGAAGGCTGGTGGTTCAAATCCACCTGCTGCTCCTCGGAAGGAAGATTGTTGTTGTTACGTGCTGTGGAGTCGGCCCCGACTCATAGCGACCCCTCCTTGGGTTTCCGAAGCAGTATCACTCCAGAAGTAGATTGCCCCATCTTCCTTCCGAGAAGTGGCTGGTGGATTTGAACCGCCAGCCTTCTGGTTAGCAGTCAAGTGCCTTAGGCACTACGCTACCAGAGCTCCGGAAAGTAAGATTGGGCAATCTATTTTCGTAGAGATACAGCCTCAGAAACCCAAGGAGGGGTCGCTTTGAGTCAGATCTGACTCCACGGCAGTGAGTTTGGTGTGGTTTTCAGGGGATCTTTAATGATAACTTATAAAGGGATTCCCATTGTACACTCTAAATTTGAGAAATCCCAATTTGAAGTAAATTACTTCATGAACATGAACATTGAACATGAAAGGAGTTAACAGGTTTAGGACGTAGTTGTATATGATTGTGTTTGTTTTTGAATTATTATAAAGTAGGTTAAAATAAAGTGTGCCTAAAGTGCAAATTTTCTTCATGTAAAAGCTTCTATTATAGTTTTGGAGATGGGCTACTGGAACATGTATCTGTACTTGTTACCACCACAGACTGATTATAACTGGTAAGGAGGAACAGAGCAGGTATCTTTGAGTGTTTGTAGCCTGACAGGGGTAATAGAAGCCACTCTGGCTCACTTATCTCCCTAACTGGAATGAAAGGCAAATATCTTATAATTAAGAGGGTATACTTTCAAGAAAGCCATCTTCCATTAGAGTTGTTTTTTGTTTTTAATATGAACTGTCCAGGAGTGTGTAAAGATTTGCTGATTCATCTGTATTTCCTTCTTGGTATATATCTGATAAATGTAACACATTTTTTGTGTGTGATGGTTTTGCAGGTGTGCTGGGATATGCAGCTATGAAGGGAGGGGTGGAATGTGTTCCATTCGACTCAGCGAACCTCTTTTAAAGTTGAGACCACGAAAGGATCTTGTAGAGGTATTCTTTGCATAAACCTGATTTCTTTGCTCAGTAGTTTAGAAATACCATTGATTTAGATTTCTGTGTATTAACCTGTATATTTTACAAACTTTAATGAGACAGTTAATAATAATGATTACCTTTAATTTTTATAGTGCTTCATAGTTATGAAAGGCTACAGGTACATTATAACATTCGATTTTTACCACAACTCTTGACATTCAATATGTGATGTTACCTGCATTTTTATAAACGAGGAAATTATGGTTCAAAGACGGTATGTAACTAGAAGCAGAGAAAAACTTAGGATCTAAGTCTACCCATGCAAATTTTGCTTCTCTGTCTTGTTGCCACATTGCTTCCCTCCTAGGGCATCTAGCTGAGCTGGTACTTGTGGCATATTTAGGGCCAGGAGTAGTTGCTTTTGGCCAGATATAGAAGACCAAAAAACCCCAAACCCACTGTCATCAAGTCAATTCCCACTTATGGGGAACCCCCATAGGGCTTCCAGTCTTTATGGAAGCAGACAGACTCATTTTTCTCTTGAAGGAGCTGGTAGGTTTGAACCACTGACCCTTTTATTTAACAGCCTTAACCACTGGCCACCAGAGCTCCTTAGCTACAGGATAAACCCACTGCCATTGCATTGATTCTGACTCATAGTGACCCCTTTTGGGTTTCCGAAGCTGTAAATCTTTATAGAAGTAGATTGCCTTATATTCCTCCTGCAGAGCAGCTGCTAGGTTTGAACCCCCAATCTTCTGGTTAGCAGCCAAATGCCTTACCCACTATGCCACCAGAGCACCTTTTATATATAGGATCCAAAAACAAAACCAAACTCGACTCAGATCTGACTCATGGCGACCCCTCCTTGGGTTTCTGAGGTGGTATCTCTATGGAAGTAGATTGCCTAATCTTCCTTCCAAGGAATGGCTGGTGGGTTTGAACCGCCAGCCTTTCATAATGACCAAGTTAAAATGTTTGATTGTCCCATTTTTCTGTTCAGCATAATTTTACAAAACAAATTCATTAATGTCAGCCTAGTTTTTCTAATAGAAATTACTTCCGAAAGTTAGGAAAACATTGAATGAAGGTGAAGTATAAATAGCTCGATGAAGGTAAATGTTGTCATTAAAATTTACATGAGAAAAAGGACCTGTTGATAATTGCTATGGCATATATAATTTTGAAACAATACCAAAAACAACTGAAAGTATATGTGCGGGTATGTATGTAGGCATATATGTTTATAGGTATGTATATATGTGTGCATATATAGGTGTATGTTTATATGTATCTGGGAGTGCTGGTAGTGTAGTGCCTAAGGCACTTGACTGCTAACCAGAAGGCTGGTGGTTCAAACCAATACTACCTTGGAAACCCAAGGAGGGGTTGCTATGAGTCGGGTCTGACTTGACGGCACATAACAACAACATATATGTATCTATGTTGCTATATGCACATATATTCATATATATAATATAGCACATAGGGGACACAGTTACAGATACTTCTTAGATGTAACCAAACACCTTGCGGTATTGAATTTCTGGGTTTGAAGGATTAGGATCATAGTCTCTTGGGACATCTCAGTCAGTTGGCATAATATAGTTAATAAAATTATGTTCTACATCCTGGTTTGCCGAGTAGTGTCTAAGGACTTAAGAGCTTGCGAACCACCATCCAAGATAGTCTGTGCTTGTCTGGAAGAAAAGAGAAAGAGGGAAACCAAAGACTCAAAGAAACTAGTCTGCAGGATAAATAGTCTGCCTGAACCACAGCCTCATCTACCCTGAGACAAGAACTAGATCTGGTGTCTGGCTACCACTACATTGTTAATCAGGGCCACAATAGATGGACTCTGTTAGAATGGGAAAAAAATGTAGAAAAGAACTTCAAATCCTTAAAAAAAAAAACCCCACTAGACTGATTGAGACTGGAGAGCTCCCTAAAACTATTCCTCTGAAATACTCTTAAAACCTTGAGCTAAAACTCCTGAAGTCATCACCTTGTAGTTAAAACAACATATTGGCTCAAAAAATAAAGAACATCATCCGTAAGTACTATGCTGCTTTTAAAAATCACTTATGAGACCAAACAGTTGACAGTTACTTTAAGACAAAGATGAGAATGTAAGGGAGCAGGGAAACTAGATTAATGACAATGGAACAACCAGAAAGGAAAATGAAAATGTTCACACATTTTAAAGAGTGTAACCAATGTCACTGAACAACTTGTGTAGAAATTGTGGAATGGGAACACAAAACCAAAAAAAAAAAGCCAAACTCACTGCCGTTGAGTCGGATCTGACTCATAGCAACCCCTCCTTGGGTTTCCAAGACAGTATCTCCACGAAAGTAGATTGCCCCATCTTCCTTCTGAGGAGTGGCTGGTGGGCACAAATTGCTGTGTAAAACCTTCACTGAAAACACAATAAAATATTATTTAAAAAAAAAATTGTGGAGGATTATGAAAAAGAAGGTGTGGTTTCAAAGAATTGTGGGTTTTTTTGGCTAAAAAAATGATTTTTTTCTAAGAACAAGTTATAAAACAGCTGTATATCTTTTTGTTAATTTTAATTTTGTTTGTAAACTTCTGCATTGTTGGTGTAGAATGAGGAGCAGGTTTTTTTTGTTTTAAAATTTACCTGATTCAAAACCCGTAAACTATAGAAAGTTGTTGTTGTTAGGTATCGTCGAATTGTCTTTGACTCATAGCGACCCTTTGTACAGCAGAACGAAACACTGCCCAGTCCTGTGCCAACCTCACAATCCCTGCTATACCCGAGCCCATCACTGTAGCTACCATGTCAATCCATGTTGTTGAGGGCCTTCCCCTCTTTCACTGACCCTCCACTTTACCAAGCATAACATTCTTCTTCAGAGAATGGTCCCTTCTGACAACATACACAGAGAAATCTTGTTCCTACCCCTGTTGTTGTTGTTATGTGCCCTTGAGTTGACCCCTCCTTGGGCTTCCGAGGCAGTATCACTACGGAAGTAGATTGCCCCATCTTCCTTCCGAGGAGTGGCTGGTGGGTAAGAACTGCCAGCCTTCTATACCTCTCTATTCTGAACTCCCCATGCACTTTAGGAAACTTATTTTCTTAGCTATTCTTTCATTGTTCTTACTTGCAAATATTTGTATCCACTCGTATTTCCCCTCCATGACACATAAAATACTGTGTACACTTTTCCTGTATTTACTAGTCTTTTTCTTTTTTTGTTAAAACAGAACCCTCTCTAGCTTTCTCCAAATATTTCATAGAGCTCTTTTCATTCCTTTTTTATACATAGAATTCCTTGTGTAGTTACAGCTTAGAGCATTCAACTCGTACCCTGTTGCTAAACATGGGTTATTTCTAATCATTTGCCATTGTAAACAGTGCCAGGATGAATACAACTTAAACATATGACCCTGTCTTGATGCCCCTGTGTCAAAGGATAAATTCATATGTAATTTTGTTAGATGTTACCAAATTATTCTCCCTTGGGGTTGTACCATTTTACACTCCCACCAGTGGTATATGGGAATGTTTTTTTTCCCATAGCTTTACTAGCTGTCAAAATTTAGGAGTTTGAACAACCTTGTTAAGCAAGAAATGGTATCTTAGTATAGTATTAATATTCATTTCTCTTTTTATAAATAAGATTGAGCACCTTTGAATGTTTTATGGGTCATTTATATTTCTGTGAATTCTCCATGAGCTTTGTCCATTTAAAAATAGGGTGGTTTTTAATTTTTCTGTTGACTTTAGGAGTTCTTTATATATTAAGAGATTGTTAGTCTGTGATAAGAGTTGTACATGTATTTTTCTGACTTTATCATTTTATAACGTCTGTCTCTTTCAATTCCCACATAAAACATTTCAGTGTTACATGGTTGAATTCACCATTCCTTTCTTTTGGATTTTGTTCATAGTTAGGCCTTTCTGGAACAGGCAGTTTTTAATCTGGGATCCACAGAGTTTTGGAATATTAGTTGCAAAGTTTTGTGAATGTGTGCACATGTAATTTTTCTAGAAAGATGGTTTATGAGTTTTGTTAGTTTCTGAAAGGAGCGTGTGATCCAAAGAACATTAAGAACCCCAGGTAGATTAAGAAAATGCTAGTGGCTACGATTATATTCAGACATGCCATAACAATTTAATTGTTTTCTCTTTCAGACACTCTTGCATGAAATGATACATGCTTATTTATTTGTCACTAATAACGATAAAGACCGGGAAGGGCATGGTCCAGAATTTTGTAAACATATGCATCGTATCAACCGCCTGACTGGAGCCAACATAACAGTATGTAAAGGCACAATATTTATGATACTTATGTATTCAGTAACTCCTGGGATTTAATTAAAAATAGAGAACTAGATAGAAATAAACTTTGAGCATTTTCAGCAATGAATTAGAGGCCTAGAGAAGTTAATTTGCTTGGAGCTCTGGTAGCATAATGCCTAAGGCACTTGACTGCTAACCAGAAGGCTGGCGGTTCAAATCCACCAGCCACTTCTCGCAAGGAAGATGGGGCAATCTACTTCTGGAGTGATACTTCCTTGGAAAGCCAAGGAGGGGTCGCTATGAGTCGGGTCCGACTCCACGGCACATAACAACACAACAACAACAAGATCACAGAGGAGACTGATAGCAAAGCTAGAAATATAAATGAGGCCTTTGACATCATCTAGGTTAATGTTTTTCTGCATAGTTAATTCAGTCCTACAAGACCTCTTTTTCTGGATTGTTAAAATTATCTCTTAATTTCATTTCCTTATTACAATCTCCCTCCATTCTGTCCTATATTCTGCTACCATTTTCTGTGCCCTTTCCTTCTCAGAAGTCTTCTTGATTTACATTCACCACAGAATTACGAACAAAACATTTCAGCATGTTGTTGTAGGACTGGCATAGTCTATGGTTAGAAAAGGCATGAGTCAGATGCTTGTATTCAAATCCTAGCTCTACTCATTATTGACCATATGACCTACTTTTTTATGCTTCATTTTAATCACGTGTGAAATGCACATAATAGTGGTCTTTGTGAGGATTAAAGGAGAAAATGTTTGTGGTAGTTAAGGTTATTTATTAAGGTTATGTGTTAAGGTTGGCTGGGCCAGTGGTTTTGAGTGGTTGGCAGCTAGATGTAGTTACTCCCCATGATGAGGTTGGTAATCACTTACATGGTAGAATCTGCTATGAGCAGCTAAGTAGCTGGGTTCAGGGTATGCCTGCTTTCAGTATATAAGGAGAAATTTTTCACAAGGTCTCAAGCTTTTTGGCACTTCTGTATCCTGCATTTGGCTGAGTCCTTTTAAAAATAGGGTAGTGGCCTGTCATGTCATCTGCCAATCTTGGGATTGTTCCTGGACTTGAACAGTGGCCTGCAATGTTGTCTGTTAATCTTGGGACTATGCCACCTTACTTGTTGATTTTGGGTTCATCAGCCTTAGTAGCCAGCAGCTGCATGAAAAGGCCTCCAGCTTTCCTGGGCCTGGAATAGGAGGCAGAGCTGAAGTCCAAAGTTGAGTGGCCTTTACCCAGCCACTAGAGCCAGCACTTTGAACTCAGAATTGTAGCCTCCTAAACTGAAACACGGGAGCTCTGGTAGCATAGTGGCTAAGATACTTGCCTGCTAACCAGACGGCTGGCGGTTCAAACCCACCAGCCACTCCTCGGAAGGAAGGTTGGGCAATCCTACTTCCGTAGTGATAACTGCCTCGGAAACCCAAGGAGGGGTCGCTATGAGTCGGGGCCGACTCGACGGCACATAACAACAACAACAACAAACTGAAACACAATAAATCGCTGTTTGTTAAAGCCATCCACTTGTGGTATTTCTTTTAGAGTAGCACTAGAGAACAAAAATAAAATTTGGTACTGAGAGAGTGGGGTGCTGCTCTAACAGAGACCTAAAATATGGAAATGGAAGTGGAATGCCTCCTTGGACCTGAGATAGGGAATAACTACATCCAGTAGAGAATCAGAGCCAAGAGACTAGCACAAGACAAAACAGCGGGCTCCCACAGAGCGAGAAAGCTGAAGGCCTTTGGGCAGGAGGCTTCCTGGTGGAGTGGGTTGCTTTTGGGCACTAATTGGTAGAGATGTGTATGAGACAGAGCCACAGGCTTGTCTGCCAATGGAGCAAGAAAGCTGAATGCCTTTGGGAAGGAAGTTTGGTGGAATGGGTTGCCTTTGGGCACTAATTGGCAGAACCTGAGAGACCAAGGAAATGGGAAGCAGAGCTGCCTTAGTCTCAGAGTAGGACCATGGCCTCTGGGGGTGGAACCACCACAGCCTCCTTGGTTTTGGAATCAGATCTTCACCAACTCAGTTCTGGAATGTAGGACTGCTATACATAAGCGCCAGTGGGATGGAGCCATATTTTCTGCCCAGAAGTGAAGGGGTGGGGCTGCCATGCCAAGGGGGTAAGGTTGCCATTCAGATGGACTAGGAGACTCGGGCCATCCAATGAGAGATGCGTACTAGTGCCAAGCTCACGGTGGAATTGTGGTAGTTAAGGTTATGTGTCATCATCTTGGTTGGGCTGTGGGTTTAAGAGCTCAGCAGCTGGATATAGTTATTCCCTATGATGAGAAGCTTTGGGCAAGGTCTTGAGCTTTTGTTGGCACATCTGGATCCTGCATTTGGCTGTCTTCATCTCAGTGGCCTGCTATGTTGTCTGCTGGTCTTGGGATTGTTCCTGGACTTGAACTAGTGGCCTGACATGTGGCCTGCTAATCTTGGGGCTGTGCCACTTTACTTGTCAGTCTTGGATTTGGTAACCTCAGCAGCGAGCAGCTGTATAATTCAGGAAAAACCTCCAGCTACTGGGCCTGGAACGGAAGAGCTGAAGCCCAAGGTCAAGGGACTTTCAGCCAGCACCTGGTGCCAACACTGTGAACTCAGATTTCTAGCCTCCTAAACTGTAAGAAAATAAGTCCTTGTTTGTTAACACCATCATTTTGTGGTATTTCTGTTAGAGCAGCACTAGAGAACCAAGACAATAAGCAAAACATTTCAGCAAAGTTTGAGCACTAATTGTAAATTAGTTTTTGACATTGTATTAATTTTGTAAAATAATCTTACTCTTTTTTCTTAACCTTTCACAGTTCTTCTGCTTGTGTTCTATGTCTCTAACTGAATTTTTCACCTCCATGCCTTTCTCATATATCCCTTCTCCAAAATGTGTCATTTCTTCTACTTTCTGTCAAAATATTCTTCATCTTTCCAGTGGGATATGACTTCTCCCCCCTTTGAATCTCCTAACAGATAGTTACCCTTTTACAATATTTTATTCTACTTTCATACCTCTAAAGACAGGTTGGCCTTTACCCATCTTTTTTGGGTCAAGGTGAAGAATACAGTGCCCTTACAGGGGCTTAATAAATACTGAACTGAACTGAATAGATTATTTATTCCTACATAAATTAAATTCTGTAGTCTACTTGTCTTTAAAAGGCAGTAAAGGGTAGTAAGATGGAAAATGAAAAATAGTCACTCTCCATGTAGTATTCATTCTCAGCTATCAGTTTTAATTTTCTAGAGAGCTCTTTTAATTATTGTATCTAGTTACTTTAACATCCAGAAAAATGGCTTGCATTAGAAACGATTAGACTTAATTGGGTTAGCAAGAGAATTAAGGAGTTGCTAGTATAAAAAACTCAACAGATTCTTCATTAAAATTTACACGTAAAGTCCGGGTGTATTTCCTTTTGTTCAGTTGGAAGAAGATAATATTCTTTTATCTTAGATGTCTGTGTGTATTTATTTAGGAGAGGTTTTGTAAGTGAGCACCCTTTGCTCCTACAGGTTATATCCTGTTACAGTGACCTCCACAGGATATCAAGTTTCACATTACAAAGCAATTTTAATTTTACTCACTACATGAACAAGAGGTCTCAGTGCCGGACTTTAAGTGTTACAGGAGTTGGAAGAAGTAAAACATAGAATTCCCTGTCTTTTGTGTCAGTGTGTTTTTAAGTAAAGAGTCTGAACAAAATAGAGAGTGCAAGATATTTCTTAGTCTGTTTCTTCTACATCTAAAATATGTGCATTATTTGCATGTTTGCCAAGCAATAGAATTTTTTTTCTTATTATGGCAGTTAGTATAGCACTGTCAGTTGATAGTTAAGAAAAGCTTACCATTCTTCCCCACAATAAGGGAAATTTATTAGTTATATGTCTTTGTTTCTTTTTTCTTTTTTATTGTGACTTAGGTGAAGATTTACAGAGCAAATTCACTTTCCATACAGCAGTTCACATATACTTTGTCTCATGTCATTGACCACACTTTACCACAATGCAA
>NW_006921637.1:10858621-10883182 GCF_000298275.1 Orycteropus afer afer | reverse complement strand
TCTTTCTTTGTCCCGTATGGTGGTTTTTGTCTTAAAGTCAATTTGATCAGAAATTAATATTGCCACTCCTGCTCTCTTACAGTTGCCATTTGCTTAATATATCTTTTTCCAGCCTTTGATTTTTAATCTATTTTTGTCTTTATCTCTAAGGTGTGTCTCTTGCAGGCAGGATGTTGATGGGTTGTGTTTTCTTATCCAATCTGCAACTCTCTGTCTCTTGAGCAGTGCATTTAATCCATTAACATTCAGGGTAATTATTGATAACTTTGAATTTGTTGCTGTCATTTTGTTATGTGTTTTTTCATGGTGTCCTTGGTTTCTTTGTTCCTTATTATTTTCTGTGCTAAGCTCATTATGTTTATGAATCATGTTATCATTTCCTTTGTTGCTGTTGTTTTAATATATGCTGAATATTTGTGCTTGTCCTCTTTTTTATTGTGATATGAAGGTTTATTATTTTCTTTGAGGTTACTCTATGATGTGAAGTTGCAGGAGGTGTGGGTGTAGTTGTATCTTATGAGGACTGTTGCTGTCTCCCAGTCAGTTAGGCAAAAATTACAATTGAATAACCATTGACAAAATTATAAGCATATGGACAAAAAATATACCCTGAAATCACATAGGAGCAGAAACCCAAAAAAAGAAAAGGAGGAAAAGAAGAAGAAAACAGATAAATCTGCAATATCTGGGGATAGGTCACTGAGAGGAAAAAGGTAGAGAAGGAGAATAATGAATAAAGAAAACAAACAAACACACACATCAACAATACAAAAGAAAATAAAAGCAAATACAAAACAAAACAAAACAAAAACCAATAAGGGACAGGGTTAATGACGAGAGAAAGAAAAAAAAAAAGAAGGCGTAGACTAGGACCTTTTCGGTCGTGCAGTGCACGTCTGGAGAGTTGTTGGGGTTACTGGAAAGCAGAACCTCTTCTTAAGTCCCTGAAATCTGGTAGAGTGCTGTCTCTTTAGGTTGTCACCAGCTGCTGGTTACATGTTGATTTGTTTTGTCTTGGTTTTATAGTTAATATTTTGAATAGGTGAAGCTGGTGAGTTTTATTTTATTATTGATTCAAATATGTTGGGCTGCTTTGCTGTTTTCTTTGTTATGGTAGAATCACTGTATGTAGTGTGGATGTGTGTTTCTGTTTGTCGTAAAGAGAGTTCAAAGAGGGAGGTTTTATGGTAGTTGGCTGAATATGTTTTCTTCTATTGAGTGAGGGAAGATATTGGTAGAGAAGGTGGGAGTGGAAGAAGGAAAGCTTGGTGTTGCTAGGGTCGGTTTGAGAAGACTATATTTGATGACGTATTTATTTGCAAGACTGCGGCTCAACCTTAGGAAAGATTCATATTGTTAGAGTGTCTCAAATTTCCGCCAATTGCAGGCACACTCAGAGATCCCGCCTCCGCAGCCCCACACCGCCAATGAATGGTTCTAAGGCAGAAATCCCGGGAGTGCAGTTTCTTCCCTCTCCCTGTTCCGTCTGCCTGCGGTGCTGATGTAATCCCGCCAGACCAATATGGCTGGCTCTAGAGTTTGTCTATGATACCACCCAGCTGCGGTGCCAAAGATGCGCACAGTTTCAGCTGTGTTAGGGTCGGGGAAGTACGTGCTAGTGACCTGCGGTCCCATTCTCTGTGACAAAGAAAAGCATGATGTCTTCCAGTCTGATCCCAGTCCACTCTGTGACCCGCTGGGCAGGGAGGGAGCTACCCTTCCTGTTGCAACAGTAAGTTCTTCTCTGAATCTCAGTGGAGGTGTCTGTGCCCACCACCAGCACCCAGAAGACCCAAATTACCTCCAAAAAATCAAGATCAGCTGCTGGAATATTAGAATGGTTGCTGGTATGCTGTTACCAGGCGTGCTCCTTCTTGGCTTGGGGATCTCAGGTGGGCACCCTAACCTGGCACACAGTGACTGCTCCAGAAGAGTTTCCAGTGCCTCTCTCAGGTGCCTCTCCATCCTCCTTCAGTAGCTCTTTCCTAAAAAATCTCCCTTTGCCTTTCCTCTAATTCTGCTCTTCCATGTTTGATGCACTCTAATTCCGTGAGCTGTTCTGAGCACCAAAATTCCTAATTCAAACGGTTGTGGTTAGTTTTCCAAGACCTTAGATGCCAGAGGGATAAAGTGTGCTGCTCACTGGCGTGACTCCATTTTGAACTCCTCTGATGGAGCTCTGGCAGCACAGTAGGTATGGTATTTGGCTGCTAACCAGAAGGTCAGCAGTTGAAACCCACTAGCTGCTCCATGAGACGAGGATGAGACAACCTATTTCTTTAAAGATTTACAGCCTTGGAAACCCTATGGTGGTCCTTATGACTCAGTGGCAGTGGGTTTTTTTGCAGTCCTTATTCCTACCGTGATGGGAGGGCTACCCCTTGTTGCAGTCAGAACTCTTCCTTTATCTGTCTTCTGCTTAGTTTCTAAGTAAAAGGGTGAAAAAGGGATTCTGCTTAAAGATTGAAAAGAGAATTTTGACTCAAGGAATGAAGCTTATCATTTACTTAATCAGCAGATACTCATTGAGTATCTCTACCAAGCCAAGCACTGTATTAGTCACTGGGGATACAAAGATGAAAATACTGGAGTCCTGGAGAACTTTGTAATCTGGTAATAGAAACACACCCATAAAGTAATAAAATGTTAGCCCATAAAGTTTGTTACAAAGAGATGAACAGAGTTCTTGAGAATGCAAGAGGGACAGAAAAGCATTCTAATAGTTTAGTAAAGACTCCAAGGTAAGTTGTTTGTGTGTTAGGCATAAGTATTTATAGGAAATAGTTTAGTTCCTCAGAACACTTTGATATTGTTCCATATAGGGAAGTTTTCAATTTAGCAGTAGGAACAGTTATTATAGTGTTATGCAAAATCTTGCCTTTATCCGAATGCCTAGGAAAGGAGGACACAGGGATGAGATTACTACAGGGAGGAAGTAGAAAGAGAGCTGTTAAATCCAGTCATTGTTATGTAATGTGTATAAACTGCTGTATGGAAAATGAATTTCCTCTAAACTTTCACCCAAATCACAATAAAAATTAAAAAAAAAAAAATATTGCCTTTATCCTAATTTGCCACCATTTTAGCTTCACAAGCGTTCAGCATTCATAGAGTGTTTCTGTTTTAAATGTTTTTCTTCTAATGTCACATATTCTACCTTTACGCAGTTTAGGAAGTACTGAATTAACTGCTGCTGGTTCCCATAAAAGTGAACCTTTGAACAGAAGCTAAATATTGTTGCTGTCTTTCTTAAAATGTTACTTTCCAGAAAGTTCTGGGAAACAACATAGTTTCAAAAGTTTAAAAATAGGCTATTTATGTGAAGTATTAAATTAACTTGCCAACTGAATGCTAAAAATTTTGTCTTGACCCAGGTATACCATACTTTTCACGATGAGGTGGATGAGTATCGTCGACATTGGTGGCGCTGCAATGGCCCCTGTCAGTACAAAAAACCATTTTATGGCTATGTAAAACGTGCTACTAACAGGGCCCCTTCTGCTCATGACTACTGGTGGGCTGAGCACCAGAGAACTTGTGGAGGCACTTACATAAAAATCAAGGAGCCAGAGAACTACTCAAAAAAAGGCAAAGGAAAGACAAAACTAGGAGAGCACCCAATATCAGCAGCAGAGAATAAAGGTCCTTGTGGTATGTTCTTTACATCTTTTCCATGGCCATATCTACAACGTAAAGACAGTACTGTCCTTTAGAGAACTGCCATTAACGTAAGCTTATGGATTGTTTTTAGTGTAGAAGTTTTCAGGTGGACATAAGTTGTTCATGAAATGATGGTAGGAAAAAATACTTTGCTCTATATGGAAATGAATAAAAGTATAAATAGTTTCCATTGATAGTATTAGATGTAAAATTTCTTTCCCTGTCTTGACTTTTGCTGAGTTATGAGGAAACAGAAGGAAAAAGATTGCCAAAATAAAAACAATAATTAAATAACAATGCCCGGAATGTAAGTCTTAACTGTAACCCTTCCTATTAGTTGGATTCTGTCCAACTCACTCGAGCTATTGATGTATTTTTGTTCAGAGAAGAATGGGAAAAGGATATGGCATGTCTTTGCCAGTACTTCATCTTTAAGATTTATCCCTTATGAAGTTAGCTAGTACTACTTTTTTTCAGAGGTAACCAGGTTAGCAAAGCTGATACTTCTTCCTTTGAGAAACTGAGGCTTTGATGTGATAGGATCCAGGAACATAAGCTATTTTTCTCAAATCTGAAATGGTAAGTTAAGGGGCTATAGAAGGATTTATGTGGGAAGAGAATTTATTTTGAAAGTAGGAGGAAAGATAATGTGGTAACAATTTTTCTTTATAGACCTAAACTTAAAAGACACTAAGTGGTAAAAATTACTTTTCTATTGGTCTTTGGCATAGTAAAATTCCTTATCTAAATAGGATAGGAATTTTTATATCCTCTGTGTTCTCTTAATTACCAGATCTGACTTCTGAAGATAGTTCTTCTCCCCTTAACAGGTAGCTATCATATGGTTCTAAGAATAAAATAGCATTCATTTTGGAAAAAAAAAAAAAAAAAAAAACTGTCCATTTTTTATTAGGTTAATATTTGTTACTGTATTATTATTTTTAATTTGTTTTTTAATGGGCAAGGCTAACCTGTAGTGTGTAGGGATGTACACTTTAGGTGATAAAGAAGCACAAAATGTGGTTTTATAGTTTATCTCTGGTGGCATAGTGCCTAAGGCATCTGACTACTAACTAGAAAGTTAGCAGTTCAAACCTACCAGCCACTCTGTGGAAGGAAGACTGGGCAATCTACTTCAGTAAAGCTCTACCACCTCAGAAACCCAATGGAGGTCACTATGAGTCAGAATTAACTTGATGGCTGTGAGTTTTTTTTTTCCCCCCAATTATAAAACCACCACCACAAGGTAGTGTTAACTTATGGAAGTGTGTGAGTGGATGAAGCACATGGGAGGAGCATCTAAAATGACTAATAACAGTTAAGTTCTATTTCTTCATCTGAGTGAAGGTGACAAGTGATGGTGTCCTAATTTTTGATCATTGTAGCTTCTGAAGCTTTTAGGGTATTCACGCGACAATAACTCTTAAGTTATACATTAATTTTGCTTGTTTCTGCATTAGTTTTATGACAAACTTTTTTTATGGTAATGTATTTATTTTGGAATGAACTATGATATTTTATCTGTACATGATACATTATCATCATGTTTCATGCTTATAAAGAAAAAAATCTTCACAATTTCACTGTGTTCTTTTCAAAAGTCTGTGTTGTTTACCCCCATCCCACCCTACCCCCAGTATTAATTTTGAGTCAAGGAAATATCTTATTTGCTTGTTTTGCAGATAAACGAAGCAGAGGTGAGACACAGCTGTTAATTCCTTTTTCTGGGAAAGGATATGTCCTAGGAGGAACAAGCAATTCACCTTCATCTCCGAAATTTATCACCTCTCCTGCCATTAAGCAAACACAAGACCTTTTAAGTCAAGACCATTCAGCAAATGCTCCAAGACCGAATTCTAAAACTGAGGTGATATTTGATCAAAATGGTTCAAGTAAAAAAAATTCTGTAGTCTCCACTGTTCTTAGTAATAGTCACCAAAATGTTTTAAGCAACTACTTTCCTAAAGTATCAGTTGTCAACCAAAAGGCTCTCAGAAGTGTGAATGGATCTCCAACGAAAAGCTTAACAGTTGGTGACATCCCTAAAAACTCATTCTCTTCTGGTTCTCAGAGAAGGGCTACATCTTCTAAGATATTCCTAAGAAATTCTTTAAAAGCAATGGAATCAACATCTCTGACTGTGCCCCAAGATACTAGTGGGTCTTATGATAAATTCCCAAATAAACGACCCAGGCCAGAAGACAAGTCTGTTTTTGATGGTTTCTTTATTAAGAAAGAGAAAATACAAAATGGTGGTAATGATCCAAAGGATAATTCACATCCTGTAACTTCAGCTCAGAATTCTGACAGTTCTTCTGGTCACAATAACATGGTTCATTGTCCTGTTTGTCAGAAGGAAGTTTTGGAGTCTCAAATTAATGAGCATTTGGACTGGTGCCTTGAAGGTAAATAGCATTAAAATCAAAAGCTGCAAACATCTTTGAAAAACTCATGGATCGCACATACTACCTGTTACTACCTCACTAATGTGCTATATAAGCCTCTCGGGAAGTTCTGGTTAATGTTGAGATTTGTAGGTTAGAATACAAAATGTTCTGTTTATACACAGACATACACATATGTATATGTATGTATGTGTATATATGTGTGTTACATACCTACAGTTGTATGATTGTAATTAAAAATGTCTCAAGGTGCTGTTTTCACGCTTGCCTTATGTATACTATGGCCCAGAGTTCTACATATATACATGTATAGTTTTTAGGTACTTTTATTACTTCTTGCACTTAAAGGTATTTAAATCTGTTAATCTTTTTATTTGTATACTTTCTTCAAAATACTAATATGAGGAATCTTATCAGGTATTTGGGTTAAATTGAATATTTCTTTTTGTGTTGTTATATTCATCTTCATAGTAACAGACATACTGACCAAAAACACAATCTAGAATACAAAGTATACTAGTTGTTTTAGGGTACTCAAGGTCATTTTGGCCCCCACCAAAAATCTTAACAAGAAATATATTTATTACATTTTAAAGAATTTAATTTCATCTGTACTAGAAAGGTGACAGCACAGTTGAAGTAGATATGGAGGATAGTCAAATAAGTAAATTTGTTTTAGAATATTTCTACCAACAAATAATTCTGTAGGCTAGATCCTTATTTTGAATGTAGCAAGTTTCTCAAAATTTAGCAAATTTGAAATTTGAAACTCAGTGTTCATAAAATACCAGAAAAATACCAGAGTTGCCTAGTTTATTTAGTAGTAGAAAATTACCTGAAAACATTATTATGAATTTTAAATGATAGTTGAAACCATTATAATAAATGGAATACGATGCATTTAAAAAAATTCTTCTAAAAAAATGTTTTCCATGTTTTAGCACAGGGATAAAGACTTTTTATCAGTTTACCTTTTGTGTCATGGATGTACTGTCCAGCATGTTGGCATATTTCCAAGATCTTAGTTCACAAGTTTATCTTGTATAAACTTGTATATGCTATAAAGTGCACAAATCTTAAGTATACAGCTTGGCAAACTTTTATCTAGTGTTCACCCACTCTACCCAGGTCATGTTATAGAAATTTCCATAAACCTAGAAGTTTCCTCATAGGTGGGTGGCTCTCCTAGTCAATACCCACCACCACTAAAAGTAACCACTCCTTAGACCTGTCACCACAGGGTAGTTTAGCCTGTTTTTGAACTTCATAAAGTAGTTTCTTTGTTCATTAGCAAAAGTTTATTCTTTTTCGTTGTTCTGTAGTATTTGTAGGAATATACCAGAATTTATTCATTATAATATTAGTGGACATTAGAATTGTTTCCAGTTTGGGACTATTATGAATAATGCTGCTAAAACCACTCTTATAATGTTTGGTGGCCATAGATACTCATTTCTGTTGGGGATATACCAGGAATAGAGTGGCTGGTCCATAAGGTGTATTTATGTTTTTATCTTTAGTAAATAAATATTGCCAGTGATGTATGAGTTCTAGCTGTTCTACACACTTAACAACACTGTTGTCAGTCTTGTTAATATTAGTCTATCTAGCTGAGTGTTCACAAGTCTGTATTTTTTTATGTAAAATGAAGTAAAAAATACTGTTTAATAAATATTTATAGATAAATTGTTATATGTGTATTAATGTTGAATATGTGTAGTTACACTTTCATGAAAGGATCATTTTCTCTAATTCAGTTTAACAAATTACGTGCATTTAAACATTTTTTGAGCAGATAACTGGCCAAAACTGTACAAGGTTCTGGGGTTCTGAAGAAAATAAAGAGTCTGTACTAAAGGAGCTTTATAGCCTAACTGGGGTGTGAGACAAAAGCAAATTAATTTCATACTAGGTGCTTTACCATACTTTAAAAACAAACAAAAAAACAACCTACTGTCATCAAGTCCATTTTGACTCATAGCAACCCTATAGGGAGGGCATAGAACTGCCCCATAGAGTTTCCAAGGCTGTAAATCTTTATGGAAACATACTGCCTGACCTTTCTCCTGCAAAGCTGCTGCTGGGTTCAAACCTCTGACTTTTTAGTTAAAAGGTCAGCAGCCTAATGCTTTATCATTCTGCCACCAGAACTCCTTACTTAAGGAAGGAGAAGTAGCACAGCCCAGGGCTTTGGAGGATGTTTCTTGGAAACAACAAGTATAGTTTTCTAGTGAAGTAGTGTTATTAGCTCGGTAAAAAGAAGGGTGGGAAGGGCATAGCAAGGAAAGCAGAAAAGCGTGGACATAGATTAGCAAGGTCTACTAGAAAACCAAATCAAACTTACTTCCATTCAGACTCATAGCAACCCCCATTGGGTTTCTGAGACCATAAATCTTTACGGAAGTAGATCGCCCCGTCTTCCTTGCATGGAGTTGCTGATGAGGTTAAACCGCTGACCTGGTTAGCAAGTGCTTTATCCACTGCACCACCAGGGCTCCTTAACATCTACTAGAGGAACTATAAACTGTTCAAATTAATAGGGTGTGAAATGTGAGAAGTAAAATGGCAGGAAAGACTGCAGAGGACAGATCTCTAAGTAGTAGGATTGAGACAGCAGGGATCATGTCTGTATCCAGTTTGTGTAGTGCCTGATGATAAGCACGAGTTCATTTAGGTAGGGTGGTGCAGTGGGGCTTGAAAAGGTTTTAAGCCTGGCAAGAACATGTTCAGGTGTGTTCTGATGGATTATTCTGTGGCAGTATAGATTGGGGGGGGGGGCAGTGCAGGGATGGAGAGAAGGGTTTGAGAAATACTTAGGCAATAAATTCAAGAATTGGTGTTAGGTATTGTTAGCTGGCAAGAATTTTTAAACTTGGAATTAAATAAGACTTCATGTAAAAAACTTTTGAGAAAATTTGCATGCTAACAATTGTTACTCTCCCAATCTGAGTTACAGGCGGTCCCTGGATTATGAACTAGTTCCCTTCCTAAATCTCTTTTAAGTCAAATTTGTACCTAAGTTAAAAAACAGGTTCACTTCCTATTCAACATCAGGTAATCGTATGTTTGTAATAGTATATAGTGGACTTTTTTATGCGTGATAAACATTAAAACACTAACCATCTTTAACATAATACAGTAATAATAATGTTTTGATGTGTGTCACAAAGTAGTACCTATATGTTATTACGAATCATTGTATGTACCTCAATTTTTTTTTTAACCAAGGGGGTTGTTGTTGGTTCTTAATGGTTGTATGAAATTGGACTTGGTAACACGGGGACTGCCTTTATTTTGATCAAAGAAATAATTTTTCTTGTTTTGGTTTAAACTTTTATTATTTAAAGTAAATTCCTGCCTTAATAACAGCTGGCAATTACAGTTCAACCTTTAAATGCTATCAGTCTCCATTTTGAGATGGGTGGTAAAGAAAACTAAACTTTATTCCTGTAATAACTCAAGTGTTTTTTAAAGTATTGTTATACAATAGCCAGCAAAACTCAGTTTAGAATTTTTTGGTTTGCTTTTGTAGAATACAAGTGCATAAATATTAACTGGAAATTCTAAGGTGAGAAAATAGTATGACAGAAAGTCTCATTGTCCCAAATCTCTGAGATTAGTTCTTTTAAAGCTGATAGGATTTTAAAACAAATTAGAATGTCAAAGTAAAACATCTGATGTATCTTACTACAAAACTAGTACCTTGCTAGGATCCTTTGCCTGTGGCAATACGGTATTTTGTTGGGTTGCTCCAGAAAAAATTGCTGAGCATTTTTTGTAATTTGTTAATCTTGTTACTTGAGGGGGCAGTGGTTTTATTTGTCTCTGAGGTTACTGTTGCCTTTTTAGCAATGTGTTGCTGATTAGCAGCATATCCACAAAATGAACTGAAACACTAATATTACAGTTATTACAAATTCAATTGACTGGGAGCTCTGGTGACATAGTGCTTAAGGCATTTGACTGCTAACCAGAAGGCTGGTGGTTCAAACCCACCAGCCACTCCTCGGAAGGAAGGATGGACAGTCTACTTCTGTAGCAGCATATCCACAAAATGAAGTGAAGCACTAATACTACAGTTATTATAAATTCAATTGACTAGAGAGTTGAAATTACCAAAAAAAGGATGAGATGTGGAGATTACTTCTGGCTTTCATTTTTTCCTAACATTCTCTTAGAATATTAGAAGAAGTTATTAAATACTTCATTCTCACTTAGCTTTTGAAATAGAGAGTAAAAGATTTGAGGATCTTAAGTGACTCTGGAACCACATCATCAGTAAAATTTACAATGTTGTATCTTGTAGTACAGAAACAAGCTGCTGTGTTTAAACCTACCCAAAGATACACCCTCATGTCTACTCAACACTAGATGGTGCTCTGGTTAAATTTCTCTTGAAACATTGAAGGCAAAGGTAAGGTCCTATCTACTACAACAGTAACTCCACTTCTGACTCACAGAAAGGAAACGTTATGACCAAGCCTTCTGAGGGCACAGCAGGCCAAGAATGTATGCATCTTCAAACAATGTATCTACAGATCACTTTCCAAACCAAATTCACTGCCATTGAGTCGATTCCAACCCATTGTGACCCCCTTTGGGTTTCTGAGGTGGTAAATCTTTACAGAAATAGATTGTCCAGTCTTCTTCCATGGAGTGGCTGGTGGATTTGAACTGCAACCTTTTGGTAAGCAAATACCTTAAGCACTGAGCCACCGGCCCTCATTTAAAAAAAAACAAAAACAAAAACAAAACCTCACTGCCGTGAAGTGGGATCCAACTCACAGTGACCCCTCCTTGGGTTTTTGAGGCAGTATCACTACAGAAGTAGATTGCCCACTCTTCCTTGCAAGGAGTGGCCGGTGGGTTTGAACAACCAGCCTTATGGTTAGCAGTCAAATGCTTTAGGCACTGTTGTCACCAGAGCTCCCTTTTAATCTCTCTGAAATTGTTTGATTTCACCTTTCAGTCTGAACACTAAAATGACACTTGGTTTTCTGATACAAGAAACTAATATCCAGCTCTGTCACAGCAGTGATAATGCCCAACAGGAAGTCTTCTAGACAAGGCAAGACCTGTACTTCTCTATTTTTAAGTTACAGTACTTTGACTCTCCTCAGGAGAAAGAGGGAGTCTGCTTCCATTAAGATTTACAGCCCTGGGAATGCTATGGGCCAGTTTTCTGTCCTATAGGGTTACTATGAATCAGAATTGACTTGATGGCAACGGGTTTGGTTTGGATTCTTTTTGTTCCACAACATCTAGTCTGAAAGCTTCCTAAGGCATGAGTTAATTACATCCTTTGCCCTATATCAGTGTTCTTACACAGTGAACAGGTACCTTTTAGATTCTTGATGTTGAGTGAAATGGCGAGGCATTTCTCATTCCATTCTTACATGCCTTTACAAAAACACTGTATTGAACGCTGACCTCTATACAGCCATGAGCCACATAACTTCCATTTGGGCAGTGTCCAACCACATATATGTCCTTAGTTCCATAAGGTTATAATATTGTCCAGAAATCCTGATTAGAGATTAGGATGTAACAGATGTAACTGCATTTAATGAATACAGCAGCTTCGTGTACAACATATGTGTCTCATGTCTCCTGTTTACAAAGTGATTGTGCTGCCAGGCATATAATGGTACAGTAGCTCTGGTGGCATAGGGCCTAAGGCATCTGACTGCTATCCAGAAGGCTGGCGGTTCAAACTCACCAGCGCGCCTCGGAGCAATCTACTTCTGTAGAGGTACTGCCTCAGAAACCCAAGAAGGGGTCACTGTGAGTTGGAAATGACTTGACAGCAGTGAGTTTGGGTTTTTTTTTTTTTTTAATTTTTTTTTACTTTTTTTTTTTTTTATTAGGATTTGGGTGAAGATTTACAGAGTAAATTCACTTTTCATACAGCAGTTCACATATACTTTGTCTCATGTCATTGACCAAAATTTACAATGCAGCAGCTCCCCTCCCACACCTCCCCATAGTTACCTCCTCCCAGTGTCCATCCCTTCATACTCTTCTGCACCCTGAGCTATCTCCCTGTGCATAAGCAGCCCTTCCTTCTCCCATGATTGTTCTCTCCAGGGCGTGTGTCTACTTGAGGTAAATGTTTAAGTGAATTTGGTTTTTGATATATGTTAACTTGTTTTGGCCCTCTTGTGCTTCTCTTAACAGAAAGATACCACAGGTGGGTGGCTTCATGTTCTGGTTACCTAATGCCACTCTGACAAGTATATACCACAAATGGGATGGCCTTAACAAACAGGAAGTTTATTCTTACAGTTTGGAGGCTTTAAGTCCAAGTTCAAAAGGCCAGTCTCTACGGGCTGGGTGAAAGCCCCTCAACCTTGGGGTCCAGCTCTGCCTCCTGCTCCCGGCCCACTGGAGCTAGAGGCGTTTCTTCACTCAGCTGAGGCTGAGAAGCCCCAAGGTTGACAAGTAAAAAAAAAAGGCACAGTCCCGATGATACCAGACCACATGGCAGGCCATTAATTTAAGTCCATTATAAGTCCCAAGGTCAGCAGAGCATAGCAGGCTGCTGAGCAATGACACAGCTACATACAGGGTCTGAGTGTGCCATAGACTAGAAACCATTCCCAAGGCTTCTCCTTATATACAGGAAGCAGACCATATCCCAAAGGGAGCTACTCAGCTGCCTGTGGTAGATCCCACCATGGAGTTGATTGCCAGTCTCCTCATGGGGATTAACTACCACCAACTGCCCAGCCACTCAACCAGGTCCAGCCAAGTTGACACACAATATAACCACAACACTTAAACAATTTATTATCAACAGTTTTGGAGGCTAGAAGTCCTAGTTCAAAGGGCCAGCTCTAGGGGCTGGGTGAAAGCCCCTTGACCTTGGGCTTCAGTTCTGCATGTTGCTCGCGGCTCCTTGAAGGTGGAGGTTTTGCTTAAGCAGCTGCTGGCTGCTGAGGCTGACAAACCCAGGGTCAACAAATGAAATGGCACAGTCCCAAGAGTATTAACAACGCAGCAGGCCACAAGTTCAAGTCCAGATACAGTTCCAAGATAGGAAGGCGATTTAGCAGACTACTGAATGAAGACTCAGCTGCATGTAGGATCCAAGTGTGCCAGAAAGCTCAGAGAACTTTCTCAAAGTTCCACCATGAAGTTGACTACCAGTCTCATCATGGGGAATAACTAGTTGCCCAGCCACTCAAAACCAGGCCCAGCCAAGTTGACACACAACCTTTACTACCACATAACCTGTAACACCTATGTCTTGGTAGTCTATAATGCCTATGTTATTGGCTTATGTGTGTACTGTACTGTACTTTCTCTCATTAGTGTGAACTTTCCCTACTTACAGATAAAAAAAGTTTACCATGTAAAAGTGTACATGCTCATAGGCAGCAGCATCCAATCTTGTATATCATGTGCCTCTTGACTGTTACATTGTTATCTGTTTAATTTTCTTTTGAAAATATTACCATGAAGTATATCATGGCTCCCAAATGCAGCAAAATCAGTACTAGTGATAGCAGCAACAAGTAGTAAAGGAGAAGTATTGATTTGGAAGTGAAACAAAAAGTTACTAAACAATCCAACATGGGAAATTGGTGAATGGTATTGCTCAGGATTTTGGCCATGTCTGTTGCCTAAGGAAGGAGCTCTGGTGGTATAGTGGGTAAGGCATTTGGCTGCTAACAAGGTCAGTGATTCAAACCTACCAGCAGCTCTGGAAGATGAGGCAATATACTTCCAGAAGGCTGTAAAGATTTACAGCCTTGGAAACCCAATGGGGATCACTATGAGTTGGGATCACTATGAGTTGGGATCACTATGAGTTGGAATCAACTTGATGGCAATGGGTTTGGTTTGGTTTGGTTGGCTAAGTATATAATACGGTGTTTACGCAATCTACAAATCACATAACATCCTGTTTCACAGAACAGTATCATACATATTAAGCAATGCATGAGTGTACTCCAAAGAATCAAAAGTTTCAGTGTATAGTCTTGTTACAATACCCTTTAGGCCCAAGCCATTTCCAGGTTATAGGCATTCTTTGCAAATTAAATGTATGAAAAAAATGGATTTACATGGAGGAAACAGAAGGGTATTTATTTATCAAAAAGATTAATCACAGGGTTTCTTTATGTATTTGTATACATTTACAATAATTCAATAAACATGTATATAAAGACAAATATGTAAGTGATTTTTAGTAACTCAAAGTAAGATGGACTCTACATTTAGTTGCATTTGTAACACCAGATACTCAAATACCAACCTCTAGATGATCCACAAGGGGAGGATGGAGTTCAGCTGCTTTTCCCATTGTGTCCTAAAGTCACCCATATTGCTACGTGTATTTGTAGATTGTTCATCTTCATTGCTGTACAGTATTTCATTGTGTATGTTATACCACAATTCATGTGTATTTGTGTCCATTCTACTCTCTAACCCTTTTAAACTATTTTGTTTTCTTCTCTTGGCTGCTTTCCTACTTTTGTCAGTGCCCTTCATTTTCAGTTTCTCTTCATCAAATACCTTGTAGTTTAACCTTAATTTGAGATAATTTTGTCTTTTTCAGTTTCTTTGTTGAGTTGCATAAACTCGTTTGGGTCCATTTCTGTTCAGAGATTGAGTTTCTAACTTCAAGTGTTAATTTTTTACCTCCAAAGTCCTGTTTAGAGATATTAACTTCAGGTTCAGATATCAGAGTTTTCTTCTGCCTAATGGTTGAGGGGAGAATTTTCATCAGCTATAATAGATTGTCATTATGTTTTCTTCTTAAAATAGTTTTATGGACGTTACCTGTCTTTTCCTGCTCATTTTGAAGTGTTTTCTTTGACTTGCAAAAACATTCGCTTCTGTGTAGGCAGAGGTGAATCGCTTGTGTGGCTCACGTGGTTTCTTGGCTCAAGAATGCTCTCTTTTATTAGTATAGTGAAACAGTACTTCTCAGACATGACTTTTTCTTTTGTGAGGTGGCAGGGGTTGGATCTTATTATTTTGTAATTTTATTTTTCCTGTAAGATCATTGCTTCCTTCTTTCACTTTACCATCAAGCCTCTGAAGACACATCTCCCCCCTCTCCCAGAAATAGTACTTCCCCCACACAGCCACCTTCAATTACATGTACTTCCTGTATAGTTTTTAGAAGATTTGAAAAGAGATTCAGATTTAGGCAGCTGCTAATATTCTTTGGAAAACGAGAAGCCCATGTACCTCTCCTCCTTGAGTAAGAACAGACAACTGGGAATGATCAGACATTTGAGGAAACTTCTAACATGAAAGACAAAAATTAAATCAAATAGAAAAATGGCTAACTAGTGTATCTAGAAAAATAAGTTGTTATACAAAAACATTTGGGAGCTCTGTCTAGGCACCTGACTGCTAACCAGAAGGCTGGCGGTTCAAACCCACCAGCCACTCCTTGGAAGGAAGATGGGGCAATCTACTTCCGTAGTGATACTGCCTTGGAAACCCAAGGAGGGGCCGCTATGAGTCGGGTCCGACTCAATGGCACATAAAACAATAACAACTGAAAACATTTAGAGAACAAAAGAGAGCACTTTAAAACTTGAAATAAATAATAGAACTGGAAAATAAAGACTGCCCAAAGTTAAGCAAAAAGACAAGCTGTAACTAGAAAAGAAAATTACTGGATCAAACCAATATGTCCATTGTCTATGAGTAACTGAGTGCCAGGAATAAAGAAATGGAGATAAGAAAAAAATTAATGAAATAAGACAATTTCCCAGAACTCTAGAGCAGAAATTCATAGTTTTAATGCCCAGTGTGATGGCTGAAAATAGGCACACACCAAGGTACACTGTAACATTAATATTCTATGAGCTTCCAGAGAGATTACATATGAGGAATTAGGAATGAGAATGGCTCCGATTTATCATCACCCACATTGGAATCTAGAACCAGTGAGGCACTGCCTCCAAACTACTAAAGGGCAATGATTTCCAAAGTAGAATTTTGTACTCCACTAAGCTATCAATCAAGTGTGAGGGTAAAATAAAGACAGTGTTCTCTTAAACGTTACCACCCACACACTCATGGAGAAGTGCTGGAGGATACACATTACCAAGATAAGGAAGTAAACTAAGAAAGTGGAAGACTAATAAAGGGATCCAGTAAACAGGAGCTCTAACACAAGAGTGGTAAAGAGGATCTCCATAATACTGGTGAGGAGAGATCCATGGCAGACAGCTGTGTGCCAGGCAGAATGGGCATGTAGTCCAGACTGGCGCAGGTCAGAAGCCACAAGCAATAAATGAAAACTGAAGACATTCACTTTAAGGGGAAAAGGAAGTTGTAGAAGAAAACAAAAGTAATCATAGTTTATGTCTGAGTTGTGAATGAGCAGTCATAACAGAAACACTATTAATCTGATCTAATTTACAACATAATTATAACACAAGGAAGATCAAGGGCATGGAAGTGTGCTTGTGTATGTGTAGAACAGATGGTGGAGGAGGGTTGGAGAGAAACATTCTCATCTTCTATGTGAGGAAGTTACAGATGGCTATTACAGAAAAGTCAAGATGTAGCAATACATTATTATTTACATCTAATGGGGGTAAGTAAATCCCAAAGAATCATTTGAAAGTTGAAATTTATTTTCTCAGAAGAACATGGGGGACTACTATTTTTATTAACAACTCTTATAAAACAAGTTGGATTAGCTGTATGTGGATGAATAACTTGATTAAAACAAATAAAAAATTAAAGCCCTTGTTTGAGTCCTGACTCTTCATTGCTCTGTGACTTTGGGCAAGTCACTTTTCTTATCCTGGTTTAATTATAATTTGAGATAAAGTTTGCTTAGCTTTATATGTCTATCCTGAGAGAAAAAAAAAAAAGAACTGTGATTTTGTAGAACACCATAGGAATATAGTAATTTGGACAAAAGTTTTAATCGTAATGAGGGAAAGATCTAATAATTCTTTGACCCTTATGACACTCTGTTCAGAAATTATCCTTTCAATAGAGCTTTAGTTACCTACAGCTGTTTAGGGTCTCCCTATTTTGTGAAGTGGTTCAGTGTTTTCTACTTAGGGCACTATTTCTAGCTCATGAGGCCATGCCTTTTATGTATTTCATTTTTCCAATGGTATACAGTTGAGCATTCCTGTATTTCAGATATAATTTGGCTGAAAATCATAAAAATAATCTTTAACCAAAAATACCTGTTTGGGGGATATATCTCTTGCCTTAAAATCCCAAAAATTTATCCTTGAAGCAATGAATCTTCTTAATGCTTAAAAACTAATTGGAAAAAAATCCAATATACAATTATATTACCTGCCCAATGTCATTGAGTTGATTCTAATTCACAGCAACCCTATAAAACTGAGTAGAATGGCCCCATGTGGTTTTCAAGGCTGTAAGTCTTTACAGAAGCAGATTGCCTCATCTGGCTTGTGGGTTCAAACCACTGACCTTTTGTTTAGCAGGCAATTGCCTTAACCACTGTGCCACCAGATCTTATTATAATATTAGATATGTAATATATGTATCATTGCAGTCCATACTTGGACCATGTGCACCCTGGGAGATGATCTGACAAAGCACCTTGCACCAGTGACTTAATTTAAATCTAAGTTATAAACTAAAGACCTACCATTGATAAGAAAAGCAATTAAAACATTAGTTTCCAAATGCTTAACATTTACACTTTAACTAAATTTTATACTTTAAACTTAATTTTAACTAAAATTACTAGTTATTCAGAGCTTGTTGACCCAGTTTTCTCTCTGCAATTATGCTATCATATTGTTAAAGGCTAGAGTATGTTTGCTGAAGGCCTATTTTTCAATATGCTTTATGTACTGTTGTATTTCAGTTAGGTCTCACATAACGAAGTTTGAAGCTCTTGTACTCATTTTTAGATGAAAAAGGTTCAGGTCACACAATTAAGGAGTGAGCGAGAACTAAACAGAGACTTGTGGATTCTGCCTGTGCTAATTTCTTAACTCGTTTGCCTTTTCCTTTAATCCTCCCAGTTACGTTGTTGTCAATTCAGACTCACAGAGACCCTGTGTGACAGAACAGAACTGCCCCATAAGGTTTTCTGGGCTGTGATCTTTAAGGGAGCAGATCAACAGGTTTTTCTCTCGCAGAGCCACTCAACAGGTGGGTTGGAACTGCCATCCTTTCAGTTAGCAGCCGAGCATGTAACCATCGTACCACCAGGGCTCCTCTCAGCTATAGCTGAGTAGAGTTGTTCAAATGCCCTAAGATAGGCCTGAAAATAAGAAAACCACCACACTAAAAAATGTTTTAAAATAAGTGAGATACTTGAACATTTATACTGATCTCATATTATAATGAGAGCTCTTATATTTGAGTCTGTGCCCACACAAATTAAAACTTTCTTGCATACACACAATAGGGCATCTATGACAATTTAGAGATAAATGCCTAATGCCCCTGCTTTTCACAGCAGAGGGGTGGTACAAATATGCTCAACAGCTATGAATGCTAAGGTAATTGTTAAAATCCTATTAAAGGCCAACAACCCGAATGTTGAGAATCTAAACCTAGAGCTTACAGGTCCCATGGACAGTCCAGTTACCTCCAGGATGTTTCTAAAACTGCTGAACACCTATATTTACTGTTCTCTTTCCCTTGTTGTCATTTATAAAAACTAACACCAAATGTTCTAGACTAAGCCAGAGATTATGTGATAGAAAAGCACATTATCTGATAGAAGGGCCTGTTAAAAAAAAACAGTGATATGATAAGGATTAAAAAGCAAAACAAAAAACAACTGGAAATAACAACCATAATGTTTTCAAGAACATTTATATGTCTTTTTAATTAGATTAGCTTTACAAGCAACTTGAGAGCTCTTTTATAATGGAACACTGTTTTTCAAATTACATAACTTTATAAACTATCTGTATATGAATCCTGAAATTCTTTGCCTGCTACTGATAGGTATGTGTTTTACAGCTGATTAATGTGTTGAATAAAAACAGCATTATAAAGCTTTATCTTTACCCAGAATTTAACACATATGCCACAAAAAAGTTTAAAATTTTGTTTTTAAATAGAGTCCTTGGGGACAAGGTAATGGTGATACTAACATGAAATGAATAGATTTCAAAAGGATATTAAAGAAACAGCCACCCTTATTTTTGACCCTTTCACAGGAAATTATATAAACTTAAAAAAACCAAAAAACAACCCACACAATTTAAGACCTGTCTGGCAAGCACAACCCATAGATAGCAGAATCTGATATGTGCACTATTGCAGAAGTACACATTTGAATAACACAGGCTCCCAAATTAAAAGGCTGTTGCTGTGAATCTTGAAGATCAAACAAACTGCTATCAACATAATACAATTTCTCCTAAACCTAACAATGGTAGCACTTTGAGTTGTGGCCTAAGGCCATGCACTGCACTGCAGACCAGATGCAAAGACAACTTGCACTCTGGGACCAGGCTGGCAGAGGCACTTACTGTAGAGATGTTAAGTGTTGTCTGGAAGGAAGAGGAGGGAGTGGAACAGACTGAATTGTAGACAAGGGAAAACAAACAGTTGACTATAATTTTTTCCTGCAAGTTCACAATGAAGTGAGATCACAATACTGAAGATTTTATCCTGTCCTTAGTCCACACTGTCAGTTTCACTAAACAATTTTTTCATGTTTTACATGAACAATAGCAATCTTTTAATAAAAATTACTGAGCTTTCCACAGAAAAGGTCTCTGATTACAAACTATACAGATGCTAAAATTGTCATAAATTGAAATATACAGAAACATTTCTGTACACTCACATTATTTGGAAAAAAAGATCAAAGAGAGAGAAAACTTAAGTGGGCAAGGTTCTATACCCATAATTTGTGTAAAATATGGGATACCACCCTTCAGGCTTTGCTACAGAGCTTAGGAAATTGAAGTCTAAGACATCCATTCCAATTTCATAACAGAAATCTAGGAGGCCCGTATGATTTTGTAATATTCCCTCTCTTTATGAAAAGTAAAAAAGAAAACCCTTAAAACATAAAAATAAACTTATCTTGTATTTCTTTTTTATATTTGTTGTTTTTGTTTTTTATAATTAAACATACATCTTTCAGTACTGATTTAAGGCCAGCATCATACCTGGGGAATGCCTCAACAGTAGTCTGAGGAATCACTAAACATTAAGTCTGTAAAACACATTTAAGTCTCAATTTACATATAATCTCCCTTTGATACTACTCAACAGAAACAAGGTTCTGATCTGCAGATCAGATGGGCCACAGTATTAGAAAATATAATAGCAAATTTGGAAGTAACACCAACTTGAAGGGAAGCAAAAGGAAACAGTCTTAGGAAAGAGGTTATTAGCTCCTAAATCTATAGGATATACCTGAAAGCGTAAGAAAGCCCTTTATCTTAGGAACTTGATTCTAAGGCTAACCTCAAGTTCATTTAGTGCCAGTCACTTTAACTTTTTAAAAATATTTAATATGAACTAAAAGTTATTGGTAGTAAATGGTTACTGTTTCACTGTTACTTTTCATTATTAACAATGTCACAAAAAGCAGCAATCTTTCAGAGCCCAAATTAGTGTAAAGAGTAGAATCTGATTTTTCAGTTGGTAATTAAAGTGCTCCTTTTCTTAAGTATAGAGAAAATTAAAATCATCAGTCACTGGCAACAATCATTATTAAGAAATCTATTAGGGCTAAATTTAATAATATGAAGACATTTACAAAAATAGATCAATGCTATTTTGGGGAATAACTCTGCAATTTTCTTCATTTTTGATAAATTGTACCTGATCATACAAAAATTACCCAAAATTCAAACTCGACTATATAAAAAAGGGAGAGATGAAATGGATTCAGCTAGATGTCAGATCTGGCAAATATAAGGATGAAAAAAATTCTACGCAGGGCACTTATTTCATGTCCAGATGTTAATATCATTTTCAATTGATAGCTTATACTCTTCCCATAAGCAACCAGAGATTTGGAGTCAGTCACAGCAGTCAAAATCTTCTGTTTGATGTAACACAAAAAAGTTTTCTTTCTCCTTATTAAAATGCCAGTCGGTTGTCTATTTTTCTTTATTCCATTTATTTGTATTCACAAGTTAACAAACAGTGTCAACAATTACTGTAAGTGAAGTGGGGTATTGCTGGATCTAATGCTCTATAAAACGTATTTACTGATTGAATCAGAAGGTTTATTGAGTTCGACCCTCACACCTTTTTCACCTGTAAGGGGGAAAAAAAATTCATTAAGCACCAGAGAGTATCTGCTACAGTTTTTCTCATTTAATTCCTAACATTATGGGCAGTATTTCAACTTTGCAAACATCATCTGAAAACAATTACACTTGCACTTCCAAATTCTATCATGATGAATGTATTACTCTGAACTAGTAAACATTTAGTGGTAAAAACCATTCTCTACACCAAGAATGACTGCCACCTTTTTAATTTTAAAAGAAATTTGGATTATCATTAAACAGTAAAGTGTTTAGCATCACTGAAAACTGACCATTAGATCTGCCACAAATAATAGTTTTAAAAATTCAAATATCCAATTTTCATATTTTTATAAAAGGTTGACATGAGATTATCAATGGTTCATGGAAATACATCTGTTAACTCTTGATGGGAAAACTGAGCAGACTTTAAGAGACATAAGGTAGGGTTAAAGAAAACACAGGTAAGTGGTCCATCAGATGGAAATCCAAGTCTGACTGGTCTAGGAGGTACAGTTTATAGCTGAGGGGGAAGGGCTGGCACAGTAAAGGATCAGATAGTTCTGGAATCAGATCTATATGCCTGACTGATTTTGCCATTTCAATTAATCTACTTTGTATTAGTTTCTTTCACATCCACAGACAACATGGAAGACTTGAGATACTCCATTTAAAGCATCTAAGTTTAAAAAGTAAAGGATATTACCAAGAGTTAAGCAACCTCGTGAATTAGGATAATCACAGAAAAACTCAGCTTGTACTTGAATAATTTATTTAGACTTCTATGCTCAAACTTCGCCGATTTTTGGACAGTTTGGTTGATTAAATGAAAAAGTTTGAAATTAAAATTTAAGAAAGAAAGGAAAAGAAGAAAATGATCTAAAATTACTCGATTTTTAAACAGAGGAATTAAGAACTCTGACAAAAACAAGGAGTAAGTCTTCATGGCATTAATAAAGATTATGCTTGAGTTTACCAAAAGCATCACATTAGGAGAGTATTTTTTCCCCCAGTATACCTTGACCCAAATAATGATTACCTGATAGATACTTTACTTTAGCTCGTGCTCTCTCATCTGCATCAAAATACCAAACAGTGATTGCGTACCTAAAAGAAAAGTTAGAATAGAGTAAGAATGAACACACCAGAGAAAAAAAAGTGGTATGCGTTACAATGTTATATTAAAAACTGTATTGCCTAAATTAGAATATATAAAAAGATATATTAGTACATTACTTATTCAGTAACTTCAAAGCTAAAGAATACAGCAGAGAACCAAGAATGGCTAAAATTGATGTCACAAAATTGATGAGTTTTTATGACTTTCTTAATTCCTAATTTAACAATCTTTTTTGCAAGCCCATGGCAAATCAGAAACAGACAATAACAAAGTATAAAGGAAGGTTGGGCAATCTACTTCCTAGTGATACTGCCTACCAAGGAGGGGTCCCTATGAGTTGGGTCTGACTCCAGGGCACATAACAACAATAACAACACAGAAAAAGTGTATTATCAATAGCATAAGTATACTAAGACAAGAGAAACAGATAAAAGGACTGATAAGACACAGCAGCCTGGGGCTCATTACTGAAGGAAGAGAGTCTTGAGAGCCTCTGAGGACACAGATGTATTATAGCAAAAAGTAATGGTGGATGTTTACAATAACAACCTTGAGTCATCAAGAAAGCTAAATTATGCTAAGACTTTTTTTTTAGGATTTTTACCAAAACAATTATATTGTGCTTTGATATTGCAAGTTTAGCTATAGTTCATTTTTCAGAAAATAACCATTATTTGGAATATCTCATTCTATAAATAAATGAAGCCTTTCTGGTTTACTAAGATGTATATAATCGTAGCTTTTGGTCCTGATAATGGGGAAAATGTACACACACTACAGAAATGAAAAATATGCTACAAATCACTAATTCCTTAGAAAAACATAATAATTAATGAAAATATCTTATAGATTCTGGTCAATAGTCATGGGGAAAAACAACAAGTAAACGCTACAGAACTAAATCACGTAACATACTGTGAAGTAAACAAAGAGTCAAATGTAGAGTAGAGTCAGAGTCTGGTCATGTTTTTGTATAAATATTTATTTTCATAACAATGTCTGAAACATCTACTGCTTTAATAGTCTTAATATTCTAAGTCATTGTAAATGGTAAAAGAAAAATTTAAAAGAATACATTAAACAAATAATAGGTTAACAACATTAAGCCTTGTGGAAGAAAAGAGTATAATGAAACAGGTACTTACTATTAAGGATTATTTTTGTAACATTAACTCCCATAAATGGCAACTTTTCCTTTATTCTTCACTTCTATTCTCTGGTTTTCTCTTATTTTTCCACATCACCTCTCTCTTATTCCTCCCTTACCACCTTTTTAAAAGCTGCCCCTTTCCTCCTCTATGCAATCTATTTTCCAAGTGAAAGACTCTCATAAAATTGAAGAATAAATAATAGCACAAAGCAAAGAGACAGATCTAGAAAAATAGGAGGGCTATGCTTCCATGTATTACCCCAACAAGGAGAGGCTGGCTATATACAAAGAAAGACCCATAAACATTTAATACTCAATGTAAATACATTTTATAAAATTAATTAAAACAATAGTTTTAATTAAATTAATAATTAATCTAACAACTGTGAAATGTGATGATAAAAGTATCTGAAGGAGAAAATCTGAAAATCTTTGGATTTATTCTACTGTCCCCTCCTATTCTTTACCAATTTTTTCTTAAAAGAAATACTACCTTGTAGAATATGCTGGTTGCACTTCATGAGGGTTACGACGGTCAGACCAGAAAAACAGCAGTCTATCAAATTTGGGTTCAATGTCAGCAAACTGGGCTTTGCCTTCTGGAAAAATTCGAAGTATACCTCCACTTACCTAGGACAAGAGTCAAAAATGTGAATATGAGTAACCAAGAATGCTACAAAACATATCTAAACCAAAAACAAAATTCACTGCCATCGAATCAGTCCTGACTCACAGTGACCCCTCCTTGGGTTTCTGAGGTGGTATCACTACAGAAGTACACTGCCCAACAATGAATGGATTATTCACAATGGATTTTTCACAATTACATGTCAATAAGGTATGAAGGTGAGTTATGATCTAACTGCATGCATACTTGTTGAAACAGACGAATACTATCTGAATTCAAGTTCTGAATTATGCTTGAAGGTTTTAAAAACCAGCAAATATTATATATATATATACATATATATATGTGTGTGTGTGTGTATATATATATGTGTGTGTGTGTGTATATGTATATAT
>NW_006921637.1:10829678-10858521 GCF_000298275.1 Orycteropus afer afer | reverse complement strand
AACCAGAAGGCTGGTGGTTCAAACCCACCAGCCACTCCATGGAAGGAAGATTGGGCAATCTAGTTCGATAGTGACACTGCCTTGGAAACCCAAGGAGAGGTAGAATGAGTAGGGTCCGACTCCACAGTGAGTTTGGTTTAGTTTTTATATGTTAATGATGTACTTAACTCACTCTTAAAACCGATATATTTCAAATTAGCTTGACTAAATTATTACACATGGTCAATATGTCAAATAGTTTATTTTACTTTAAAGTTCAACAGATAACAGCACTATCACAAATTTAATGTAATATATCAGTAGAAATTGTCATCATTTAGCATCATCATCATCATGGTCACATTATTAGAAACTGTAGCTTTCCCTTTCCAGACTGGACCTGACACATAGATGACTTTCTGTTTATAAAATTCAATTCCATCCATAAAGCACTCTTATTTGGGATGAAAATGGGCTACCCTATTATTCAAATACTGACTGAAAATCTGTTGTACTTAAAAGTATAGTAGGCCCTAGTTTAGAGTAGAAAATAATACAGATACAACATTTCCTCATGGCATTTATAATTTGCTGGGGATGAAGGCTAGTTAAAACCACCAATTAAACCCCTGAGTGGGCAGACTCTTTTTTTTTTTTTTTTAATATTTTATTGAAATATAATTTATGTACAGTGAAATATCCAGAACTAAAGAGACACAGGTCAATGTATTCCCCCTGCCCAGTGTTCTTTGTTGGCTACCCCTGGTAACCAACAAAGAAAATTTCTTTCCATTTATAAACCTTTCCTTGACTTGTTACATAATGAACTAATACTGTATTTGTCCTTCTGTGTGACTTATTTCAGTCAGCATAATGTCCTCCAACTTTATCCATGTTATGCAGTGTTTTGCAGATTCTACATTATTCTTTAGTGCTGCATAATATTCTG
The DNA here is from genome assembly GCF_000298275.1 of Orycteropus afer afer. Classification (NCBI taxonomy): domain Eukaryota; kingdom Metazoa; phylum Chordata; class Mammalia; order Tubulidentata; family Orycteropodidae; genus Orycteropus; species Orycteropus afer. The sequence continues at coordinate 10,857,593 of NW_006921637.1, read as the reverse complement.
TTGTGTGTATGTACCATAGTTTAAAGTAGTGTATAAAAGTCTCCTACTATGACTACGGAGCCATCTATTTGTCTTTTCAGTTCCATTAGAATCTGGTTTATATATTTTGGGGCTCTTTCATTGGGTGCACAGGTATTTATTATTATTATGTCTTCTCGTTCAGTCATTCCTTTAATCATTATATAATGTCCTTCCTTGTCTCTTATGGTGGTTTTTGTCTTAAAGTCAATTTTACCAGAAATTAATATTGCCACTCCTGCTCCTTTATGGTTGCCATCTGCTTCATATATCTCTTTCCAACCTTTGATTTTTAGTCTATTTTTGTCTTTCTCTCTAAGGTGTGTCTCTTGTAGACAGCATACTGACAGGTTATGTTTTCTTATTCACTGCATCTTGAGTGGTACATGTAATCCTTTGACATTCAGTGTAATTATTGACAAGTATGAATTGTTGCTGTCATTTTGTTATGTGCTCTTATGTGGTGTTGCTGATTTCTTTGTTCCATATACTTTTCTGTGCTGAGCTCATTTTGTTTATGAATTGTGTTATCACTTCCTTTGTTGCTATTGTTTTAGTATTTGCTAAATATTCATGCTGGTCCTCTTTTTTATTCTCATGAGAAGGTTTGCACTTTTACTTTGAGGTTACCCTGTGATTTATAATTTTCTAAGCAAGTTTAGAACAGTCCGTTCTTTCTTGTAGTTGTCTTGACTTCCCTACCATTTAGAAGTTATTTAACTACACATTTTTTTCCCTCTTTTTGGTTTGTAGTTGTCCTCATTTGTCAACTATCTCTCTGGTTCCCTCTTTACAATCTTGTAGGCTTATTTACTTTGGATACTTCCATAACTGGGTTGGTTTCTGGGTTATGTCATCATGTGTGTTAATGGTCGGAAGTTGTCTGCTGTTGCTAGTTCTCTGTCAAAAGGATTCCCTTTAGCATCTCTTGTAAGGTTGGTATGATTTTAATAAATTTCCTTAATTTCTGCTTATCTGGAAATCTCTTAATTTCAACATCATATTTATGGGACAGTTTTGCTAGGGATATAATTCTTGGTTGGAAATTTTTGTCTTTCAGGGTTTTATATATACCATCCCATTGTCTTCTTGCCTGCATGGTTTCTGCTGAGAAATCTGAGCTTAGTCTAATTGGTTGCCCCTTGTAGTTAACTTCTCGTTTTTCCCTTGCTGCTTTCAAGATTCTTTGTTTTTGGTTTTGATGAGTTTGATGACGGTATGTCTTGGTGATTTTCTTTTGGGGTTTACCCTGTTTGGGGTTCGTTGGACTTCCTGGATGGATATATTCTCATCTTTCATCATACCAGGGAAATTATCTTCCAACAAATCTTGGAAAATTTTCTCTGTGGTTTTATTTGTCTCTTCCTATTCTGGATTTCCGATGACACATAGATTATTCCTTTTGATGGTGTCCCACATGAACATTAGGCTTTCTTCATTTTGTTTTGATCTTTTTTCTGATTGATCCCTTCCAAAGAAGTATTGAGGTATTTGTCTTCAATCTCACTAACTCTTGTCTTCCATTGATTCAATTCTCTTCTCCCCATTCAATGTGTTATCTATTTCTGACAATTTAGTATTAATCTTCTGGATTTCTATCTGCATATTTTGCATCGTTTCTAATTTTCATTTTTGTCATTTTGTTCTTATATTGTCTTTCACAACTGTTCTAGGGTTTTTTCTGTGTTTTCCTCAATTCTATCAGTGTTCTCCTTGATTTGTCTCTCAATCTGTTCAAAGTACCTAAGCGTAATTCTTTTGAATTTCCTTATCAGGGAGTTCTAATGTTGCTTCTTCCTCAGGGACGTGTTCTAGGTCTGTATCATGGCCCCTTGTTTCTCCTGCTTTATCTTGCTTCTTTGTGTGGACCATGAGACACTGTGTTGTCTCTGAGACATTTGACATTTTTGTGTTTATATTTAATTGGTGATTGTACATTGGAGTGACTTGCTAATGATTTTTGTTTTATTTGGATGTTATCTATGTTAGCAGGGTACTGTATGTCTCTATTCGCTAGTTGGCAGCACTTATACACTCGCCACCTGTGGTAGTTAAGTTCGTGTGTCAACTTGGCTGGACATGATTGAGTGGATGGGCAGCTGGAAGTAGTATTCCCCATGATGAGACTGGTAATCAACTCCATGGTGGAATCTACTGTGAGCAGCTAAATAGCTGCTTTAGGGATGTGGTCTGCTTCCCATATATAAGGAGAAGCCTTGGGGAATGGTCTCTAACTTATGACACGCTTGAATCCTGCAAGTAGCTTTATCATTGTTCAGCAGCCTGCCATGCTCTGTTGACCTTAGGACTTTCAATGGATTTGAATTAATGGCCTGCCATGTGGTTTGGTAACATCAAGACTGTGACAAGCCTCAGCAGCCAGCAGCTGTCTGAGTGAAGAAAAGCCTCTAGCTTTGGTGGGTCAACAGCAGGAGGCAGAGCTGAAGCCCAAGGCTGAGGGGCTTTCACCCAGCCCCTAGAGCCTGGCTCTTTGAAATTGGACTTAAAGCCTCCAAATTGTAAGAGAATAAATCTCCTGTTTGTTAAGGCCATCCCATTTGTGGTATATTCCTGTTAGAGTGGCACTAGGTAACCAGAACACCACCTGTCTCCTTTCCTGTTGTCAGCTTCCTGTATGTCCCTGCTGTCCTTGACAAATGGAGCCTATTCTTAGGTCCCCGGAATCAAAATGAGAATGCTGCCACTTTAAATATCCAAAATGGCCACAGCCTGTAAACATTCAAAGTGGCTGTACCATTGATCACTTTAAATATGCAAAATGGCCACCACTTGTAAACAATCAAAATTGCTGCACCCTGCACAGCCAAAAGTCCACAGCTCAGGTTGTCTCCCTCCTTGCTGTTTCCCTTCCTAGTCATAGGCCACCAGCGCAGTCATCCCTGCAGCCCTTGGCAACCAGGGCTGACGTTTAGGTCAATTATCAGGTCCCAGCACCTCTTGGAAATATTCAGGCTGTTGGTCTTATCAGAGTAGCTGACAGTCAGCAGCTCTGTCCATCTCTGTACTCAGTTTTCATTCAGTTTTTTCCACTAGTTGGTGCCTAATCCACTTCTGTACACTTCCTTTCAAAGCTCAGGACTCCGGGATTATCTTCTGTATCTCTGTCAATTGGTTTCTCTTTTTCTTTGTTGAAGAGGGTCTGTGTAGGTTGTCTGCCTATTCCACCATCTTACCGGAAGTCTGCCTTAGCAGGAAGACTAGTATTTCCCTTAGCAGGCAGACTTTTAAAATTGAAAGGAACTTTAATATTTAATCAAAACATCATGGGAGCTGAGCCTCTATCTAGAATCCACAGTTATAGCACTGTTCATTAGGCTCATCCTTAATTACATTTAAATTCAAGTTATTCAGTGCCAGCCTTTATCAGGTTCCAGTGTTGTTCAGAGTAATTTCCATGTAAATTTCTAAAGAACTTCTAGATTATAAGAACATGTCTTCTTTTTCTTTCTTTTATTCCCATCTCCTTTCCTTTGATTTCAGTCATTGGGAATATCACAGGTGATCTGCTGAAAATGTTTAAAGAGAAATATAAGGTTTAAGTTTCCAGTCTTTCTTTGGAAAACCTTCCCTGACTTCTGAAATTAAGTGGACTTCTTATTAGCTACCATAGCAATATATCATAATACTTGGTATAATCAATTGAAATTGAGCTGTACCCTCCAAAATATTCACAGCTCTAAGAGAGCTATATTCACTTCTGTCTAGCCCCAGCACACTGAACACTCAGTGTAGTCTGGCAGTGGAAGTTTTCAGTTCTACATATACAAATACTAGAGACTTTTTTCCACCCAGGTACTAATTTACAACCTTAACATTAATGGTCTCAGCTAGGTCACATCAAAATTAAAAGAAGATCAGCCTGAAAAAAAGCCTAATAAAATCTAGAACTTAGGAGTTGATCAAACATATTTATAACTTTCTAGCTTTTCAGAAAACCTTTAAAAAGATCAATTTTTAAGTTTTAACCAAAGTCAGACTAATTTGTTTTATGCCTTAAAGTTAAGTTGAATTACTTAATTTATTTCTGTTTCAAAGTCTGAAAGCTGTTATGGAAAAGCCATGCTTGTTTGTTCACATAATGCCTCTAAATTTACTTTTTCAACTTAGACTACATGAGAAGAAATTAAGTAAGTGTGGGAGAGGAAAGATTACTGAAGCATGTGAGCATATGCTAAATTTAAAACACCTTTTAGGGTAGGATTAAGTTTTTGCACATTTAAGACTTGGATGGTTTCCTTGTCTGTGTATATGTTTCTGTGTGCGTGCACAGGAGATACTTTAAAGGTTACTTGATTTTTTGAAAAAATCATCCTTGCTACATATATATGTTCACTCTGTAAAAATGTTATGAATGGTAGACTATGTTCACTTTTCTATTTGAATGCTGTACTTCAATAAAAAGTAAGTTAAAAAATATTTTCAAAAATCAACGGCAAAAAATAATCAGTCTATACAAACTCCAATACATGACACACCTTTCAAAAATCATTTAAGTGAAATTCAAGCCAATATTAAGGAGCTCTGGTAGCATAGTGCTTAAGGCACTTGACTGCTAACCAGAAGGCTAGCGGTTCAAACCCACTAGCCACTCCTCGGAAGGAAGGTTGGGCAATCTACTTCCATAGTGATACTGTCCCGAAAACTCAAGGAGGGGTCGCTATGAGTTGGGTCCAACACAATGGCACGTAACAACAACAAGTCAATATTAAGGAAACATATATTTAAAACAAGAAAGGTTACTCTACATTCTAACTGGTTTCACAGACTTCATCATTATTAATAAACTTCTAGTTTTTCCATAACTGCCTTCAATATTCAATTAAGCAACTCAATGCCAAATAACATCTCTATAAGGTTGGGCAATCTACTTCTGTAATGATACTGCCTCAGAAATTCAAGGAGGGGTCACTATGAGTCAGATCTGACTCCACAGCAGTGGGTAATAATGCAAAGAATAAGATGTAGGAATAAATAGAAAATAATCCATAAAAATCATTTATACATAATTTTCCCAAAAAGCCATTGTGAACTGTGTTTATAAAGACTATATAAAAAGACATTTTAATATAGGTCACTTTTTATAAAAGTTAGTTAAGTCTTGGGTAAATGTTTCAATATCTGAAATTAAAGGAACCCTGTTTTTTTTTCCTGCAAGATACCCAGAAGGAGCTCTGGTAGCTTAGTGCCTAAGGCACTTGACTGCTAACCAGAAGGCTGGTGGTTCAAATGCACCAGCCACTCCTCGGAAGGAAGATGGGGCAATCTACTTCCATAGTGATAGTTCCTCAGAAACCCAAGGAGTGATACTTCCTCAGAAACCCAAGGAGGGGTCACTATGAGTCAGGTCCGACTCGAATGCACATAACAACAACAACAACAACAAGATACCCAGGTGGGTGGGTGGGAAGTGTGCCCTTTCTTGGAAGCACGGGTGTGGCAGTCTGTACTTGGCTGGGATTCTTCTGGTTGCAACAGAAATGATGAACAACAAAACAAAACAGCCAAACTAGTTGTAGTCAAGTCAACTCCAACTCATGGTAACCCTAAATGTGTCACAATAGAACTGTGCTCTACAGAGTTTTCAACGATTGTGCCTTTTCAGAAGCAAATCGTCAAGGCTTTCTTCTCATCATTTTTTGAGATGCATTAGTATCTGTATCACTTTATAAAGACTCACTGTTAATATGCAAGACTGAAACATATCTAAGAGAGAAATTTTTTAACTGTTCTGTTTGTTAAGAACAGTCTTACCTATATGGAGTATGAATCTTAATACCTGTGAAAAAAACAACCTGTCAGAAAAATATGTGTGAAAAACACCTGTGAGAAATATCCTCAAAAACCTGTGAGAAACAAACAAAACCTCAATTAAGTCGCATACCTTGGCATCCCAGTCTTTATTAAGATAATATATACATGTCACACATCTTCCATCTCCATTTGGATTATCAACATGACGCACATAACCCGTTCCATTGCCTGGATAACAAGCAACCATGGCCTGTAATAATAATAATGATAAAAAAAAAAAAAGTCCATGTATGAATAAAAAGGGAAAACAGGTTTTTCGCTAATACAACTTAAATTCTTCCCTCTAATAAAAATTAAATTTTGTAGGTTAAGAAGAGGTAAAGGCACTTTATGCTAATATTTACAAAGAATACATGGAGATAAGGTGGGTGGGTGAACTACTTAAGGCTTGGTGAATCCTCCTGCAAAATGACAGGAAGAGCCAACATTACAGGATCAAAAGCCAACACTGCTATGAATGCATGCTTAGCTATCGCATGCAAGGGGCCCGTTTAAAACTCCAAAGGTCGTAAGGATCATGAGGCTTTACTGATAATCAAAATTGAGTGCATTATTTTCTTGCTTTATGGGAGGTGTCTATCCTCCCTGAAATCACCTTAGAACACTTATGATGTTGGATCTGACAGGTGAACTGCCCCAGTCAAGCACCTCATCTGACTTTGCCTCTGAATAACACTAATGTGGACAGGCATCATTTAGAAGGCCAATGCCAAAAATTAACTCATTTAATGTCAGTCATTTAAAAAAAAAAAAAAAAAAAAGGTTAAGTGAAAAATTAGCATATGACTGACCCTTCTTCACATCAGAAACAAAGTCCTTTTTTGTTCAGATTATAAGATGATACAGGAGCCCTGGTGGCACAGTGGTTAAGAGTTCAGCTGCCAACCAAAAAGTTGGAAGCTGGAACACATCAGTGGCTCCATGGGAGAAAGATGTGGCAGTCTGCTTCTGTAAAGATTACAGCCTTGGAAAACCTATAGGGCAGTTCTACTCTGTCCTATGTCATTATGACCTGGAACCAACTCAATGGCAATGGGTTTATAGTTCAGAAAATTGTTGGGTAACCTAACATGATTCCATTCCAACCCCATGGAACTGGGTGTACCCATTTAACAAATACATTTTGAGCACCCACTGTGTATATGAGGGATATTGGAGCCAAATGATGAATGAAATAAAGTCCATAGCTTTTATTTATTATGGAAGCTGGTCTAGTTCATGATGTTCAATCATCACACTTACCTGTTTTCAAATTTTCCTATCACCCTTAACAGAAGCTCTGTATCCACAAAGCAGTGAGTGCCCCTTTCTTCCTCTCTCCCCAACCCTTGGTAACCACTAATAAACTTAGGTCTAAAATATACTTCCCTATTCTAGATATTTTGTATGAGTGGGATCATACAGTATTTATCTTTTTGTGACTGACTTAATTCACTCAGCATCATGTATTCAAAGTACAACCATGCTATAGCATCTTGCTATAACATCAGGATCTCACTTGTGTTTTATTGTTGAGTAGTATTCCATTGTATACACATGCCACATTTTGCTTATCCATATATCTACTGATGGACATTTAGGTTGTTTCTATTTTTTGACTACGTGATAATGTTGCTGTGGACATTGGTTTACAAGTATGTTTGTATTCCTGCTTTCAATTCTCTAGGGTATATATACCTAGAAGTAGAATTGCTGGGTCATATGGTAATTCTATGTTTAACTTTTTGAGGAACTGCTAGACTATTTTATACAACAGCTGTATCATTTTACAATTCCACCAGCTATGCATAAAGGTTCCTATTTATTCACATCTTTACCAACACCTGGTGTTTTCTGGATTTTTAAAAATTTTTTTTTAATCTTACTGAGTGTGAAGTGGTATGTTTTATTTCTTAATTGGTAGTTTTGTTTTCCTGGTGTACTCTGTATAATTTGTATAAAAATGACTCTAATATATCCATTCTTACTTTGTTTGTATATCCTTATTGCGGTGTAGTAAATTACTTAGTGTGGCTTTTCTACCCATAAGTCTTTGTAAACTCCAAGGTGGGATTTTGTATGAGCAACTGAGCAGCCCCTGATTGCTGAAGCTATCCACCTGGGTTATTTCTGTTGGGAGTGGCACAATACAATGTTCTGGGAGGTGCCCACTCTCTCTCACGTGCTTAGAGTTCTGATGCTGTGATTGGCTAGTTTGACCACCCTTCCGGGCTCAAAGGAGGCGTCCTGGAGGCAGAACTCTCTCTGACTGCTGGTTGAGGAAGACGTGCTGCTGAAAGAGACACGCGCTCCGGAAAGAGACACGTGCTGCTGGGAAAAAGGCACAAGAGACACGCATTGCTGAGTGAGACACCAAGGGACCAGCACTGCTGGGCAAGAGACTGTGAGAGACTGTTGGCCGAGGGATGGTGGGCTAGGAGAGAGACTGAGCATTTTTCTTGAACTCGAATTGTAGCCTGGTGCTTCCCTAATAAACCTCATAATCTGTGAGTTCTGTGTGGCCACTGCAGTGAATTATCGAACCCAGGAGAGAGGTGGTGGGTGCTCTGGGAGGAACGGTTGGTGAAAGGGCTGGAGGGAGGCAGCATGTCTGGCCTTGCAGTAATAGGCCTTGGTTTACTGCTGGTAATCCTGTCTTCCTCTTGTGGGATTAAAGGAGGTTGGAACTTGTGGCCTCCTTGCCGTTTTTGCACTTATGCACAATACATTTAGTAAGTTCAATTTATGTTTTCTTAGTCTCTTGGTTAAGCAACTAATAATTCATTTTATGCCTGATTTCACCGGCTTGAGCACAAGTCTATAGGTCACTAGAAATATTTATGGAATACTGCAGTGTAGTAAATTACCTGGTGTGGCTTTTCTAGGCATAAGTCTTTGTAAACTCCACGGTGGAATTTGCTGTGAGCAACTGAGGAGCTCTTGATTGCTAAAGTTATCCACATGGGGTATTTCTGTTGAGAGTGGCACAAAGCAATATTCTGGGAAGTTTGCTCTCTCTCAGGTGCTTAGAATTCTAATTTTATGATTGGTTAGTTTGGCTACTCTGCCAGGCTCAAAAGGAGCCCTCGTAGAGGCAAAAGGAATCTCTCTGATTGTGGGGTGAGAAAGATGTTTTGCTGAGAGAAACATGCTCCTGAGAGACATGCGCTGCTGAGAAAGAGACACCGAGACACACGCACTGCTGGGAGGGAGACTGAGCGTGTACCTCCTGAATCGTAGTCTGGTGCTTCCTTAATAAACTCCATAATCTGTGAGTTCTGTGTGGCTACTGCAGCGAATTATAGAACCTAGCAGAGAAGTGGTGGGTGTTGCAGGAGGAATGTTGGTGCAAGGGCTGGAGGGAGGCAGCATGTCTGGCCTCACAGGGATAGGCCTAGGGCTATTGATGATTCTGTCTTCCTCCTGATGTGGTTAGGGGAGGCCAGAAGATGCAGCCCCCCCCCCCCCTTTGGCAAATACCTATCATGGTCAATATGGTACCTGATCTGAAGAGACTTGTTAACTAACTGAAAAGGAAAAACAAACAAACAAAAAATCTACATTTAAGACCTAAGCTTATCTTTAAAGGATAGGTCTAATTTAGAAATGTGAAGGAAAAAAGGAAGGCACATGAGTGATACAAATGAGCATAACAAATACAGGAGACAGCTGACAGGTACTTTTATGACCTTTTGGCCTGTCACTTAATTACTGTTCATAGGTAAAGTTAATTTGGTAGAAATTAGATGAAATCTTGAAAACTAAGGAAAGGAATTTGAATGGAAAGAATCAGCAATAGTGAGTCACTGCAGTCCTTGATTGGGGATGGCCACAGGGAAAGCTTTTAAGAAGGGAGCTTTCTTATCTTAATATTCATGTGAAAGATTAAATCAAATCCACCTATAAAGGATAAAACTGTTCCAAGAGATTTGCATTATATGTGGTTGTAAGGATAAGGAAATACATTAAAATCTATCAAGAAGAATTAAAATATCTCTATTTCTAGATATTTGTTTGGGATTGAAGTGATATTCCCTGAGGTCATTCTACCCTTCCTGAAAAATGGAGCAGGACATACCTTTCAACCATATACTCTGTAAGGTTGGGGTGAAGGGCCAGAAAAGAGTCTACACATTTGCCTAAAAAGAAACAATGCCATCTATTATATAATTCTTATGCATGTTTCCTATTGTGCCATCTCTTAGAGACTCCAACTTTAAATACTTCAATTTCCACTGGGAAAAACTTATTTAAACAGAAACAAAACAATTAAATGTTATTTTTTCCCTCCATTTTTTGATATGAAAATATACACAATTAAGGATGTTTTTAAGATAGGAAACACCATAAATTTGTTTTTAGTCTGAGAATGAAAGAAAGGAAGGGATTTGCAATATCTCTTTAGAATCTGAAGAAATTTATTTTTGGCACTGGAAGGCTTGTATTCAGATGAAATTCAACCAAGAAACATTATTTCCCTGCTTTTTGAACAGAATTATTTTAAAACAGAGATTCAAAGGTAAGAGAGTTAAATTTTTATGGGCTATCAAAGTATGTTTTTTACCTTGAATGAAGGGTAAAGATTTATTATTTGAAAATTTATCCTACTGAAATATATTGTCTCAGGTACAGAGCAAAATATTCTTTGTAAACACTGAGAGCTAACATTTATAATTCAAGCATGGATTATTTCACTTACTCTTCACAACCAACCTGTAAGGTATGTATGATTAATCTGCTCATTTTAGAATTTAGAAAACTGAAGTATGGTGAGAATAAAAGGAACTTGGCCTAGGATCACAGAGATTCTAAGTGGCAGAGGAGGGTTACAAACTGAAGCAGTTTAGAGGGGTAAATATCTTCCTCCTGTATTCTTCAATTCCTCACTCCAGTAATTGTTTAGTCTGATGAAGATATAAGATGAAATAGGTAGCAGAAGTTCCTACATGACTCACCACTTGCTACAGTGATAACCACTCAGGCATAATGTTCAAATCTCCCATGTAAAAACGTACTGTATAGGCTATTTTCCAACTCTATAGATACACCTTTTTAATTTTTCTCCCCATCCCACTCCAAAGCACATATATCCACCACTATCACCACCTCCAGAGGACATGGCCTCTGGGGTTTACACAGACCTAGCTCAAATATAGGGAGAAATAGGTCATCAAAAGAACTGGACTAAGTTTACTATAAGAACAATCTAATTTTTACTGTAAGGACAATCTAATTTTGAGAATTGTAGGTTTTATTTACACTTGCTTGCTGTTAGCTGCCACCGAGTCAGCTCCTGACTCATGGCGAACCCATGCACAACAAAATGAAATGCTGCCTAGTCCTGCACCATCCCCATAACCAGTTGCAGGTTAGACCGCTGTGATCCACAGGGTTTTCACTGGTTGTTTTCAGAAGTAGATTGCCAGGCCTTTCCTCCTTGTCCGTCTTAGTCTGGAAGCGCCACTGAAGCCCATTCAATGCAATACACAATCCACCACTGACAGACGTGTGGTGGTAAACTTGCTTATTTTAAGTAAAACTCATTTCCTAAAATATCCAATTAAAGAACATGAGAAAAATTGAATATTTTGTTTACTGTACTGGCATATTAAATGGGGGTGATAGGAGGGGATAACCTACATGCATTTTTATTATTTTAAATCCCTTTATTTACGTACTAAGACTAAGTGGTATGTCCAGAATCATTAACAACCTGAGACACGCAGATGATACAATTTTGCTTGCTGAAAGTGAGGATGACTTGAGGCACTTACTGATGAAGGTTGAAGAATACAGTCTGCAGTATGGATTACGTCTCAATATAAAGAAAACAAAAATCCTCACAACTGGACCAATGAGCAGCACCACAGTAAATGGAGAGAAGATTGAGGTTGTCAAGGAATTCACGTTGCTTGGTTCTACAATCGATGCCAACGGAAGCAGCAGTCAGGACATTAGACGACGTGTAGCATTGGGAAAGTCAACTGCGAAGGAACTGTTTCAAGGATATCTCCTTGAGGACTAAGGTGCGCCTGACACAAGCCATGATATTTCCAATCGCCTGGTATGCATGTGAGAGCTGGACAAAGAATAGGGAAGACCGAAGAAGAGTTGATGCTTTTGAGTTGTGGTGCTGGCGAAGAATGCTGAAAGTACCGTGGACTGCTAAAAGAACTAACAGATCTGTCCTGGAGGAAGTGCAGCCAGAATGCTCCTTGGAAGCAAGAATGGCCAGACTTCGTCTCACCTATTTTGGTCATGTTGTAAGAAGGGACCATTCCCTGGAGAAGGATGTCATGCTTGGTAGGGTGGAGGGTCGACGAAAGAGGGGGAGGCCTTCAGGGAGATGGATTGATACAGTGGCTGCGATGATGGGCTCGAGTATAGCATGGATTGTGGGGTTGGCGCGGGATCGGGCAGTATTTCGTTCTGCTGTGCATGGGGTCGCTATGAGTCGGAAACGACTCGACGGCACTTAACAACAACAACAAGACTTGATGTTATCATAAACAAACTCAGACTTTATGTTCTTGGTAGGTGAAATTTTCAAATCTATGATATAATGGTCAAAATCAAACTAACACTGAACAAAAGATACAGTGCTAAGTACAGGTATAGAATCTCTTGGCACAAATCCATCTCTAGTACACACAAGGCAATAAAGGTGACTCAGAAAGATCAGTATTTAGAGCTTTACAAATAGAAAGAGAAGAATATAAAAAGGGATACTGAGAAAATGCTGTCAGGTCATGGCAGACTCTAGTGGAAATAATAACTGAAGTAAGCTAAAAAGAAATAAATAAAGATGGAAAAAAGGACATTTCAAAGCACTGCATTACATAAGCAAAGTTCCAATGGTAAGAAAATAATACTTGATGACAAGGAACATTCAGATTTGCTAAAGCACAAATTTCTTGAGATGGAGGAAGATAATGCAAAGATAAGTGGAGCCAGACTATAGAAGGACAGACACTTCTAAAGGACAGACACTTCTAAAGGAGTATGAACTTTATCTAGGCAGAGGGAAGCCATGGTTTTTAGGCAGTGAAGAAATATGATCAGAACTGTGCTTCAGAAATACAAATAAATAAAAGCTTGATTTGGAAAAGGGGGTAGGAGAAATAATTTTCAAAATTTTAAATCTCATATTTGTGACAGTAAGCATTTTCTCATATTTTCCTTGGCCATTTAATTCTTCTATTCTTCATTGCTTGTATATATTTTATCCACTTTCCTATTGGGTTGTTCTATTGATTTTTAAGTGCTCTTTAGCTTCTGTCATATCACACAACAATGATTTTTTTTTTTTACTATGCTCCTGTACAAGTTACTTATTATTTGTGTAAGAAAGTAGAGTATAACTATATTATCAATATAAATAAAAGTTTTACAAGTCCAAGAGCCACTTACGTCCTTGTTTATGGAAATGTGGAATATACAGGGGGGGAAAAAGGAAAGATAATAAATAGCATTGCTTTAAATAACTCCCCAAATGGCCCAAGAATGATGGATGGTATGGATGATTTAATCTAATACTAGGCAAACTACTTTCCTTTTTGTTGATGTGTGCCATTGAGTCAGACCCGACTCATAGCGACCCCTCCTCCTTGGGTTTCCTAGGCGATATCACTACAGAAGTAGATTGCCCAACCTTCCTTCCGAGGATTGGCTGGTGGGTTTGAACTGCCAGCCTTCTGGTTAGCAGTCAAGTGCCTTAGGCACTATGCTACCAGAGCTCCCACTACTTTCCTTATTGGGCCCCATTTCTAGCCCCAGAGGAAAAAACAACTTAAATACACATTTAAACATCAAATTGCTTAAGGGTAATACTTGGACCAGGTGGTGTAATCTAGAGATATAAAAAGAGATATGCATTAAATAGAAGCCTCCTCCCATCTTTTACCTCCAAGTATATAACTTTATAAAAATACTGGTTTTAATATTAAAAAGTAAGATGAAAATACATATAGATTTAATCAATCTTTACTATTCTCCATTTCCCTTTGTAATATAGTATAATGAATTGTCTAAACTCATGAGGGGCAAGATCAGGATAAGCACAAAGCTGGTTCCTATCAGGCAGAGGTAAGGTATAGCTTTATCTTTCTACTTCTCCATTATTTCTGACACCAGTTGCTCTTCCCACAGTATTCTCTACTTCTCTACAAGGTTTGATAATTTACTCCAACACACAGAATTCACAGACCGTACTAACAGTTATATAGTTTATTAGGGAAATAACAAACTATGTGATAGTTAAGGTTGTGTTTCAACTTGGCTGGGCCATGATTCTAAGTCGTTTAGCAGTTGTGATGTAGTCATCTCCCATGATGGCTTCTAACACAATGTAATCCCCTGCATGATGAGATCTGCTATGGACAGCCAATCAGTTGAAAGGGAATTTCCTTTGGGGTGTGGTCTGCTTCCAAAATACATGGAAAACTTCTCTGGCTTTTTGCCCAATCTGGATCCTGCAACTGGCTCTCCATCATCTGACCTCTGGTTCTTGGACTTCAACCATCGGGCTGCTGTACTGCTTGCCAATTTGGGGGCTGTTGCCTTTGCACCCTGTTGAGTCTGCCATTTTACCTGATGACCTTGGATTCATCAGCCTCTGAAGCCAACAGCCAGCTGTACTGCCTGCTGATCTTGGGTTCATCAGTCCTTGCAGCTATGTGAGTCAGGAGAAGCCTCTAGCTTGACATCTGACCTCTGGACTTGGGACTTCCCAGCCTCTCTAACTGTGTGAACCATTTTCTTAAGATACATCCACTTATTCTCTCTTTCTCTCTAAGCTTCATTGGTTTTACTTCTCTGGAGAACCCATCCTAAGACAAGCTATAATTCAGGATCAGGATCAACTTGGAAATAAAAGGAACAACTTAGGATCAGCATTAGGAAGCATATATGCAAGGTCTGGAAGGGTTTCTGAAGTGGAGAGCACAGACTTCCCTTCTTCAGTGCAGGGTAGTTTCTGACCAGGACGGCTCTCAGAACAAAAAAGTTCATGGATTAGATATGTTCTCTGCTGGAATGGCTTTCAAGAGTATTCTCAGCCAGTCTTCCTCCAGAGATCAGCAGGCATGGCTTCTCTGCCATGCAGTGCCCCAACCTGGCTTCTCTGCCAAATGGATATTATCACTGATGGCACTGTATTTCAGTATAGATTTTTTTTTTCCAGTATAGATCCTGAAATGTTCTTTTTAATGATGAATGTGATGCCATCCCTCTTCAATTTTGACATTCTTGGCACAGCAGACCATATGACTGTCAGATTCAAAATGGCAAACAGCAGTCTATTTCAGCTCACTACTGCCTAGGATATAGATCCTTACGTGTTCCATTTCATTTCTGACAACTGTCCAATTGTAGCATGACTCAAAATAAGAAGAAACAGTTACAAACATCCATTAATAATCGGAATGTGGAATGTATGAAGTATGAATCTAGGAAAACTGAAAGTTGCCCATAAGATGATGTATATAAATCCAAAGGATAAATGCTAGCACTGTGAAACAAACAAAGCATTAAGTTGAATTGTGCAGAATTTAGACTAAGAGTTGATGCAAGTAATCAATAGGGTTGGAGGAATGTGAGGAGTTTCTACCCAAAATTCTACCTCTCGTTTTTTCTGCTAATTGTAGCACCACTCTTTAGGGATCACGTGCTCAAAGTCATCTTTACCCTTCTCTCTTGTTCTCACATCTAATTCCTTCAGTATTCTTCACTACTCCACTGTCCATTCCCTTTTATTCTTACAAACTAGTTCAAACTTATTGCCTTAGGCTGTGACCACTCCAAAGTCTAACATTTCCTTACTTCCTATCTTCTAGCCCTCTAATTCATTCTGTATGCTGCTACTACTAATCCTCCTAAAAACTAATCCTGTCAATATATTGCTTTCTGCTCAAAAACAAAGTTGTCATTACCCACAGGTTAATATCCAAACTCTTTACCCTAGAATTTCAAGTCTGTAACATCTGGATTCAACCTACCACTTCAACTTAATTTAAGTTTTCCACTCTATCAAACTAGTTATCTGTTGGTTGAATAATCTGATCAAGTCTTTGTTCTTCCCCAGTTTTGCTCAGGACATTTCATTTTCTTAAAGTGACATCACTGCTAAAACTTCTCTTTTTACCCTTTTAAGGCCTAGCTTAAAGCTAACTTCCTTCATCAAGCCTTACTTACCTTACCCCTTTCCCAGTCTCTATTTCTATAAACTTCTACAGAACGGTACAGATAATAAACATGGCAGGCAGTTAGGTATGGACTTGGCATTTTTTAAAAAGATTATTTAAACTTCGCATGATTTGTGTGATTAATTCCTACCTTCCCAGCTAGACTAAAAACTGCTTGAAGATAGATAATTGAACCTTCCCCATAATCTATGCAGCACTTAGCACAGAGACAGTGAAAATACGTATTTTTTTTTTTTATTTATTCTCATACTAGAAATAACAGTAATCCTAATTGGGACTACTTTAGGAATCTAGTGCTTTTGGGGGAACATTAGGGAATGGTGGTGGCAAACAAATGATTTCCAACAGCTCTACTATTTTTTCAGTAAGAAAAAGATACACATTCCACTTATGTGGGATGGCAAACATAACATACATACATACATAATTATATATGCCATAAAGGAAAAGAGGCAGAGTTACTAAATTATGCCTTCAGAATGTTTTTCATTCAGTACCATGTGATTTTATTTTGGTCCTAGGAACAACCTATTTATTTATTTACGTTCACAAAAGAAAGGGCAATGTTTATTTCAACAGTGTTTGGTGGCAGGTAAAGGGCTGGGTGTCCCCATGCTAGCAACCTTTGTTGGGGAATGGCCTCTTAAGGACACTATTACTTCCTACAACTCAGTTCCTGGAATCCTCTTGGCAACCTTTTTTTGAACTATTATAATGCTCATTTTACAGACGAGAAACCAAGCTCAGAGATATTAAGTGACTGTGGACAGTCACACAACTGTAGACAGCTTATTTTTCAAGAACGTCAACAAGTTCTCTAAACTTTCACACCTATCAGTGACTTCAGACACTTTAATAACAATGCCTGACATTCAGTATTTCTCTCAAATCCTTGTTCCCAATGCCCACCAGAACAAACATCTATGGCACTACGCTACCTATCCTCAAATTCTTCAGAGCCAACTATTTCTTTGAGCTACATTTTTCTGCTGGCCCAGGCTTAATTTTTATGTCATTTAAAACTCATTATGTTTGTTGAAATTTGTTAATCCCTACTCATCTAACTCGGTATCAAACAAAAAAAAAAAAACAACCTGTCATAGTCCAAGTGATTCAGACTCATAGCAACTCCATGTGCTTCAGAGTAGAACTGTGCTCTATGGATTTTCTGAGCTATGATCTTACAGAAGCAAATCATTAGGCCTTTCTTCCACAGTGTCATTGGGTCAATTCAAACCACTAACTTTTGGTTAGTGGCTAAGAGCAAACCATTTGCACCACCCAGTAACCTCAGTATCATTATATGTAAATACATTCAAAACAAAAGTTTACAGATGTTAATTTGATGTCATATATAAATGTCCTGTTGATAAAAGAGCAAGTTTTGTTTTCATCCTAGTAGGTGATGGAGCCTAGTGACTAAGCAAAGTGATTAATGAGCCCTAAGATAAAAATTGAGGACTACTGCTACAAGGATGAAATTAATTTGAAGGGAATGTTAAAAGAATCCTTAGAGTGTAGCATCAAAGCTGAGACTCCAAGTTGTATTTAATTTGAGAGAATTTTAATCCAAGTAAGGCTGAGGAAAAAACCAAGTAGCCAAATTTTTAAAAATCTTTTGGGGAAAAAAAACCCAAAAAACTCTTACATATTTGGTTGATAAGATAGCAAAATTAATAGTAGGTCTGCTTCTCTATGAATCACATATCCACGTCTCTGTGTCAGCCTGGAAGGAAACTGTATTTTGTCTTTAGCTTTTAGGAAATCTACTATTTTATCAATGATTTTCAATAACATAAACAAAGAAATTTATCAAATGTAAATTTTATGGATAGGAAAAGTTTAGATAAATAAAATAATAGGAAAATATATAGCTTATACAATGCTGAGAAAGGTATCCAGTATCACAAATGGAAAAAAAAAAAAAAGGTACAATGTGATCTGAAATGAAATCAAGATGATGAATTTCAAATGACTAAAAGTAAATCCTACTTTTAAAATGGAGATAAACAAATCATACCATGGCAAAAGTAATAAAGAACAACAATCCCTTATGAGCTATTGTCACTATGCTACTTAATATTCACTGTTCTATTTAATGATAACCCCTGGGAGGCAGGTATTACTCTCATCTTGCAGAACAAACTATAAAATGGAGCTAAGATAGTTTGAAAATAGAAACCCTAAAAAAAAAATAAAGAACTGGGAGTTTCAGTTGACTATAAACATAAATTAACTACTGTGTTGCTAAAAAACCACTATAACATTAAGCTACATATTAAACAATTTCACTGGAATCTTTATTAGGCCTTATCTGACATGACTTCTGGGGATTTGAGGAAAGATGCTAACGAGTATTTAAAAAGTGGTCAACATGGTGACAGAAAAGTTCAGCAGTAAGCAGTGGCAAGGTACAGGTTTAGCCTAGAAAAAACAGTCCTGGACTGTAATCTCCAGAGTACAGGGGCCAACTTAAATAATCGTAATATACCACATTTTATGCAGTGCTTCAGAGTTTGCAAAACTACTTATACCTTCACAAAAAGCAGCACAAAGTAAAAGAAAAAGATGGGTTAAAAACATTTAGGCTCTGAAGCAGACTGCTGGCATTTGAACCCTGACTCTGCCACTTACTGGCTGTATCACGTTGGGCAAATAATTTAATTTCTCTGTGCCTAACTTTCCCTGTCTGTGAAAATAACAGTATACCGTCTAAAAAAAAAAAAAAACCAAACTCACTGCCATCGAGTCAGATCCGACTCATAGCGACCCCTCCTTGGGTTTCTTAGGCGGTATGTATATAGAAGTAGATCCTCCTTCCGAGGAGTGGCTGGTGGGTTTGAACTGCTAGCCTTCTGGTTAGCAGTCAAATGCCTTAAGCACTATGACAACAGAGTATACCATCTACACGGCCATAAATAAACTGTTGTGTGCTGTTGAGCTGATTGCAATTCCTCGAGATCCTATAGAACAGAGCAGAACTTCCCCACAGGGTTTCTTATGCTGAGATCTTAAGGGGGGTCGATTGCCAAGTCTTTTCTACTGCAAGGCTGCTGAGGTGTTCATTCTCAGGGTTCCTTCATGAATAAACTAGTACATATAAAGTGCTTAAAATGGTATCTGACACACAGATGGTGCTTAATGTTATTAGGTACAAAGTTAGTTTTGACTCATAGCAACGTTATGTATAACAGAATGAAACACTGCTCCTGCACCATCCTCACAATCACTGCCATGCTTAAGCCCATCATCATAGCCACTGTGTCAATTAATCTTCATTAAACGTCTTCCCCTTTTTTGCTGACCCTCTATTTTTACCAAGCATCATATCCTTCTCCAGGGACTGGTTTCTTCTGATAGCATGACAAAGTACAGACTTCATCTAAGTCTGGCCATTCCTGCTTCTAAAAAACATTCTGGCTGTACTTCCTCCCAAATAGATTTCTTTGTTCTTCTAGCAATCCACAGTACATTCAATATTTTCCACTAGCAAATGCTTCAGTTCTTCTGCAGTCTTTATTTATTGTCCAGTTCTCACATGCACATGAGACTATCAAAGATACCATGGCTTGGGTCAGGTGCATCTTAGTTTTCAAGTGACATCTTTGCTCCTTAACATTTTACAGAAGTCTTTTGCAGCAGATTTGCCTGATGCATTATGTCCTTTAATTTTCTGACTGGTGCTTCCACAGACACTGATTATGGATCCAAGTAAAATGAAACCCTTGGCAACGTCAATCTTATCTCCATTTATCATGATGTTACTTACTGGCCCAGTTGTGACCATTTTTGTTTTCTCTATATTTGGGGAATCTACTTCTATAGAAATATCACCTCAGAAACCCAAGGAGGGGTTGCTATGAGTTGGGATTAACTCGATGGCATTGAGTTTGGGTTTTTTTTTTTTTTTTTGGATGTTGAGGTGTAATCCATACCAAAGGCTGTAGTCTGTGATCTTTATCAGTAAGTGCTTCAAGTCCTCTTTGCTTTCAGCAGGTCCGGGGTTGTGTCATCTGTGTTTTGCAGGTTGTTAATAAGTCTTCCTCCAATTCTGATGCCAGTTCTTCTTCATATAGTCCAGGTTCTTGGATTTTTTGCTCATCATACAGACTAAGTATGGTGAAAGAATACAACCCTGATGTGTACTTTTCTTGATTTAAAACCAGGCAGTATCCCCTCATTCTTTTCAAATGACTGCCTCTTGGTCTGTGTACAGATTCCTCATGCGTACAATTAAGAATTCTGGAATTCCCATTCTTTGCAACATTATCCATAATATGTTATGATCCACACAGTTGAATGCCTCTGCATAGTCAACAAAACACAGATAAACATCTTTCTGGTATTCTTTGCTTTCAACCAAGATCCATCTGACATCAGCAATAATATCTCTTGTTCCATGTCCTTTTTTAAATCCAGCTTGCACTTCTGGAAGTATCCTGTCAAAATACTGCTCCAACTGTTTTTGAATTATCTTTAGTGAAATTTTACTTGTGTGTGATATTAATGATATGGTTCAGTAATTCCACAGTCTGTTGGATCGCTTTCTTTGGAATGGTCACAAATATGGATCTCTTCCAGTCAGCTGGCCAAGGAGCTATCTTCCAAATTTCTTGGCATAAATGCTTGAGTGCCTCCAGTGGTACATTCATTTGTTGAAACATCTGTATGGGTATTCCACCTATTCCTGGAACCCTGTTTTTTTTTACCAATTCCTTCAGTCATCTCATATCTCTTCCTTCAGTACCGTTGGTTATTGATCATATGTTGCCTCCTGAAATGGTTGAATGCTGAGCAATTCTTTTTGGTACGGTGACTGTGTATTCTATCTTCTTTTGATGCTGCCTGCATTGCTCAATATTTTGCCCATAGAATCCTTCAATATTTCAACTTGAGGCTTGATTTTTTTCTTCAATTCTTTTAGCTTAAGAAATGCCAAGCATGTTCTTTCATTTTGGTTTTCTAACTCCAGGTCTCTGCACATTTCATTACAATACTTTACTTTGTCTTTCTGAGCTGCCCTTTGAAATCTTCTGTCAAACTTTTATCAATTCTTCTATTTGCTTTAGCTACTCCCCATTCAAAAGCAAGCTTCAGAGTCTCTTCTAACATCCATTTTGGTCTTTTCCTCCTTTTCTGTCTTTTTAATGACCTTTTGCTTTCTTCATGTATGATGTCCTTCCACAACTCTGGTCTTCAGTCATTGGTGTTTAATGTGTCAAATCTATTCTTCAGATTGTTTCTAAATTCATATGGGATGTAATTAAGGTTGCATTTTGGTTCTTGTTGACTTATGTTAATTTTCCTCAGCTTCAACTTATCGATCTTCTCTATTTCTTTCCACAGAGATGTAGTTGATTTAATTCCTGTGTACTGAGATTTTTTTTAATCAACTTCTGCAGTCTAAAACTGGCCAAACGAACGACGAAAACCAAAAATTCATGGAAACAATTAGTTCTAGTGACTGGTATACATGCGATCTGCAGCCTACATGACTATGAGACCATCTAGTTCTACAAGAACTAGATGGTGCCTGGCTACCACTGTCAGTCACTTGGAGGGGGATCTACATAGGAGATCCTGGATAGAGAAGGAAAGCCATGTGGAACAAAACTCAAAAGCATTTGGAGAAGAAAAAAAGGGGAAGACCAGGTTTGCTGGTCTGATAGAGCCTGGTGGAACCACTGAGACTATGGCCCCTCGCTGCCCTTCAGATCTGGAATTGAACCAACACTGGTGGCTTCCAGCCAAACGAAAGACAGGCATATGGGTGGAACATTTACCTGAGGTAGATAGACTCCTTGCAGAGAACAATCATGGGAGAAAGAAGAGCTGCTTATGCACCGGGAGACAGCTCAAGGGCAGGAGTGCACGGAGGGATGGACACAGGGAAGAGGTAACTATTGGAAGTGGGTGGGGAGCTGTTGCATTGTGGTAAATTGTGGTCAATGTCATGAGACAAAGTGCCTGTGAACTGCTGTATGGAAAGTGAATTTGCTCTGTAAATTTTCACCCAAATCACAATAAAAAATAAAATAAAATAAACAAAAATAAAAATAAATAAAAAAACAATAAAACTGGCCAAACATGCAATCAAGATGTATTGATAATTACTGGTGATTGAAGTGCGAAAACTGGAAACAAAGAAGCAGCACTGGTAGTTGGAAAAGGTGGCGTTAGTGATAGAAATGATGCTGGAGATCACATGATAATATTTTAGAAGACCAATGACTTATTCATTGCCAATATTCTTTTTTCAATAACATAAATGGCAACTACACATGTGGACCTTACCAAATGGAATACACAGGAATCGAACTGAGTACATCTTTGGTGTTTAATGTTAGCTATTATTAATAGCTGTGGGATCTTGGAGAAGTCCCAGATCTTCAGAGCCTTAGTTTCCTCATTTGGAAAAGTAGGATATCACGATCTAACTCAACAACTACCATCTGTCAGTTTGTTGTACTGTGGTGGTTTGCAGGTTGCTGTGATGCTGGAAGTCACTGGTATTTCAAATAAGAGAAGGGTCACCAATGGCAGGCAGGTTTCAGTGGAGCTTCCAGAGTAAGACAAACTAGGAAGAAAGGCCTAGCAATCTACTTTTGTGAATTAGCCAATAAAAACCCTATGGATCACAACAGAATACTGTCTGATATTGTGCTAGAAGATAAGACCCCAGGTTGGAAGGCAATCAAAATACACAGTGGATTCAATAATGGACTTGAGCATACCAAGGATGGTGAAGATGGTGCAGAACTGGGTAACATTATGTTCTGTTGTACATGGGGTCACCATGAGTCAGACTTGATGGTACTAACACCACCACCACCACCTACTTCAAGGGGTGTGAGATATAAGATATCTAATTTCTTTCTCCTTTCATAAACAGCTTTATTTTCATAAATAACCTACTTTGTGCCAGACAACAAGCTTAGTATGATATTTATTATCCCAATCTCTACAACTGTATAACATAATTATTATCACCCCCACTTTATAGATAAAGACACTGAGGTTTTAAATAGCTAGTTTACCTAAGTCACATAACTAAAGGGTGGGCTAGATTGTGAACTCAAGTTTGTTTGACTCCATAGCCCGGTTTTTCTTCTTCCTAACACATGGCCTTTCATGTATATTCCCTCATTTAATCATCTTTACAGCTAACAATACGCCTAGAAAAATGCCTCATATACAGAAAGACATTCAACAAATGCTTCTTTAATTAAATAAATGAATGCTAGCTATCTTCAACTTGGTACAAAAGTTTTAAGGAAAAGGGAATGTAATATAGCAGAAGCTGAAGCCTCTATTCCCTGCTCTGCTACTCAGTAGTGGTAAGATCTTGGGCCACACCATCTGAGCTAGGTTTATCTCTAAAGCAAGGAACAATCCCCACTTCAGCTCTCAAACTATACTGATGCAACAGGTAGCACTTCTGATATAGCAAAGATTTAAAACAAAAACTCTAGAATTTGAAATTGGGAAAGATCACATAAAGATCCAATCTAAACACTTCAATTAGAGAAAAGAAATCCCAAAGGAAAAAAATATGGCTTCCTTTATAATGAAGTGCTGTTCTTGTTTAGGCAACACAATTATCTAAGTGTTTGTACAGAACCATGGAAGAGACAAGCAGTAGGTATTTCAACTACACAGGATTTTAAAAATGTGTAATTGTTCATAGACAATTACAAGCCATCTTTTCCTTGTGTTGTGGCCCCACAAGAAATCCTGCATTTTTTGAGGTGGTTTCCTGTTGTTGCTGAGGTCAGCACTCGGATCTGCTTTGAACATGGACGTCTCTCCCATCCTATAGCAATTTGGGCTTTCCTGTGAGACTCTGCACTAATGAGAAGTGAACGCTGTAATTGCAGGGCACACTCCAAGGTCACAATTATGTAAGGATTATTAATGAAGCAATACTGTCAAAACTGAAATCAAACTAAGATTTAAGTATTCAAATAAATAGATATAAAATAATAGATGTCCTACTTTGTTCTCAGATGGTTTCATTCCTTGTTAAAAATAAATGTCTGGCTTGAAAGGAAAAAGTCAAAAATAAAAGGGAGACTTCTGGTAAGATGGCAGAATAGGCAGACAAGCTACACAGACCCTCTTCAACAAAAATAAAAGGGAACTTTACTTTGAAGAAAAATTACATAATAGGACCACAAAGCCAAAAATAGTAGATGTCAAAACAAAACAGTAACTTTTATAACTCTGAACTCAAATTTTATTAGTGAGTACAAAACATCAGGTTTTATTGCTTCAAATAAGCGTCTTAAATAAGGACACATTAAGATACTATCTTTTCATTTTGTGAATACCCAATTCTAATAAATAAATGGGGCAATCTCAGAATAAACTATTCTGATAATAAAAGCCATGAAGTTGCATTATTAACTTTTTTTTTTCCTGCCCCCTCCCAAAAAAAGCATTTACAGAAATGCTAGATAAAATGTTAAAACTACTGTTAGAAGAGCTAAAAAGATTAGCAAAGAAGCATCAAAATGAAACACTCCAACTAGAATTTTATATATTCAAGAATGGTAGATAAAGTCTTAGAGAAAAAGAAAATGTTCTGGGGCTAAATATAAAAACCTACCTGAGATTCAAATATAAAGCACATTTTAAAAGAGGAAAAAAAGATTAATTTTAAAACTCAGCAACTTCCACTCCAAGATAACACTTGAGGTAAAGGTTACTTAAGTCATATTAACAATTATTTATTAAGCATATCGAGACTTCCGGTAAGATAGAGGAATAGGCAGACAAGCAACACAGACCCTCTTCAACAACAACAAAAAAAGAAAAACCAATTGACAGAGATACAGAAGATAATCTTGGAGGCGTGAGCTGTGAAAGGAACTATAGAGAAGTGGATTAGGCACCAACTAGTGGAAAAACCTGAACAAAAACAGTGAGTACAGAGACGGTCGGAGCTGCAGACTGTCAGCTACTCTGATGAGACCAACAGCCTAAATATTTCCAAGTGGTGTCAGGACGTGAGAATTGACCTAAAGATCAGTCCCAGTCATCAAGGGCTGCAGGGACAACTGCTCTGGTGGCCTATGACTAAGAAGGGAAACAGCAAGGAGGGAGACAACCTGAGCTGTGGACTTTCTGCTATCCGAAGGGCAAAGCCATTTTGATTGTTTACAAGTGGCAGCCATTTTGGATATTTAGAGTGACCGAGGGTGCAGCCATCTTGAATGTCTAATAGAGGTGGCCATTTTGGATATTTAAAATGACCGAGGGAACAGCCATTTTGAACGTTTACAAGTGGCAACCATTTTGGATTTTAAAGTGATAGTACTCTTGTTCGGATTCCAGGGACCTAAGAACAGGCTCTGTTTGCCAGGGGCGGGGCAAGGACATACAAGAGGCTGACAACAGGAAAGGAGACAGGTGTTGAGTGTATAAGTGCTGTCAACTAGTGAATAGAAGAGCACAGCACAGTGCCCTGCCCGTATAGATAACATACAAACAAAACAAAGAAAATGAAAATTGTGGGCAAGTCACGCCAACATCTAATCACCAATTAAATATAAACACAAAAACCTCACAATGCCTCGGAGACAACAGAGCATCACAGTCCACACAAAGAAGCAAGATAAAGCAGGAGAAACAAAGGACCAGGATACAGACCCAAAACACATACCTGAGGAAGATGCAGCATTGGAACTCTCTGATAAGGAATTCAAAAGAATTATATTTAGGTATCTTCAAACGACTGAGACAGACCAAGGAAAACAAAGAAAAAACCCTAGAAGAATTTTGGAAGAAAATACAAGAACAAAATGATAAAGGAAAAATTAGAAATGATTCTAAATTGACAGATAGAAATCCAGAAGATTAATACTAAATTGTCAGAAACAGATAACACATTGAAAGGGCAAAAGAGTAGAATTGATGCAATGGAAGAGAGAATTAATGAGATTGAAGACAAATACCTGAATACTTCTTTGGAAAGGGATCAATCAGAAAAAGGATCAAAACAAAATGAAGAAAGCCTAAGGTTCATGTGGGATACCATCAAAAGGAATAACCTAAATGTCACTGGAATTCCAGAACAGGAAGAGAAAAACAAAACCACTGAGAAAATTGTCCAAGATCTGTTGGAGGAGAACTTCCCTGATATGATGAAAGATGAGAATATATCCATTCAGGAAGTCCAACAAACCCCAAACAAGACAGACCCCAAAAGAAAAACACCAAGACAAAGCATCATCAAACTCACCAAAACCAAAGACAAAGAAAGAATCATGAGAGCAGCATGGGAAAAACAAAAAGTTACCTACAAGGGGCAACCAATAAAACTAAGCTCGGATTTCTTGACAGAAACCATGCAGGCGAGAAGACAGTGGGATGGTATACATAAAACCCCGAAAGAGAAAAATTTCCAACCAAGAATTAGGTACCCAGCAAAATTGTCCCTCAAATATGATGGTGAAATTAGGACATTCCAGATAAGCAGAAATTAAAGGAATTTGTTAAAACCAGACCAACCTTACAAGAGATGCTAAAGGGAGCCCTTTGGACAGAAAAGCAACAACAATCAACAACAACTGACCATTAACACACATAATGATATAACCCAGAAACCAACCCAGCTATGGAAGTATACAAAGTAAATAAGCCTACAAGATTGTGAACAGAGAACCAGAGATACCAACCGACAAATGAGAGTAACTACAAACCAAAAAGAGGGAAAAAAAATCTATGTTGTTACAGAACTTCTAGATGGTAGAGAATTCAAGACAACTACAAGATAGAATGGACTGTTCTACACTTAGGAAGAAAACTATAAATCACAGGGTAACCTCAAAGAAAAATGATAAACCATCACACCAAAATAAAAAAAAGGACTAGCATAAATAGTCAGCCAATACTAAAACAATAGCAATGAAGGAAGTGATAATGATTCACACACAAAATGACCTCAGCATAGAAAATTATATGGAACAAAGAAATCGACACAATGAAAAAGCACATGACAAAAATGACAGTAACAAATTCATATTTGCTGATTAATTACATATCTGGCAAGGGACTTATCTCTAAGATTGATGGAAAACTCCAGTGCCTCAATACCAAAGGAATTAGCAATTCAGTTGAAAAATGGGCAGAAGATATGAATAGACACTTCACCAAGGAGGATATTGAGGTGGTCAGCTAATACATAAAAAGATGCTCACAATCATTGTCTGTCAGAGAGATGTAAATCAAAGCAACAATGAGATACACCGTCTCACCCCAGCACTGATGGCAAGGTTCAATGAGACAGAAAATAACAAATAACAAGGTTCAATGAGACAGATATGGACAGATTGGGACTCTCATACACTGGTTGTGTGACTATGAAATGACACAACCACTCTGTAAAGCAATATGGTGATTCTTTTGAAAGTTGGAATTGGAGATACCATTTGACCCAGCAATCCCATTGCTGTTGTTGTTGTTAGGTGCCGTCGAGTCATTTCAGACTCATAGTGACCCCATGCACAGCAGAACGAAACACTGCCTGATCCCGCGCCAGCTCCATGATCCCTGCTATACTTGAGCCCATCATCGCAGCTACTGTGTCAGTCTATCTTGTTGAAGGCCTTCCCCTCTTTCGTCGGCCCTCCACCCTACCAAGCATGACATCCTTCTCCAAGGAATGGTCCCTTCTTACAACATGACCAAAATAGGTGAGACGCAGTCTGGCCATTCTTGCTTCCAAGGAGCATTCTGGCTGCTCTTCCTCCAGGACAGATCTGTTAGTTCTTTTAGCAGTCCATGATACTTTCAGCATTCTTCGCCAGCACCACAACTCAAAAGCATCAACTCTTCTTCAGTCTTCCTTATTCATTGTCCAGCTCTCACATGCATATGAGGC
>NW_006921637.1:10818461-10828994 GCF_000298275.1 Orycteropus afer afer | reverse complement strand
AAACACCGCATAATATGGATGAACTTGGAGGACATTATGCTGAGTGAAATAAGTCAATCACAGAAGGACAAATATAGTATTACTTCATTGTTGTGGAGGGTCAATGAAAGGTTTATATATGGAGAGAAACTTTCTTTGTTGGTTGCCAGGGGTGGGAGGAGAGGGAAGGGGAGAGAACACTGCAAAAAAAAAAAAACATTGACCCATGGTGGGGGGAAAAGATGTATCTAAAGGATAGATTAGAGAGAACAAGGAATACTGGAGGCAAAGATATAACATTCACGGCTACTGGAAAAAACACCAAGAAAAAAGCAACAATGGTCTAAATTACAGTAGTGAGAAATGATGGATGTTTGAGCCTCCCTGTAAGTGAGAATGACAGAGAAACCAGAGGCAGAATGAAACAAGACTATGAATGAATCAATTCAATACTAAGTTACCATGACTGGGAGAATGTCAAGAACATTAATACAAATAGTAACATAGGATAAAAAATAAGTTTCAGAGGAAAAATGAATGGGGATGATTAATTTGACATCAGATATGAAAAATAAAATACCGATAAGACATATGGACAATATCTCATGATAGTTTTAAGTATACCTTTAACAGGGTGTGAAAGAAATCCAACTAGATAAGAGTTAAGAATCAACAGTTCAGTGATGGTACCAGAAGACAGAGAAGTAGAGGAGATAAATAAGAGTAGCAGATTCCATTTACTTAGCAACTACAGTGTGCCAGACCCTGTATTAAGCAGTTTATGTTGTATCTATTCCTTCCAACAATCCTGCGACAAAGGAATCATCCCTCCTTTACAGAGCAAAAACTTAAGCTTGGAAAAGATTCACGTTAAATTTCAAGGTTACAAAGCTAATATGTGGCAGTGTTAGAACCCAAAACCAGGATGACTTATACCAAAGCCAGTCATTTATGTTTATATTGTAAGTGAAGAGAAGAATGCTGATTCCAAAACTTGAGGAAAATACCTAAATTAGTATGGAAAAGAAAGAGAAGGAATACTTAATAGATTGTCAAATGCCACCAGTGCTCTATCTTGTAAATGAAGGGAAGAGAATAAAACAAAAAAAGATGGAATGAATAATAGGTGATAATTTTGACTGCTTGTTATGCACCAGGTATAGTGCTTTACATACATAGTTCATTTAATCCTCTCAACAATTACAACATAGATACTAATATTATCTAATGAAACAAATGTGAACACAAGAAAGATAACTTCCTAGTGTCATGTAACTAGGAAATGGCTAAGCTGGGTTTTGAATTTAAGAAGTCTGACTCCAAATCCTACACCTCTTAGGCTATACACCACACTATCTCAGTGTCAAGTGCCACAGAATAGTTAAGGAGAAAAAAGGCTAAGGAAAGCAGGATATTAATAATTTTGAATATTTGAACCAAATATTTGAATATTCAAATAATTCTGAATAGATTAGTTTCAGACCAGCACTTGAAGGCACATATCATATTACAAGGGGGTAAAGAAATGAGTAAGTGATGACCAAGTAAAGGCACATACCATCTATTTTTACAAACCATGGAGAAACAGATGAAAGAAATTATAGGATTAATACAATCAAGAGAATCAGTTAATAAAAGGCCTTCCCTCTTTTCTTTTTTTGTAAATGTACTGGTTGTGAGAAGTATTCTGAAGAGTTACTCAATAAAAATCCATCAGATATCAGGTTTAACTTTTATATATATATTTCTTTTCAATTCAAAGTACAAATAACCATTGCTGTCCAGCTGATTCTGACTCACAAAAACCCTAACAAGAGAGAGTAGAACTGCCCTATCAGGTTTCCAAGGCTGTAAATTTTACAGAAGTGGACTGCCACAGCTTTCTCCCATGGAGCAGCTGGTGGTTTAAAACCACCAATCTTTCAGTTAACATTCAAGCACTTAACCACTGTGCCACCAAGGCACCTTAATTCAAAGTTCAGCATGCCTTATACCAACTGATAACTGGAATCACCTGTGGTAACTCCACAAGTAGATGAGAGAAAAGGACAGAAGGAATTATTTGAAAAAATGACAGAAAATTTTCCCAATCTGATGTAGGACATGAACAAAAACACTTGTTTTGTTAAAAAAAAAAAAAAAAAAAAAAACCTAAGCAAGAAAAACCCAAAGAGATCTATACCAAGACACACCACAGTTTCTCAAAAAGTAAAGATGAAGAGAGAATCCTGAAAGGATTCAGAGAGAAGCAAACAGTCACATGCAAAGGATCCCCAGTAAGATTAAATACTGATTTCTTAGAAACAATGGAGGCCAGAAAGCAATACTCCATTGCTGTCAAGCTGATGACCCTATAGGGCAGAGTAGGCTTCCTCAGGCTGTAAATCTTTACGGAAGCAGACTGCTCATATCTTTTTCATACAAGGCAGCTGGTGGGTTTAAACAGCCAACCTTTTAGTTAGCCAAATGCTTGATCACTGTGCCACCAGAGCTCATTAGAAGGCAATGGAATAATATATTTAAAGTGATGAAAGAAACTGTCAACCAAGAATTCTATCCCAACAAAAATGTCCTTCAAGAATGAGGGTGAAATTAAAACATCCCAAGATAAAATAGAAACTGAGAGAGAGTTCATATCCACCAAACCAGCACTACCAAAAAAAAAAAAAAAAAAGAAAGAAAGAAAAACAAATGGGAGTTCTGTACATGGAAGAGAAACCAAAATCCAAACCCACTGTCATCAAGTTGATTCCAACTCACTTACAGTGATCTGCCCCATAGGGTTTCCAAGGCCTATAAATCCTTATGGAAGCAGACTGCCCCATCTTTCTTTCATAGAGTGGCTGGTGGGTTTGAAACACCAACCTTCTGGTTAGCAGCCAAATGCCTTAACCATTGTGCCACCAGAGCTCCTATGGAAGGGAAAGGACACTAGAGAGTAATTTAAAGATACACATAAAAAGAAAAATCCCTATAAAGCATATTACAAGTGTTAATAGCTAGTGACAGTTCCATCCTTCATGCTTTTAAGTAACAAATATATAAAAAGCAAGGATAAAATTATGTTACAAGGCACATGAAATCTAAACATGTGATTACAGATAACAACAAAAAGAGGAAGCATAACAGTAGAGGTATAAAATTTCCTGTATGTTACTGAAATTTTGTTAGGTTCCAATTTACCCTAGGATGTTATAAATACAAGATGTCCAATGTAATACTTATGGGAACCATTAAGGAAAAAAAATACACACACACACGCACACAAAGGAAAAGGGAGCAAAAATGGCTTGCTACACTAAACCAACAAAACACAAAAGCAATTACTAGTAATGAACAAAGTCAAAGAAAGATTAAGACACACACACACAAATTAACAAAACAGAAGTAATTCACTTCTTATTGGTAGTTACGGTGAATAGAAACAGACTAAATTCTCCAATCAAAAGGCAAAGAGTGGCAGAATGGATTTAAAAAATAATAATAACTATGCTATTTAGGGGGAGCTCTGGTAGCATAATGCCTAAGGCACTTGACTGCTAACCAGAAGGCTGGTGGTTCAAACCCACCAGCCACTCCTCGGAAGGAAGGTTGGGCAATCCTACTTCTGTAGTGATACTGCCTCGGAAACCCAAGGAGGGGTCGCTATGAGTCGGGGCCGACTTGATGGCAAATAACAACAACAACATATGCTATTTACAAGACGGGAGTTCTGGTAGCATAGTGCCTAAGGCACTTGACTGCTAACCAGAAGGCTGGCGGTTCAAACCCACCAGCCACTCCTCAGAAGGAAGATGGGGCAATCTACTTCCGTAGTGATACTGCCTTGGAAACCCAAGGAGGGGTCGATATGAGTCGGGTCTAACTCGACGGCATATAACAACAACAACAATTTACAAGAGACACGTCCTCTTATTTTTTTTACTTTTTATTGTGATTTGAGTGAAATACACATTTTATTTCACAACTTTGATTACAATCCCCACAATGTAACAGCACTCTTCCCATTTCCTCCCTATACTTCTTTACTATCTTTTCCTGACTTTTCATCTCTGATGCTTGGTTTTTCTAAAAAATGCATACCTCTCTGGTGTTACTAGGCTGGCGGTTCAAACCCAACAGCCACTCCTTGGAAGGAAGACTGGGCAATCTACCTGTGTAGAGATACCGCCTCAGAAACCCAAGGAATGGTCACTATGAGTTGGAACCAACTTGATGGCAGTGAGTTTGAGTCTGAGTTTCTTCTGATTTTACTGTTTGTTCACCTCACAGGCTTACCTACTGTTTGGCTGAAAGCTGAGCCCCAAAAGTGAGTTCAGTTCCAGGCCTGAAGTGTGACTAGGAGCCATTATTCTCT
Organism: Orycteropus afer afer; assembly: GCF_000298275.1. Taxonomy (NCBI): domain Eukaryota; kingdom Metazoa; phylum Chordata; class Mammalia; order Tubulidentata; family Orycteropodidae; genus Orycteropus; species Orycteropus afer. Next base: position 10,824,658 of record NW_006921637.1, on the reverse strand, counting down.
TGGGGGTCCCACAAATCTCTATCAGACCCGTAGGCCTGGTCTTATTTATGACTTTGAAATCCATTCCACATTTTTCTCACACTCTATCTAGGATCCTATTGTGATCCCTTTCAAAGCGGCTGGCAAACAGCAGCTACGCACCATCTATTTCTTTTGGTTTCAGGGTCATAGAGGTTAAGGTTCATGTGGTCCACTAAACCCCTGGACTAAGTGTTTCCATGTGTCTTTGATTTTCTTCACTCTGCTCTGGATGAGGAGAGACCAATAATTGCACCTTAGATGGCTGCTTGCAAGCTTTTAAGACCCCGTCATTACTTACCAAAGCAGGTTGTAGAAAAACATCTTTGTGGACTGTGTTATGCCAACAGACCTTAACATTCCCTGGGACTATGGCCCTGAGCTCACAGTCCAAGTAACCCACTCCTCAAGGTGTTTGGATATGGCTATGAAATTTTCCTATCTTTGCCCCCTGCTAGCCTGTGGTAGTTAAGGTTGCATGTCAACTTGGCTGGGCCTGGTTAAGTGGCTAGGCAGCTGGTGGTAGTTATGCCCCATGATGAGACTAGCAATCAACTCCATGGTGGTATCTACCACAATCAGCTGAGGAGCTGCTTTACGGATGCAGTCCACTTCCCATACATAAGCAGGAGCTTTGGATATGGTCTCGAGATTATGGCACGCTTGAACCCTCCATGTAGCTGTGTCACTATTCAGCAGCTTGCCATGTTGACCCTGGGACTTTCAATGGACTTGAATTAATGGCCTACCATGTGGCTTGGTAATATCTGGACTGTGCCTTATTACCTGTCAACCTTGGGCTTGTCAGCCTCAGCAGCCAGCAGCTGTCTGAGTGAAGAAAAGCCTCTAGCTTCAGTGGGCTGGGAGCAGGAGGCAGAGCTGAAGCCCAAGGTTGAGGAGCTTTCACTCAGCCCCTAGAGCCTGGCACTCTGAACTTGGACTTAAAGCCTTCAAATTGTAAGAGAATAAACTCATGTTTGTTCACATATCCCATTCGTGGTATACTCTTGTCAGAGCAGTATTAGGTAGCCAAAACATAGCTCTACTGTATACATGGGCATTTTAACAGCTCATATATATACTTGTATAGAAATACTGTCTACCAAACCTATGAATAGTCCTGTTCATCTACCCATACCTGATCATCATGCCTGTCTACCTATATATCCACTCAGAATAATATTATTGCTGATAATGCAGGATTTGTGTATATAACAGTGTTTACCCTTGTTGCATGTAACTTTTGTGCACCTCTCCGTGTCTTACTTTTCCTTAGTGATATTATTCTGTCACCCACTATCTGCATATTGCTTTTTCCTTCACCCATATTAATACATCTCCTGCCTAGTTAGTTATTTTCCCTTCCCTCCCCTCTCATCCCTAGTAACCATCAAAGAATGTTTCTTTCCACATGTAAACCTTTCCTCAAGTTTTTATAATACTGGACTCATACAGTATCTGTCCTTTTGTGATTGACTTATTTCACTTGGCATGATGTCTTCCATGGGAGTTCTGGTGGCATACTACCTTAGGCATTTGACTGTTAACCAGAAGGCTGGTGGTTTAAACCCACCAGCCACACTTTGGAAGGAAGATTAGGCAATCTACTTAGAGATATGCCTTGGAAACCCAAGGAGGGGTTGCTATGAGTTGAATCAACTTGGAGGCAGTGAGTTGTGTTTTTTTTTTTTTTTTAAATGTCCTCCAAGTACATCCACATTAATTTCACAGATTCTTCATTATTCTTTAATCATAGTATACCACTGTGTGTATGTACCACAGTCTGTTTATCCATTCATCTGTCGATGGACATTTAGATTGTTTCCATCTCTTTACTATTATGAATAATACTGTGATAAACACTGGTGTGCATATACCTGTTCATGTCCTGGGTCTCAGTTCTTTAGGATATATACTGAGTAGTGGATTGCTAGATCATATGGTATTTCTATTTCCAAGTTTTAAGGAAACACCAGACAATTTTCCACAGTGGTTGTACCATTTGACAGTAACACTAGCAGTGTATAGTAGTTCCAATCTCTCCATACCCTTGCCAGCAATTGTTATTTTCTGTCTTGTTGAACTCTGCTATTATTACTGGGGTGAGAAAATACCTTGTTTTGATTTGTATTTCTCTACTGGCTAATGATTGTGACCATTTCTTCATATATTTGTTGGCAGCCTAAATATCTTCTTTGGTGACGTGTCTGTTGATGTCCTCTGCCTATTATTTAACTGGATTGTTTATCTTTTGGGTGTTAAGATACTGAAATTTTCTATAAATTTTAGAGGTAATTCCATTGTCAGGTATGTCACTGCCAAGTTTCTTCCCCCAAACTTAGGCTTTTTATTCTTCTGAAGAAGTCTTTTGATGCGCTTAATTGTTAAAAGGTCCCAGTTATCCAGTTCATCACCTACTGTTTGTGCATTTTTGGTTATGTCTGATGGTCTATTTATGTTATAAATTGGAGGCCCTCAGTTTGTCCCTATTTTTTCTCTGATGATCTTTATAGTTCTAGGTTTTACATTAGGTCTGATTCCTCCTGAGTTAGTTTTTGTATATGGTATAAGGTATGGATCTTGTTTCATTTTTTTCTGCAAATGGATATCCAGTATTGCCACTTATTACAGACTGTCACTTCCCCACTTAATTGATTCTGGCCCTTTGTCAAGAATCAGCTATCCACAGGTGGATGAATCTATTTTTGGGTTCTCGATTCTGTTCCACTGGTCTATATGTCTTTCACTGTACCAATACCAGGCTGTTTTGACTACCATGAGTGTATAACAGGTTTTGAGATAAGAAAGTGTGGGTCCTCCTACTTTGTTGTTCTTCTTCAGTACTGTTCTGTTCATCCAGGGTCTAAAAGAGATACATCTAATTAACCCAAGGATATGATGAATCATGGGGACCTCAGCCTTCATGACCCAGAGACCAGAAGAACTACATGGTGCCTGGCTATCAATGTTAACCATTTGGAAAGGGATCAAATTGGAGATCCCAAATAGAGCAGAAGGAGAAATGTGGAACAAAATTCAAAAACACAAAAATGACCACAATTACTGGTCGGATAGACACAGTTAGAACCCCTGAGGCCATGGCCCTGGGTCCTTCAGGCCTGGAACTGGACTCACTTCTATGCATTACCTCTCAGCCAAACAGCAGAAAGGCCCACAAGCAGAGTACCTACCCAGAGAGATGTACCCACCTGCCCTAGAGGGATGCATCCCTTGGATCAATTAACCATGAGACATCAGAAGGGCAGCATTTACATAGATGGAAAGCTGGACAGACAGGAATGCACAGACAGGAAGGACACAAGGAAGGGGTATAGTCACAGAGAAGAGATGGGAGGAGAGCTTTTTATTGTTGGGATTGTAATCAGGGCTGTGAAACCAAACGTACATGGACTATTGAGAATAAAATGAATCTGCTTTGTAATTCTGCACCCAAATCACAATAATATTTTTTTCAATTAAAAACAAAAGACATACATCTTAAAAGCCAAAGAAACAAATAGGCTGAAAGTGAAAAGATGGGGAAAAAAAAATCCAGGCAACTAACAATCGAAAGAGAGCTAGGATGGCATTTTTAGGGTCAGAGAAAGCAGACTTTAAGACAAAATCTGTTAAAAGAGGTAAAGATGGACAATATATAAAGCAAATACTGATAGATCTGAAGGAAGAAATACATTTCAACTAAAATAATCCATTGGAAACTTCAACACACCACTTTCAATACTCAGCAGAACATACAGAAAGATCAAAAATGTAACAGAAGACTTAAGAGACACTATAAACCAAGTAGACTTAACAGACATAGAATACTCCACCCAACAACAGCACAGTATACATTCTACTCCAGTGCACATAGATCATTCTCCAGAATAGACCATGTTAGGTTACAAAATGAATGTTGGTAAGACTGAAATCATACAATTTTTTCTGATGACAACAGAGTGAAGCTAGAAATCAGTAACAAAATAAACATGGAGAATATACTAACATGTATTTAACATAAATAAAACAACACACTATTAAGCTACCAATGAGTTTAGGAGAAATCACAAATTTCTTAGAGTCAAATGAAAATGGAGGCACAACATACTAAAATGCATGGGATAGAGCAAAGGCAGTACTCAGAGGGAAACTAATAGCAATAAATGTATACATGAAAAAAGGAGATATCAAATTAATAGTCTAACTTGACAGCTCTAGGAACTGAAAAGAGAAAAGCAAAGTAAGCCTTAATATATCAGAAGAAAGGAAATAACAAAGATGAGAGGAGAAATAAAGAAAACCTGAAACAGAAATATGGAATCAGTAAAACAAGAAACTGTTTCTTTGAAAAGATTAATAAAACTGATAAACCTTTAGCTAAATAACAAAGAAAATAACACAAATAATCAAAACAATAAATGAAACAGGGGGCATTACAACTGATTGAAAAAAGGAGAATTATGAGAAAATATTACAAACAACAAACAATCCGAGAAGCTGGACATAAGAAGAAGAAAGTGGCATCAGGATTAGAGGAAGAATCATTAACAACCTGCGATACACTGATGACATAACTTTGCTTGTTGAAAGTGAAGATGACTTGAAGTGCTTACTGATGAAGACTGAAGACCACAGTCTGCAGTATGGATTATAACTCAATATAAAGAAAACAAAAATCCTCACAACTGGATGTATAAGCAACACCACGATAAATGGAGAAAAGACTGAAGTTGTCAAGGACTTTGTATTACTTGATTCTACAATCAACACCAGTGGAAGCTGCAGTCAAAATATCAGATGACATATACACTGGGCAAATAGGCTGTAAAGGACCTCTTTCAAGTGCTGAAGAGCAAAGATGTCTCCTTGAGGACTAATATGCACCTGACACAAGCCATGGTATTTTCGATTGCCTCATATGCATGTGAGAGCTGGACAATGAATGAGGAAGTATGAAGTAGAGCAGATGCTTTTCAGTTGTGGTGCTGGTGAAGAATGCTGAAAGCACCGTGGACCGCTAAAAGAGCTAATAAATCTGTCCTGGAAGAAGTGCAGCCAGAATGTTCCTTGGAAACATGAATGGCCAGACTCTGTCTCATCTTCTTTGGTCATGTTGTCAGGAGGAGCCATTCCCTGGAGAAGGATATCATGCTTGGTAAAGGAGAGAGTCAACGAAAGAGTAGAAGGCCCTCAAGAAGATGGATTCACACAGTGGCTGCAATGAGGGGCTCAGGGATAGCAAAAATCGTGGAGCTGGCATAGGACAAGGCAGTGTTTCGTTCTGCTGTGAATGGGGTCCCTATGAGTTGAAGACAACTCGATGGCACCTAACAAAAACAACAAAACTAATTTGTTGTAAGGCAACAAATCAGATGACCCAGATGAAATGGACCAACTCTTAGAAGCACTTAACATACCCAAAGTAATTCAAGAGAAAACCCATTACAAGAGATCAAATGAGTGATCAAAAATCTCCCAACAAAAACAACGAAAGTCATGGACCAGATGGCTTCACTGCGGAATTCTACCAACATTTAGAGAAGAACTGACACCAATACTATTTAAACTCTCCCAAAAGACAGAGAAGAAGGAATATTCCCTAATGCATTTTATGAAGTAAACTTAATGCTAATACTGAAACCAGACAAGACATTACAAGAAACAAAGGTTACAGGCCATTATTATGGCCTAGTGCATAAGGCATCTGACTGCTAACCAAAAGGCTGGCAGTTCAAACCCACCAGTCACTCCTGGGAAGGAACACTGGGCAATATACTTAAGTAGAGATACTGCCTCAGACACCCAAGGAGGAGTTGCTATGACAACTACACCCATACCTCCTGCAACTTCACTTAATGAGCGAAAGCCACTACCTCCTTCTCCACCAACGGGCCAACAATAAAAAACCACCAAGAAGAGCCTGAAATCACCCTTGGCTGCTCTTCACAGTTAACAGAGATCTAAATACAACAACACCACAATGCCTCTGAGACAACAGAACATCACAGTCCACACAAAGAAGCAGGACAAAGTGGTAGGAACAATAAAGCAGGATATAGAGCTAGAACACATCCCTGAGAAAGCAGCAGCATTGGAACTCTCTGATAAGGAATTCAAAAGAATTATCTTTACGTATCTTCAAAGGATTGAGAGACAGACCAAAGAAAACACAGAAAAAA
>NW_006921637.1:10804914-10812290 GCF_000298275.1 Orycteropus afer afer | reverse complement strand
TATAGAACACTCCAACATCTCAGTAACAAAAAGACAAACAATCCAGTTAAAAAATGGGCAGAAGACATGAATAGACACTTCACCAAGGAGGATATCCAAGCGGCCAACAAACATATGAAGAAATGCTCACGATCATTAGCTATTAGAGAGATGCAAATCAAAACAACAAGGTACCATCTTGCTCCAGTACCAGTAGCAAAGTTCAACAAGACAGAAAATAACAAATGCTGGTGAGAATATGGGGAACCTGGAACCCTTATCCAGTGCTGTTAGGAATGCAACATGGTACAGCTTTTGTGGAAAACACTGTGGCAGTTCCTCAAACAACCAAAACTAGATCTACCATATGATCTAACAATTCCACTCTTACGTATGTACCTAAAAAACTTGAAAGCAGAAGCTCAAACAGAGACTTGTACCAATGTTCACTGCAGCACTATTCACAATTGCAAAAAAGGTAGAAACAACGTAAATGCCCATCATGAGATGAATGGATAAACAAAATATGGTACATACATGCAATGATATACTACTCAGTAGGAGAAACGAAATCTTAATACATGCTATGATATAGATGGAGCTGGAAGACATTATGCTGAGTGAAATAGGTCAATCACAAAAGAATAAATACTGTCTGACCCACCTCATTTATATAAAAATACCACTACCCAAAAAAAGGCAAATGTATAGAGACTAAAGTTTCTCAGTAGTTATCAGGGGCAGGAGGGAGTATTTAATTACCTTCATGAATAACTGAACTGCTTCCTGTGCCATGAAACCAGAATAACTGGATTGTGCCCAACTACCATCACCGAACATTTTGAGCAAAGATTCTATAGAAGAATACTGGTCAAAAGGGGGAAGTGCAGAAAAGAATTACAAATTCTCATGGGCCATGGAGGCTGCATGAATCCCTGAAACTACTGCCTTGAGATTATCTTTAAACCTTAAACCAAAAATATCACTGAGGTCTTCTTAAAATCACAATAGGTTAGCTTAATGGGTGCCAAAGGGGCAGGGAGGCCTCATCTTCTGACCTCCTCTAACCCCACAAGAGGACGAGAGAATCGCCAACAGTAGCCCAAGGCCTATTCTTGTGAGTCCAGACATGCTGCCTCTCTCCAGCCCTTTCATCAACCCTGATACCAACTGTTCCTCTTGTAGCACCCACACCTCTCTGCTGGGTTTGAGAATTTGCTGCAGTGTCCACACAGAACTCACAGATTATGGGGTTTATTAGGGAAGCAACAGGCTACAATTTAAGTTCAGGAACACGCTCAGTCTTTCTTAGCCTACTGTCTCTCAGCCAACAGTCTCTCTCAGTCTCTCTCCCAGCAGTGCGTGTCTCTTGGTGTCTCTCTCAGCAGTGCATGTCTCTCGCTTCTCTCAGCCGGCAGTGCGATTCCTTCTGCCTCTAGGAGGGTTCCTTTTGAGCCTAGCAGAGTAGCCAAACCAACCAATCCCAACATCAGAATTCTATACACCTGAGAGAGAACTTCCCAGAAGAGTGCTTTGCGCCACTTGCAAACGAAATACTCCAGGTGGATAACTTTAACAATCAGGAGCTTCTCAGTTGCTCACAGCAAATTCCATCACAGAGTTTACAAAGACTTATGGCTAGAAGAGCCACACTATGTAATTTACTACAGAGCAATGGGTAAAGAATGTCCTGCATAATGCCTCCCCCTCCCCCCCTGCTTCCCATCTAACCTTTTGAGTTGCTGTTGTCAATTTCATAAGATCTTTTGATAAGATCTCCCATATAGAGAGATCTGAAAAGAACACTGTGCTCTTTCAAGATTTAGCTATATGGGATCAAATGACAACAGCAATTCAAAAGACTGGATAGGAAACTTAGGGGACAGTGACTTTATTGTTAACAAAGGACAAACAACTTGGAAAAGGAGAGTGAGAATGGTTGCACAACTCGATGAATGTCATCAATGTCACTGAATTGTACTGCTGCATTAGCATGTTTTGATGTGTAAATTCTCAGCAAAATAAAATTTATTAACACAGATAAACATGTGCTGTCTTACAAACTTACCTAAAAAATACATTCAATAAAACTGTCTTTTTAAGCACATAAACCAAAACCAAACCAAACTCACTGCCATGGTGTCAGATCCAACTCATAGTGAGCCCCTTGGGTCTGAGGTGGTATCACTACGGAAGTAGATCGCCCAATCTTCCTTTTGAGGAGTGGCTGGTGGGTTTGATCCACTAGCCTTCTGGTTAGCAGTCAAATGCCTTAGGCACTATGCCACCAGAGTTCCCTTTAAGCACAAAGTCCAATGAAATTTGGTAGATAAATAGTCATGCAACTTCTATCACAATCATGTTTTAGAACACTTCTATTACCCCCAAAATTTCCCTCATGCCCCATTTCAGCCACTTCTCAGCACTACACCTGGACCCAGGCAACCACATCTGTCCCCTTGAGTTTATCTTTTCTAGATTTTCATATACACGGAATCATTCAATAATGTAGTCTTTTTAGTCCATATTCTTTCCCTCAACATGATGTTCCTGAGATTCACCAATACTGCTACATGAAAAGTAGTTATTGTATTGCTAAATAATATCCTAATGTACAGATTACCTTATTGTAACTGTTCACTAAGAAGGAAAGTCAGAATGCACCTTACAAGCAAAGATGGCAACACTTCATCTCACACACTTTGGACATGTTATCAGGAGGAACCAGTCCCTGGAGAAGGACATCAGCAAAGAAGAGGAAGACCTTCAATGAGCTGGATTGACACAGTAGCTGTAACAATGGGCTCAAACATAGTAACACTTGTGTGGATGGTGCAAGATCATTCAGTGTTTCATTCTGCTCTACAGAGGGTCTCTGTGAGTTGGAACTGACTTGACAGCACCTCATAATAATGACAAGATGATGGACACTTTGGTTGCTTCTTAGTTTTTGCTATAATGAATAACAATGCTAAGGATATTCACCCACAAGTCTTTGTGTGGAAATACGTTCTCGTTTCTGTTGGTAAATACTTAGGAGTAGAATTCCTGGGTCATATTAGAAGTCTATATGTAACTTTTTTGAGACATGGCCAACCTGTCTTCCAAAGTGGCTGTACTATTTTGCCTTCCCACAAGGGACTCCCATTACTTGGCACCCTTATTTAACCTGGCATTGCCAATATTTTATTTTATCTATTCTAGTGTATGTGTGGAGCTCTGGTAGCATAGTGCCTGAGGCACTTGACTGCTAACCAGAAGGCTGGCGGTTCAAACCCACCAGTCACTCCTCGGAAGGAAGGTTGGGCAATCTACTTCTGTAGTGATACCGCCTCAGAAACCCAAGGAGGGGTCGCTGTGAGTCGGGGCTGACTCGAGGGCACATAACAACAACAACAACAGTGTATGTGTGGGAGCTCTGGTGGCATGATGACTAAGGCATCTGACTCCTAACCAAAAAGCTGGCAGTTCAAACCCACCTGCTACTCCTTGGAAGAAGGACTGGGCTACCTACTGTAGAGATACTGCCTCGGAAATGCAAGGAGGAGGCTCTATGAATAGGGTTCGACTCGACGGTAGCTAGTTTGATTTTTGGTTTGTTAGCGTATGTGTAGGAGTATCTTACTGTGGTTTCAACTGACATTTCCCAAATAACCAGGGATGTTGAGAATCTTTTCATGTGTGTTGACTATCACTTTTGTGAAATAGTTATTCAAATCTTTTACCATTTTCCCTGTTGGTTTGTTTCTCTTATTATCAAGCTATAAGAATTCTTTATAAATTCTGGATATGTCTTTTGTCATATGTATGTTTTATAAATATTTTCTCCCCAAAGCCTTTATCTTTTAATTTTCTTAATTATGTCTTTCAATAGGAAAAAGATCTTAATTTCGGCAAAGTCTAATTTATCCATTTTTTTCCCTTTATGACTCATACTTCTTTGTGTCCTAAGAAATCTTTACCTATCCCATTGTCTCAAAGATCTTATTTTTTTCTTCTAAAAGTTTTATAGTGTTAGCACTTAGTGTAAGTCTATGATCCATTCTGAATTAATTTTTATGCATGGTGTGCAGTAAGGATCAAGGTTTATTTTTTTTTTCCATACAGACAGCCATATATTCCCAAAATCATTTATTGAAAAAGATTATCCTTTCCACACTGAACTACCTTGGCATCTTTTTTTTTTTTTTTTTTTTAATCAGTTGGTCTTGTGAGTGTGGGTCTATTGCTAGATTCAATTCTGTTCCATTGATCTATAGGTCCATATCTATTTCTTATCTAGAAATGTATTCATTTCTACATATAAGGGATTTTCAAGAGTTCTTTTGATCATTGATTTCTAATTTAATTCCATTTTGGGAGAATACCATACTCTGCGTGATTTCAGTTCTTTCAAATTTATTGAGATTTGTTTTAAGATCCAGCATATAATCTAGTCTGGTGAAAATACCCTGTCTGCTTGCAAATAATATGTTTTATGCTGTTACTGTGTGGAGTGTTCTATACATGTCAATTAGGTCAAGTTGGTTGGTAATATTCAAATCTTCTATATTTTTGCTGCTTTTTCTAACAGTTACTACAAATGAAATTTTCAAATTTCCAGCTATAATTGTGGTTTTTTTTTTTTTAATTGTGCTTTAGGTGCAAATTTATAGAGCAGAGTTGGTTTTTTTAAAAAAATTGTGATTTGGGTGAAAATTTGCAGAGTAAATTCACCTTCCATACAGCAGTTCACATACATTTTGTCTTATGACACTGACCACAATTTACCGCAATACAACAGCTCCCTTCCCACTTCCTCCCAATAGTTACCTCTTCCCTGTGTCCATCCCTCCACTCATCCCTGCCCCCTGAGCTGTCTCCCTGTGCATAAACAGCCCTTCTTTCTCCTATGATTGTTCTCTCCAAGGAGTCTCTCTACCTCAGGTAATTGTTCAACTCATATGCCTGTCTTTTGTTTGGATGGAAGTCACAGGTGTGGGTTCAAGTCTCAGTGGTTCCACCAAGCTCTATCAGACCAGCAAACCTGGTTCCCCCCCATTTTTTTTTTTCCAAATGATGTTGAGTTTTGTTCCACATTGTTCTCCCTTATAGAGCAGAGTTTGTTTTACATTCAACATTTTGTGTACATTTGGTTTCACTCCCCAATTACCATCCCCAACCCTAACCCACTCTCCTCCCCTCCCTTCCCAGTATCTCCTTCCCCCCACACCCATCATAGTTATGCACTCCAGGGGGGCCTGCATTTCCTCCATGTGAACGTTGCCCCTCTGGTGTCCTGTGGGCGACTGCTCCAAGGGATACATCTCCATTGAGTATGTGGGTGCATCACCCTGGGTTGAGTGGTCTGCATGTACATCTTGTTTAGTGTTGGGCTGAGAGCCAGCTCCAGGGAATGAGTTTTATTCAAGGCCTGAAGTGTATCCCAGGGCCATAGCATTGTTGATCCCACCAGACTCCATCTGACCAGTAATTCTGGTCATTATTGTGTTTTTGGATTTTGTTTCACATTTTTCTTCCCACTCTTTCAAAGATCTCCAGTTTTGATCCTTTCCAAGTGGTTGGAATTGGTAGCCAGGCACCATCTGGTTCTTCTGGTCTGGAGGTCCATCATGTCCTAGGGCTGATTGCTTCCAAATGCTCTTGGTTTTTTGCACTCTTTTTTGCTTCCGATGATAGGAGACCATTAGCTGCATCTCACACGGCCTTGAAAGCTTTTAAGACCCCAGTTGCTACTCACCAATGTAGGTTGTGAAACAAGATTTTCATGTATTTTGTTGTGCCAATTGAGTCTGGTGTCCCCCAATACTATGTTACTGAGTTAGTACATCCATTGGATCTCTCTCCCATAGTGTCTGGCTGTCTGTGAGGGATTGTTCTATGTCTGTCTATGTTCTGTTGTTTCTGTAAGGACTGCAGATATTTTGTATCACTGGAATCTGTGCAAGATTAGCTTCCCCGGACTCTATCCTTTGTCTAGAGTATAATCCTATTCATTGACCCCCATTCTGATCTTCTCAGATGTTTATGTGTTTATCTGTAGCCTCTATTTCTGATTTGGTTTTAGTGTTGATGTTATGTGTCCTAATTTTGTTGTTCTCTGTTGTGGGTTCTCTACTGAAAAGACTTCCTTAAGCATTTCTTGTAGGGGTTGGTCTGGTTTTAATAAAATCCCTTAATTTCTCTTTGTCTGAGAATATCTTGATTTCACCCTCATATCTGATGGACAGTTTCGCTGGATATATGATTCTTGGTTGGAAGTACTTTTCCTTCAGTGTTTTATAAATGCCATCCCATGGCCTCCTTGTCTTCATGGTTTCTGCTGATTAATCAGAACTCAGCCTATTTGATTGTTATAAGTAATATTTCTTTTGTCCCAGGCAGCTCGCAAGATTCTTTCTTTGTCTTTGGTTTTGGAGTGTTTGATTATGATATGGCTTGGTGTTTTTCTCTTGGGATCTATCCCTGAATGGGGTTCTTTGAGCTTCTTGGACAAATACCTTCTCTTCCTTCATTGTATGGGGGACATTTTCTGTTAGTAAGTCTTCCACTACTTTCTCAGTGTTTTTTTTTTTGTTGTTGTTGTTTTCTCTTCTTGTTGTGGAATTCCAATGAGGCATATGTTGTTTCTTTTCACGTCATCCCATGTAACTTTTAGGTTCTCCTCATTTCTCTTAAATCTTTGTTCTGATTTTTCTTCATATAGGCCGGTGTCAAGGGATTATCTTCTAGTTGGGAAATGCATTCTTCAGCCAGTTCTAGCCTATTCTTTTGTGCTTCCACTGTGTTGTGTAATTCTGTAATTTTGGTATTCATCTTTTTTATTTCTAACTGCTGTTTTTGTATGAGTTCTGATTGTGTATTATCTTGTTATTTTGTTCTTGAGTGGTTTTCCTTAGTTCTTCCAGGGTACTATTTGTGTTCTCCTTGATTCTCTTTGGGGTTCCCTTGAGCTCTTGTAGAGTTCTATAAACATACCTTCTAAATTCCTTCTCAGGTAATTCTATTGCCTCTTCTTCCTCCATGTTTAATGAGACTTTTGTTTGGGATTTTACTTCTATTGTCTTATCCTGTTTTTTCGTTTGATTTGAGGTTCCTTATTGTTTCCTAGGCATTTTGAAGTTGTCTTTAACTGTTAGTTATGTATTGATTTGTTTTGTTTTGATTTTATGATTTAGTATTTTTGCAAAGGCAGAGTTGGTGTATTTTATATTTTTGGTTATTAATACAGGTGTGCTGGGTTGCTGCGCAGTTTTCTTTGTGATGATGAAATCACTGTGTGGAATGTGGATGCAGCTCTCTGTCATGAAGGGGGTTTAGGATTTGAGCCAGCAGGTGTTGTGGAGCCATGTGGTTTTTCTATTGGGACAGACAAGGAAAGGCGGAAGAAAAGAAAA
>NW_006921637.1:10782559-10804814 GCF_000298275.1 Orycteropus afer afer | reverse complement strand
AGTAGGCTGCTAATGATGACATTATATGGTTACTCACAGGCCCACAGCTCAAGTTCAGCAAAGACTCCAATGGTTAGGGGGATGCCACTTTCCGCCAGATTCAGGCAGCCACAAAACCCCCATACTCCAGGTCCCTCTGTGCCAAAAAGCTGTGCTGGGATAGCTGTCCTTACTGATGCTACAAGTTAGTCCCAGGATTTGCCCACTTGCAGTGAGCTTCCCTCTCTGCTCCCAATTCAACAGCACCCAGAGCCAGAGGGTTCTGCTCCCTCCCTGTGTCCCAAGTTTACTGACAAAAGCAGGTGCTGAAGGTAGATCCGTGGAGTGGTCACAGGTCCTCTGGTGCATTCTCTCCACTGCCCCAGGGAGCTCTCTGATGCCCCGTTTCGCCAGCCAATCAGTGCGCCACAGGGCAGGTTTGCCTATTTTCTTTTTCCAGAATTCTTGGTTAGAAGTTCTTTTCCTTCAGTGTTTTATATATGCCATCCCTCTCTCTCTCTCCTTTCTCCTCTCTAATCCTGCTCCCGAGTTTGGCAGTACTCTGACTTAATGAGCTGTTCAGAGTGCCAGAATCCTGGCTTCAACTGTTGCACCTAGTTTTTCAGGCACTGAGATGCTACAGGGAACCAGTGTGTGGGCTACAGGTAAGACATCATCTTTCCAGCTATAATTTTTCATCTGTCTACTGCTCCTTCTTATTCTGTCAGTTTTTGCTTCATGTATTTTATCATTTTATCTCTTTATTGTGGTTTGGGTGAATTGTTCACTTTAAAGGCCTGTCTGTTGTTTGGCTGAAAGTTGATGGAACATTGTATTTTTATAATCAGAAAACATAATAGTAAGTTATAAGTATAGCAGCAACCTCTTTTCTGTGATATGTAAAACTTATACATTTAAAATATACATGTAACCCCCAAACTGAAAAAGTAGCAAAATGCTAAAATTACAAAATATATAAGTTCCTTCAAATTATTACATTTTTCAAACTATTTTATATTTCAAAGTAATTACCTATAGATACAGATAGGTAACATATTTCTATAAGAAAAATACAGATATAGTTACTTATAATTTAACATAATTTGCCCCACAATTTCTTCTTTTCAAATAATAAGTTTTATTTTCCTTGTAAACAACTATAATAATTTTATCCAGTGTCAACTGGATAAAAAGCTATTTCCAGTGATACATAAGTAGAGCTGTTCATATCTTAATGGGTTCGTGCTTCAACTATCGAAAATGTTAACAATGATCGATTTTATCAAAGCAAGTATGGAACCTACAAATAATGTCTTAAATCAAGGCCAAAATGAGCTTAAAAAAAATTCATTTCTCACTATAAGCACAATTACTAAAAGTCAGATTCAATAGCACAGACACCAAAATAAAACTACTAACTGATATAGCCACAGGAAGACACCATTAAGGGAAAGAAGCTGTAAAACATGATTAAAAAGGAGGCAAAGTCCCTAGTTACTCACCCTCTTTTAGGGAAAGCAGCAATAATTTTTAAGATTTTGTTTTAAAAGCTTCCTATTACGTTATAAGGAACTCTGGTAGCATAGTGGGGAAGGCATTTGGCTGCTAACCAGCAGGTTGGCAGTTCAAACACACCACTTGCTCTGAGGAAGGAAAATGAGGCAATCTACCTATGTAAAGATATACTGCCTTGGAAATCCAATGGGGGTCAATATGAATCAGAATTGAGTTAACGGCAGAGGGTTTGGTTTTTATTATGTTACAAACTACATGGTAAATTGAAAGAAATACTTAAGATCAACAAACTATAAAACAATCTATGTTTATATAACTAAAAACTATAAAATATGTATAAATTCATTTGTGTGAGATTTGATCCAATCATTTTACAAGTATGATCTTTTCTGTGTGCTTGCTAGCTTTTAAAATTAATTAATATCTAAGAGCTTCAAATTTTAAAATGCAGCTTAAGTAACTAGATTTATAATTACAAATAAAAGATTTACTGCTATTTGACTTCATTCTGCTAAGGATCCTTTGATTAAGGTGTTTCTCAGTCCGAGTTATGTCATTACGTAATGCAACTATCTCAAATTTAGTTCCGGATGTCCTTATCAACTGACCAGAACTTCCTTCCTCGAAGTGCCAAAGCTATGTGCCAACTAACTAAACAAGAATAGATTAGTTTTTCTTAAACCAAGACTCTATAATCCCAGTAAAAGTAAAAACTTCTGAAGCTAAAATTGAATTTTAACTTGTGATATCAACGCTAATCAACATTATGAACAGGAACGAATGTTTAGAGTTTAAATGTCAACTAAGGCTAAGTCCTAAGAAGCCCTGGTGATGCAATGGTTAAGCAGTGCTCAACTGCTAACCAAATGGTTGGCTGTTCGAATCCACTTAACAGCTCCACAGGAGAAAGACCTAGCAATATGCTCCTGTAAAGATTACAGGCTAGGAAACATTATGGGGCAGTTCTACTCTGTCATATGGAGTCACTTGAAGTCAAAAAGTAACTCAATGAAACCTAGCAACAACAATGCCAAGTCCAAACAACCTGAAAAAGCATCTTTTGAGAGTTAAAAATATACTCACTTTTTTCCCTAAGCTTCTTACAATAATAATTTATCCAATATTTCTTCTGTTAATTGGTCAGCATTAATCCAATTTCACAGATAATGAGACTGGCACAGGTGCTGAAAGACTTACTGCTAAGAGAACCAGATGACAAGAATTCAAACCAGTACTGTTGTTGTTGTTATGTGCTGTCAAGTCGGACCCGACTCATAGCAACCCCTCCTTGGGCTTCTGAGGCGGTATCACCATGGAAGTAGATTGCCCAACGTTCCTTCTGAGGAGTGGCTGGTGGGTTTGAACCACCAGCCTTCTGGTTAGCAGTCAAGTGCCTTAGGCACTATGCTACCAGAGCTCCCTCAAACCAGTACTAGCAGATCCAATTCCCATTTCTGGCATCTGTCAGTGTGGTGCAGTGAATTGCTTGGCACGGCTCTTCTAGCCATGGGCCTTTGTGATTTGTGACTCACCAGATGGCTGGATGGTACCATGAAAACAAAATGTGCCTGTGGCCCACCAAGACTGGATAAATTGTTAATAATGTAAAAAAAAAAAAAGGTGTATGGTACCCTATGGGGTGGGGCCATGTAAATAAGGTATATGAAACCCTAATGTGGAGACTGGTCAATTTTGCCATCTCACTAGACTTAAAATGAGCCATTCCAGCAGGAGAAAGGGTGAATCTCACCAACACCAAGAAGAAGAGCCAGGAGTAAAGTGCATCCTTTGGACCAGAGACCCCTGCGCTAAACTCCTTGATCGATACACAAAAAGCTGTGACACCACAGATGAAAAGCAATGGCAGAGAAATCATGGCAGCAGAACCAAGAAACTGGAATAAGACACAGCAATAGATGTCCTAGCCCAAACAGTGAAAAAGCTGAGTACTTTTGGGCCAGAGGCTTGCAGTTGGAGTGGGGTGCCTCTAGGTGTTTATCAGCAGAGCTAAAAGAATGCCAGGCCCAGGTGCCAAGGGCCAGAGAGAGACTTGTCTCAGGGTACAGCAGAAGGGAGGCTGCCCTGATTGAATAACTGTATCCTGAGTGTTCCTGATCCTCAATTGTAATATACCCTATAACCATGAGTATTGTTTCTGAGTGCTATGTGGCCACTGCAACGAATTACTGAACCCACTAGAGAAGTAGAAAAATGCTGTGTGTGTGTGTGTGTGTGTGTGTATGTGGAAAGGAGTTACTTGGTGTCAGAACTGATAAAAAGTTTGGAGGGTGGCAGCATATCTGACCTCTACCTCACAGGAATCAGCCTTGGACTGTTGCTGTTCTTGATTCTCCTCCCCCCTTATGAAGTCAGGAGCAGTCAGACACCACCCCCAGGGCATTTTTACAGTCAGTGTTCAATTTTTCAAACCACTGTTCTCCCTTTTCCTAGAACTGTAGCTAAAGAAACACCTGCAAGAATCTTTAGGTGTACATTAAAGAAAATCTTCAAGTTACTATATAACATCAAAGTACAATCAGTTCCTAGAAACTGGCAATATGAACAAATTGTTCTTACACATTTTAATACACATAAAAATAAACACTACAACAGCTAGAGTCCCTGGGTGGCACAAATGGTTAAGCACTCCAGGTCCTCTACAAGCTGAAAGGCTGGTGGTTTGAAATTACCCAGAGGCACCTTGCAAAACAGCTCTGGAGATCTGCTTCTGAAATGCCACAGCCTCAAATACCCTATGCCATGAATTGGATTTGACTCAGAGGCAACTAACAACATTTTAATATAAACAAAACCAACCAATATGAATTCTAGTTTCATTTGGGCAAATAAAGATAACCCTTCCTCTCTCAGCCCTGGTGTAGTATTATTACTAGGGCTTTTATTTTTAAAAAATTCAGTTTATCTTACTGAATTACCAGTTACAAGTGAAAACACACATGTGCTCACACATATATATAATGGGGGCAGAGGCAGGACAGTGCAAAGAAGAGGGGAAAAAAGCATAACAATTAATGTTAATAATAGTGATAAAGATTCCCAATCTTTTGTGGTAAAATTGCACATCTAGAATTCTAAAGCCAGGATTAAAACTAGCAAATAGATCTGGAGTGGTATACCTAGAGGGAAGACATTATCTCTAAGGTTACGGTATTCAACTACTAGCTGAAAGGTCAGTGGTTCAAATCTATCCAGAAGTACCCTGGAAGACAAGCTTGGCAATCTGTTTCCAAAAGGTCAGTTACGAAAACCCTATGGAGCAGTTCTAGTGTGCACACATGGAGTAACCATAAGCAAGAATTTACTCAGAGGCAACTAACAACAATGGAAATATACTTAACTTTGTTTTGTTCTATAGTCAGATGTACAAGGCAAATATCTTTAGCATCTACCTTCTCTACATATGCCAATAGCTTTAAGTTGTAATTTTTATATTCTGTAACTTTATAATTTAAATTGACTACCACCATTGGGGGGGGGGGCAACTAAAAGCCTAGTTTTATACACATGGAGCAAGAGAAAAGCAACTAAATATACAGAGACACTCCACTCAACCATAATGATATGAAATGCTTAAAAATGCTTCCTTCCTTCTCTTGGTTTTTCAGAACTTCTCCTGCTTTGTTTTTTAGAATAGGGATTTTAAACATAGGGTCTATGGGCTTTAGTATGAGCAAAACTGTGAGTTTATATTTATTTTTAGGAAAAAAAAAAAAAGCCATTGCTTTAATTAGATTCCTAAACTGGTCCATAAGAAAAGAAAAGGGGAAAAAAAAAGAAGAAAGTTATGAACCACAAACTTATATAATTGCAGTTACTGGGGGGTCAATGTGTATGTGCAGGCACTATTTTCCTATCACACTTAATTTTTAGCCAAAATGGCCTTAACTCCTCTATTCAAGAAATTGTTTCTCAAAGGTCTTGAGTTTTAAGCACCCAAATCTACAACAATTCTTTACATATAAATTATTGTTGTTCTTAGGTGTCAATGAGTCAGTTTGAACCCACAGTGACTGTAAATACAATAGAATGAAATACGACCAGTCCTGTGCCATTCTCATGTTGCTATGCTTGAGCCCTTTGTTGCAGCCACCGTGTCAATCCATCTTGTTGAGAGTCTTCCCCTTTATCAATGACCTTGTCCTTTATCCAGCATGATATCTTTCTCCAGGGACTGGTCCCTTCTGACAACATGATCAAAGTATGAGAGATGAAGCCTAGACATGTTCACTTCTAAAGAAGATTCTGGCTGTACTTCTTCCAAGATAGATTTGCTCATTCTTCTGGCAGTCCATGGTACATTCAATACATTCGATATTCTTCACCAACACCACAATTCAAATGCATCAATTCTACTGTGATCTTCATTATTCACTGGCCATGCATATGAATTGTACTGAAAAGACTATGGTTTGAAACAAGCACACCTTAGTCTTCAAAGTGGTATTTTTGCTCTTAAACACTTTAAAGAGGTCTTTTGCAGCTGATATGCCCCATACAGTAAGTCATTTGATCTCTTTGCTGCTGCCATTGGCTTTGACTGTAGATCCAAGGAAAATTAAATTCCTGACAACTTCAATCATTTTTCAGTTTATTGTGATGTTGCTTATGGGTACAGTTGTGAGGACTGGTGTTTTCTTCATGTTTAGGTATAATCCATACTGAAGGCTGCAGTCTTTGGTCTTCATCAGTAAGTGCTTCAAGTCTTCTTCACATTCAGCAAGCAAGGTTGTGTCATCTGCATATCACAGGTTGTTAATGAGTTTTCCTTCAATCCTGATGCCATGTTCTTCTTCATATAATCCAGCCTCTCTGATTATATGCTCAGCATACAGGTTGAATAAGTACGGGGAAAGGATACAACCCTAACACACACCCTTTCTGATTTTAAACCTGCAGTATCCCCTTGTTTAGTTTGAATGACAGATAGTTTCTTGGTCTATGTACAGATTCCTCATGAGCACAATTAAGTACTCTGGAACTCCCATTCTTCGCAGTATAATCTGCAATTTTTTATGATCCACAGTTGAATGCCTCTGCATAGTCATTAAAGCACAGGTAAGTATCTTTCTTATATTCTTTACTTTCAACCAAGATTCATCTGACATCAGCAATGATATTCCTCATTCCATATCCTCTTCTGAATCTGGCTTCAATTTCTGGCAATTCTCTGTCAATGTACTGCTGCAACCATTTTTTAATTATCTTCAGAAAATTTTACTTACATGTGACTTTAATGATATGGTTCCATAATTTCTGCATTCTGTTGGATCACCTTTCTTTGGAATGAACGTAAATATGGATCTCTTACAGTTGGTTGGCCAGGGAGCTGTCTTGCAAATTTCTTGGCATAAACTAGTGAAAGTCTCCATCCATGTCATTAAGGTCACCCCTCTAATTTGAGGAGGCAACTCTTCTTTCATCATATTTTGAGTGTCTTCCAACCTGAGGGGCTCATCTTCTGGCACTCTAACAGACTCTGCTACTCATAAAATTTTCAGTGGCCAATTTTTTTTTTTTTTTCAGAAGTGGACCCAACCGTATCTTCTTCCTAGTCTGTCTTAGTCTGGAAGCTCCACTGAAACCTATCTACCATGGGTGGCCCTACTGGTATTTGAAACATTGGTGGCATAGCTTCCACCATCACATATAAACTATATGTGGTAAATTTTCAGTCCTAGTCACTTTCCTTACCAAGTAAAAACCCCTGTAAGTATGGAATAAAAACATTTTAAACATCAAAATCAAGCAAACTGAGGAGGTGAAGATGTTTGACCACATTCCAAGACCAAATTCTAACATTTCTCAGTTTTCCATCATCTCTTCTACAGATGCCCTTTTTTTGACACAGTTAAATCAATTGATTTTCCCGCAATGATTAAATGCTTTTAACCTCAAAATGTGGTTAAAGCCAAAATTTTTTCTAATCAAAAACAGAAATATTTCTTATTTTTCATAATTCATGACCTCTTTGTAAGCCTAACTCTTACACCTTCCTTTTATTAGGAATTTTACATAAATTACAGTTCTAAAGCTAAATAAAAACTATAATTTTAGAAGTTTAAAATTTTGACTCTTGACAATTTTAGCTTGTATATCAATCATGTAATATCAATGTTGAGCTTTGTGTCTGCCTGCTAGTAACGTGGTCATGGTCATATAGAAGAAAATATAAAAGATCACTTTAGTATCATGGCTATCATGTTGCTTTATTTTGAAATGACACATAATCCCTGGGAATTCTCACACCATTGATGGGGGTGAAGGAGGTGAGATAGGCAGGCTCTCTCAGCTTTAAATTAATGGATGAACAGAATTCTACTATAATTCATAACCTGATCAACTGATTTTTGACTCAGGCAATGGCATAAAACTTAATTTTACCTTTAGAGCAGACCTTTCTCCCAGAACTTTGAATAAAAATAGTTTATGCCATGTTGGCCTGAGTTATTTTCAGCTGGAAAAGAGGGACTAGAAATGGCATGATAAACATAGAAAAGAGGGCTAACCACAAGAGGACACAAAACCTCACAACCTTTGAAAAAATCCTACTGCAGCTTTAGAACTTGGCAGGTAGAAAGGTGGTGTAGCAAAGGTGAGGCAAGGAACAAAAGATAAGATTAGAGCAATTCAACAAGTATTACTATGTAAATAATACAAAACAAAAACAATAAAAGGTGCTCTTCACAGACAGAATAGTACAAAATAGTTCTCTGTCCTTCTAACTTTATGGAGAAGACATTTCAGGAATAAAAGTTATAAAATTTTTGAAAAAAGAGAGATCAATGGATGTTCAGAGTTTGGGCAGGTATTTAAAGATGGAGCTTAAAATAGATGCTAAATGATATATAAGATGTGAATTGCTTGAGCAGGAGTGCAGGAATAGTAAACCAGTTAAAGATATCATAGTTATGTTGGCAGCAAAGAGGAGGGGAGCAGTGAGGAGACACTCTGGCTGAAATAGTGGCAATATTTCTAAGAGCAGTGAAAAATAAGAACCCACCAGTCACTCCTCGGAAGGAAGGTTGGGCAATCCTACTTCCGTAGTGATACTGCCTCGGAAACCCAAGGAGGGGTCGCTATGAGTCGGGGCTGACTCGACAGCACATAACTACAACAACAACAACAACAGTGCATTAAATGCATAAGAATCAAATTGTTTCTTTTAAGTAAGTTTCTGAACATTTTTGAGTAAATGTTTAAATTTTGATAAATTTGTATGAGACACATACAGGTGGTACATGGGGAATAAACAAAGGGAAGAGAGTACTATGTAACAATTCAGATATGAAGTGATTAAAATCTCAATTAGAGTTTGAGTGAAAACTGAAATACTTACTGAATGTCCAATGCAAGAAGCTCAGTATAAAATGTGAGTGATCAACATGGTGCCATTGAGGAAGAGGAAGACAAAGGGAGGTATGTGGGAGATACAGACAACAAAGATGAACCCTTTTGTACACACAGTACTGCGTTGTCAGTGAAGGCAAACATGGATATATGGGTGGACAAATGGGTGGACAGGCTGAACTATCAGGTATGTGTGGTGTAGTAAATTACGTAATATGGCTTTTCTAGCCACAAGTCTTTGTAAACTCCATGGTGGAATCTGCCATGAGAAACTGAGTAGCTCCTGATTGCTACAGATATCCACCTGGGGTATTTATGTTGAAACAGCATGAAGCAATCTTCTGGGAAGTCTGCTCTCTCTCTCAGTGTATAGAATTCTGATGCTGGAATTGGTTAGTAGTCATTCTGCCAGGCGCCGAAGTAGCTCTTCTAGAGGCAGAAGGAGTCTCTCTGACTGCTGGCTGAGAAAGACATGCTGCTGAGAGAAACGTGCTCCTGAGAAACACACACTTGCTTAGAGAGAGACATGAGAGACATGCACTGTTAAGAGAGAGATACAAGAGATACATGCTGCTGAGAGAGAAATGTAATGTTGCTGAGAGAGAGATTTCTGGGTGCTAAGTGAGACAGCTGGCTGTGAGAGACTGTGTGTATTTCTGAACTTGAATTGTAGCCTGTAGCTTCCCTAATAAATCCCATAATCTGTGAGTTCTGTGGCCACTGCAGTGAATTATCGAACCCAGCAGAAAGGTGGTGAGTGCTGCGAGAGGAATGGTTGGTGTCAGGGTTGGTGAAAGAGCTCGAGGGAGGAAGCATTCCTGGCCTCGCAGGATCAGGCCTTGGGCTACTGATGGTGATTCTGTCTTCCTCTTGTAGGGTTAGAGAAGGTCAGAAGATGCCCATTTGGCAGTGCATGTATTTGCAGGGGAAGTGTGCCCAAGACCATGTATAGGGTTGGCAGACAATGTTTCTACAAGTATATTGGTATGTTCTGTAAGAATTCCCAGGTATAGAGTAGAGCTGACAAGCGACAAGGTTGTAATCATTTTTTGGTCACAGCCAGCTACCCAGAGGGAATGAGTAGTTGGACCTGTGGGCTCAGGACCACAGTCATAGGGTACATCAAGCTCAATTGGCATAACACAATACACAAACATTGCTCCACATCCTACTTTGGAGAGTAGCAACTAGGATCTTAAAAGCTTGCAAGTGGCCATCTAGATGCAACGATGGGTCTTTCCTCAACCAGAGCAAAGAAGAATGAAGAAAACCAAAGATTCATGGAAACAATTAGTCCTGGTGACTGATATACCATGAGATCCACAGCCTATATGACTATGAGACCAGAAGAACTAGATGGTGCCCGGCTACCACTGTCAACCACTCAGAGGGGTATCTATGTAGGAGATCCTGGATAGAGAGGGAGAACAACGTGGAACAAAACTCAGAATCATTTGGGGAAAAAAAAAGGGAGGGGGGACCAGCTTTGCTGGTGGAACCACTGAGACTATGGCCTCTAGGTGCCCTTCACGTCTGGAACTGAACCCACTCCTGTGGCTTCCAGCCAAACAAATGACAGGCATATGAGCTGAACATTTACATTAGGTAGATACACTCCCTGGAGAGAACAATCATGGAAGAATAGAAAGGCTGTGTATGCATAGGGAGACCGCTCAGGGGACAGGAGTGCATGGCACAATGGACACAGGGAAGAGGTAACTATCAGGAGGAAGTGGGAGGGGAGCTGTTGCATTGTGGTAAATTGTAGCCAATGCCATGAGACAAAGTGTATGTGAGCTGCTGTATGGAAAGTGAATTTGCTCTGTAAACTGTCACCCAAATCACAATTTAAAAAAAAAAAAAGCTCAGTATACCGAATGAACCAAGCTCCTATACACAAGTGACTCACAATTAGAAGAAACTCACCATTGTGACAAATGAGAGGAAGTATCACAGCATTAGACAGGATAGAGCTGCAACCATGCTTAGAGGGACTGAGGTAAGAAGCTAGCTAGAAAAATCTCTTTGCTACCTTTCCACATGGAAAGAACTGTGGAAATCCACAGGGGCAGAAAATGAATGCAGGTTCAAGAAACCTGCAAGTAGGCTCCTATGGCTTGATAATAAAGAACATGACAAGACACAAAATGTCCTTTGAAAACTATTTCATACTAAGACATTGGGGTAACAAATACTTTTAAGCTAGAGAATGGTGTGATTAGATCTGTGTTTTCAGATGCTAACATCAAGGGCAATAGGTAGAACGAACTAGAAAGGAAAGATGCCAAGAGGGAAAGAAACAAAAATTGACCCTTTTGTAATAATCCAGGCCAGAAGGCAGGGGCAAGATGGTCAACTAGGCAGCCATGTTACCTACACCCTTTACCACAAGGATCCAAACCAAGTGAAACATATATGGATGATAATCCTGAAACTCTGAGCTTCAAAGGAAAGAATGAAGAATTAGATTAAATATTGACTAGAAAAAGAAACTGAACAGAAACAATAAACAAGGAGACGTACAGGACGGTAAACTGTCAACTGACCTGGCATAGTGCAGCCATTTTAAATTACTGCAAGCAGCATTCCCAGTTGGGGTAGGAACCAAATAACTGGATCCATCAGTCAGGATTGCACCAGAAACTATACTGGTGGCCAGTGACCAAGAAGTGTGCAACCCTACCTGGCATTCGGTGACAACTCCTCCATACCACCCTTCCTCTACCTGCTCGGTAGCTTGGTCCACCTTCCCTCCTTAGCACCCCCATCCTGTAGTCCCACACCACTCTGCACCCTTTGTGGCCTTAGGTGTGCTCCTGCGGAACAAGCAAGGCACACACACAATTCTAAGGTCAGCAAGGCACGTTCTTATGGACTGGGAGTCATGTGCATAACACCTCTGTGTTTAGAGGAACATGTTCTTGTAATTTGGGCACCCCACCCTTTGCTGCCTATGTGCACAGCAGAGAGTGCACCACTGACTAGGCACCATGCCCCCCTGCAGATCATGCTGCCACAGACCAGGTGCAACATCCCTGTCACCACAGTGTTCTTCTTTCCTTTTTAATTTTTTTTTCATTTTCTCTTTTCATTATTTTCTCTTTCCCTTGTTTTTTCACCTCCTTTTCTTTTTTCTTTTTCTGCTTTCTCTTATTTTTCTTACTCTCTCCTCTTTCCTTGTTTTTGCTATTTCATTTCTCTTTTTTTGTTCCCTTAGCTTATTTTATTTTTTTGTCCCACCTGGCAGGAGGCAGCAACTGCATCCATACCACCCAGCCACACCTGTCACTCTTGTCATTCTATCCACTGGGCGAGTACCACCACCTGCTCCTGTACCACCTGACTGATGACAGCAGCCAACACAGCCCAACACACCCTCAACTGCACTATACAAACAGTGAATAGCAATTTGGACACACTTCAATCCTCTACCTTACCCACCAGAGGGTGGTTAAGCGCTTAAATGCTGCTAGACTAGTGAGCAGACGAGTATGCCCACCCCACTCTCCCAGATATATCAAAACAAAAGAAAAAAACCTGAGTGAAACATACAACATACAAACTTCAATTAAATACAAATACAGTAACACCACAATGTTTTAAAACAATGCACAACCCCAATTTACAAAGAAATAAGACAAGGTGGCTGAAACAAGTGGCCAAAATACAGAGCAGGAAATCTTCCTGAGGAAGAAATAGTATTGGAACTACCTGATAAGAAATTTAAAAAATTTTATTTAGGGCTATTCAGAAAATTTAAGAAAGAGATCAAGGAAAACATGGACAAAACTCTAGAAGAATTCAGGGAAAAAGAAATACAACACCAATCTGACAAAATAAATGGAAAATTAGAAACCATACAAAAACAGCAAACAGAAGTTCAGAAGATTAATACTAAAATTTCAGAAATAGATAACACATTGGAAAGGCAAACAGTGGAACTGAATCAGTGGGACAAAGAATTAGCAAAAGTGAAGACAAATCTCTCAATAGTAATCTGTTAGAGAAACAATCAGAAAAAAAGAATAAAAATACAAAGAAAACCTAAGAATAATGTGGAACACCAACAAGAGGAATAACTTACATTGTGACCAGAAACCTAGACCAGGAGACCAAAAAAAAAAAAAAAAAACAAGAAAATTGTTGACAATTTATTGGAAGATAACTTCCCAACTATTGTGAAAGATGAGAAGATATGCATTTAAGAAGCTGAACAAATTCCAAGTAGAATAGATCCCCCTCAAAATCACTGAAACATATCATAATCAAATATTCCAAAACCAAAGACAAAGAAAGAATCCAGAAAAAATGAAAAGTTACCTACAAAGAAGAACCAATAAGACTATTGGTCCTAATTTTGCTGCAGAAACCATATAAGCAAAGAAGGCAATGTGATGACATATATAAAACCCTGAAAGACAGAAGCTGCCAACCAAGAATTATATATCCGACAAAACTGTCCTTCAAATATGATGGTGAAATTAGGATATTTTCAGATAAACAGAAATTAAGGAATCTGTAACTCTTGTAAGAAATACTAAAGTTAGTTCTTTGGACAGAGAACCAACAAAAGCAGAAAACCTGAGATTAATGAATATGGTAACATCACCCAGAAAGCAATCAAGATATTTAAG
Organism: Orycteropus afer afer; assembly: GCF_000298275.1. Classification (NCBI taxonomy): domain Eukaryota; kingdom Metazoa; phylum Chordata; class Mammalia; order Tubulidentata; family Orycteropodidae; genus Orycteropus; species Orycteropus afer. The sequence continues at coordinate 10,791,318 of NW_006921637.1, read as the reverse complement.
TATCCAAAACAAAAAACCCATAAAACTGAAAACAGGGAACTAGAGACATCAATTGTGAACAAGGACAAGTGTAAAGCAAAAAGAGGGAATAAATGATGCAATTACAAAACTTCCACATAGAGAGGAAGTCAAGATGATATCAAGATTAAACAGACTGTTTTAAACTTGGGAAGAAAGTAATAAATTACAAGGTAATCTCAAAGAAAATAAATAAACACCAAATAAAAAATTCTCACCAAAATAAAAAAGAAGAAAATCATAGACTCAGCAAACACTAAAAGAATAGACATGAAGGAAATAATAAAGTACATAAAGAAAATGAACTTAGCACAGAAAAATATATGAAACAAAGATACTACCAGCCATCTCACACAAACACATACACACAGAAACGCACAGCACAATGACAGCAGTAAATTCATACCTATTGACAATTACATTGCATGTAAATGGATTAAATGCACCAGGCAAGAGACAGAGAGTAGTAGAACAGATAATAAAACCTATGCTCTTCGTAAGAGACACATTTTCGACATAAAAACATAAATAAGTTAACAATGAAAGAATGGAAAAACATGTGTCAAGCAAATGGCAACCAAAAAGAGCAGGAGTGGCAATATTAATTTTTGGTAAAATAGACTTTAAGGCAAAAACCAGCGAAAGAGACAGGAAGGACATTATATGATAGTTAAGGGTCAATCCAGCAGGAAGGTATAACCATAATAATTATCTACATACCCAATGAAAGAGCTCCTAAATACATAAATAAAACATTAACAGAACAGAAAAGAGAAATTGACAAGTCCACGACAATAGTAGGATATTTTAATAAAGGACAAAACAACTAGAAAGAAATTCTACAAAGATATAGAAGAAGTAGACAACACAATCAACGAACCAGCCCTCATAGACATACATAAAACACTCCACGCAAAAAAAGCACAATATACAATTTTTTTCCAGTGCAAGGGAATATTCTCCAGATTAGACATATAGAATAGTGGCCACAAAGCAAAACCTCATTAACTTAAAAACATGAAAATACTACAAAGCATATTCCCAGATCATTATGCTGTAAAATTAGAAATCAGAAAAAGGAGGAAAAATCAATTACATGGAAACTGAAAATCACTCTGCTTTTTTAAAACTAATGGTTTTAGGAGAAAAGAAATGAAATTTAAAAATTCCTCAAATCAAGTGAGAATGATGACACAACCTACCAAAATCTTTGGCAAGCAGCAAAAGTAGTACTCAAAGAACAATAAGAAGCAAAACCAACTCCTTAACCCAACGTTCTCAACAAACTAGTAAAATAACAACAACAAAAAAAAGGTGTACAGTCATCAGAAGTAAGAAAATAATAAAGATTATAGCTGGGAAAAAAAAAAGAAACAGAAAACAAAAAAAGAAAAAATTAACAAGACTAGAAGTTGATAAAATTTACTAATCCCTGGCAAATTTAACAATGGAAAAGAAGGAGATGATACAAATAATACAAATCAGAAATTAAACAGCTGATGTCACAACAGACCCAACTAAAATCAAAAGGATAATAACAGAATACTATTAAGTACTATACTCCAACAAATTTGAAAATCTGGAAGAAATGGACAAATTTCTAGAAACCTATACAAAAGAAGAAACTGAACACATCATTTAAAAATTAAAAAAATACTAACAAAAAGAAATATTGGCCAAGACAGCTTCACTGGAGAACTCTACCAAACATTCAGAGAAGAGCTGACACCAACCTATTCAAACTATTCCAGAACACAGAAAAGGATGGAATATTGTTGAATTCATTCCATGAAGCAAACATAAGCCTGATACCAAAGCTAAGCAAAGATACCACTAAAAAAAATTATAGACTAATATTCCTCATGAACATAGATGCAAAAATCTTCAACAAAATCCTAGCCAACAGACTCCAACAACATATCCCAAAAGTAATACACCATGATCAAGTGAGATTCAGACCAGGTATAAAACAATGGTTCAAAATTAGAAAATTCACCAACATAATCTACCACATAAATAAAATAAAGGAAAAGAACAAAATGATCTTATCAATCGATGCAAAAAAGGCATATGACAAAATTCAATACCTATTCCTAATAAAACACTCAAGAAAATAAAAATAAAAGGGAAATTTCTCAACATAATTAAGGGCATAGCTGCAAAACCAATGACCAACATTATTGTCTATGGAAAGAGACTCAAAGGATTCATCTTGCATATGGAAACTAGATAAGGATGCCCATTATCACCACTCCTATTCAAGTCCTAGCAGAGCAATAAGTGAAAAGGGAAATAAAAGGCATCAGAATTTGCAAAGAAGAAATAAAACTATCTATACTTGCAGATGACACAAGCCTATACATAGAAAATCCCAGAGACTAAACAAGAAAACTATCAGAACTTATAAAAATATTCAGCAAAGTGGCAAGGTGTAAGATCAACATACAAAAATCAGTTTGATTGCTTTATACTAACAAAGAGACTCTAAAAAGGAAATCACAAGAACACTATTATTTATTATATGCCCCCAAAAGATGAAATACTTGGGAATTAATCTAACTAGAGAGACAAAAGACCTATACCAAAAAACTACAGAACACTACAAGAAGAAACCAAGACAGAACTATAAAAATGGAAGAATATACCATGCTTATGGCCAGGAAGACAGTGGTAGTTAAGGCTGTTTATCAATTTGGTTGGCCCTGGTTTTGAGTGGCTGGGCAGCTGAATGTAGTTATTCCCCATGAGGAGACTGGTAGTCAACTCCATGATGGAATCTATTGTGAGCAGCTGAGTAGCTGCCTTAGGGATGTGGTCTGCTTCTAGTACATAAGAAGATGCTTTTGAGAAAGGGCTTGAGCTTTCTGGCACATCTGGATCCTGCATTTGGGTGAATCTTCATCTCAGTAGCCTGCCATGTTGTCTGCCAATCTTGAGAATGTTTTTGGACTTAAACTAGTGGCTTGCTGTGTTGCTTAATAATCTTGGGACTGTGCTATTTTACTTGTCAACCTTGGATTTGTCAGCCTCAGTAGCCAGCAGCTGCTTGAGTGAAGAGAAGCCGCCAGCTTCAGTGGGCTGGGGGCAAGAGGCAGAGCTGAAGCCCAAGGTCGAGGGGCCTTTACCCAGCCCCTAGAGTTGGCACTGTGAACTCAAACTTCTAACCTCCTGAATTGTAAGAGAATAAATCCCTGTTTGTTCAAACCATCTACTTGTGGTATTTCTGTTACAGTGGCACTAGAGAACCAATATAAAGACTTAACATTGTGAATATGTTAATACTACCCAAAGCAATCTAGATTTGATGCAATCCTAATCCAGATTTCATAATCATTCTTTAAAGAGATGGAACAACTGATAACCAACTTCATATGGAAAGGAAAAAGACCTCAGATAAGCAAAGCACCACTAAAGAACACAAAGCACAAAGGCTCACACTCCCTGATCTCAAAATCAAGGTAGTCAAAATATCCTGGCAGTTAACATCAGATAGATAACATATAAATATCAGGTACAAAACAAATATAGATCCATAGACCAGTGAACAGAATTAAGAACCTAGAAGTAAATCCATTCATGAATGGACAGCTAAGCACCAAAACCTATTAAAAGAGGAAGAGGCAGTCCCTTTAACACATGGTGCTAGCAAAACTGGATATCCATTAGCAGAAAAATTAAACACTCTCACTATACACAAAAATTGACTCAAGATGGACCAAAGACCTAAATGTAAAACCTAAAACTATAAATACTATCAAAGAAAAAAACAAAGGCAAACTTAGGGTCCCTCATGTATGGCATACATACATCACTAAAAATGCACAAACAGAAGAACACAAACTAGATGACCTAGACCTCCTAAAAGAAAAACCTCCTAAAAATTAAACATTTATTGTGCATCAAGACTTCTCCAAAACAGGGGGAAAAAAAAAAAAAGAGAGGACTTACAGACTGGGAAAAAAGTTTTGGTAATGACATATCTAATAAGGAACTCCTCTCTAAAATACACAGGAAACTTCTAATACCTCAACAACAAAAAGATAAATAATCCCATTAAAAATAGGCAGAAGACATGAATAGACACTTCACCAAGTGCCCAACAAATACTTGAAGAAATGCTTGTGATCATTAGCCATTAAAAAAAAACTCACTACACTCAAGTCAGATTCGACTCAGAGCGACCCCTCCTTGGGTTTCCAAGGAAGTATCACTACAGAAGTAGATTGCCCAATCTCCCTTCGAGGAGTGGCTAGTGGATCTGAACGGCCAGCCTCTTGGTTAGGAGTCAAGTGCCTTAGGCATGACACTGCCAGAGAGATGTAAATCAATACAACAATTAGATGTCATCTCACCCCAGCATTAATAGGAAAGTTAAAAAAAACAAACAAACAGAAAACAACAAATGTTGGTGAGGGTGTGGAGAGACTAGAACTCTCATACACTCCTGGTGGGACTGTAAAATGGTACAACCACTGTGGAAAATGGTACTGCTCTTCCTAAGACATATGGAAACAGAGATACCATGTGACCCAGAAATTCCATTACTAGGTATATATCCTAGAGAAATAAAAGCTGCAATGCAAATAGATAAATGCATACCCGTGTTCACTGCAGCACTATTCACAGTAGCAAATAGAAACACGTAAGTGCCTATCAACAGATGAATGGATCAACAAACTATGGTACATAAACACAATGAAATATTAAGCAACGTTAAAGAATAATAAATCTGTGGCACACATAAGGACCTGGAGAATATTATGTGGAGTGAAATAAGTCAACTACAAAAGAACAAATACTGTATGAAACTATTATTACAAAAAGTCAAGCAAAGGTTTTCATACAGAAATAAACAACATTTGATGGTTACCAGGGGTGGGAGAGCTAGGAAGGGTAAATCACTAACTAGAGGGTAAACATGTAAAATTAACTTGAGTGAAGGAAAAGGCAATACACAATAAGCAGGAGGTCAGAATAAAATGATCAATGGCAAAGGAAGACACCGGGAGGAGCACAAAAGTTAAAGACAACAGGGGTGCTAAAGGAGAAAGGAGGAGGCATCTTTTAACTTCCTCTAACTACACAAAAGGAAGACAGAATCACCATCAGCAGCCCAAGGCCTGTTCTTGTGAGGCCAGACATGCCGCCACTCTCCAGCCCTCTTACTAACCTTGACACCAACCATCCCACCCATGGCACCCACCACCTCTCTGCTGGGTTCAATAATTCGCTGCAGTGGCCACACAGAACTCACAGATTAAGGGATTTATTAGAGAAGCAACAAGCTACAATTCAAGTTCAGGAACACGCTCATCTCTCTCAGCTGGCCATCTCTCTCAGTCTCTCTCAGCAGTGCGTGTCTTTCGCATCTCTCTCTCAGCAGCACATCTTGCTCAACCGGCAGTCAGGGAGACTCTTCTACTTCTGTTGTTGTTATGTGCCGTTGAGTCGGACTCGACTCATAGTGACCCTTCCTTGGGTTTCTGAGGCAGTATCACTACGGAAGTACATTGCCCCATCTTCCTTCTGAGGAGTGGCTGGTGGGTTTTAACCACCAGCCTTCTGGTTAGCAGTCAAGTGCCTTAGGCACTATGCTACCAGAGCTCTCCATCTGCCTCTGTTGTTACGTGCCATCAAGTTGGCCCCGACTCATAGCGACCCCTCCTTGGGTTTCTGAGGCAGTATCACTACGGAAGTAGATTGCCTAACCTTCCTTCCAAGGACTGGCTCATAGTTTTGAACCCTTCTGCCTCTAGGAGAACTCATTTTGAGCCTGGCTGAGTGGCAAAACCAACCAATCTCAACATCAGAATTCTACACACCTGAGAGCGAGCAAACTTCCCAGAGGATTATTTTGTGCTGCTCCAACAGAAATACACCAGGTGGATAACTTTAACAATCAACTATTCAGTTGCTCATGGCAAAGTGGGAGTTACAAAGACTATGGCTAGAAAAGCCATACCATGCACTTTACTACACCTCAAGGGGTAAATACTATTACATACACAAATCTGCAGTAACAGTAATAACATGAGTTATTACTCATAATAACATGAGTGATTACACAGACACATAAACTGAATAGGTATGAAAAGGCTACACCCACAACTATGTAGCAACTGCGGTCTTAATAACTTGTGAGTAGCCATCTAAGGTACAACTATTGGTCTCTTTCCATCTGGAGGAAAGAAGAACGAAGAAAACAAAGACGCATGGAAACAGTAAGTCCCAAAACCTAAAGGACCAAGTGAACCTCAGCCTCCACAACCCAGTGACCAAAAGAACTAGATTATCACATGGCTACAATTACTGACTGCTCTGAAAGGGACCACAATAGAAGGTCTTAGATAGAGTGGGAGAAAAATGTGGAACAAAACTCAAAATAAAAAAAAGGACAGGCTTACTGGTATGATAAAGACTGGTGGAACCCCAAGACTATGGCTTTTTATACTAACAAAAATAACTTTAGAACAATCATATGAGATCAATGGCAGCATTTGTCCAAAGACAACATTCAGAAGGCAGAAAGAGATAAGAAAGGACAAACGGAGGTGAAAAACAGAAGAAGTAGCACGAGTGCTGTTACACTGTCAGGATTACAATCAATGTCATGAAACAAAATGTGCATGAACTGTTGAATGGAAAACTAAGTTGCTTTGTAAACTTACCCAAATCAAAATAAAAACTTAATAAATAAATAAATAGCCCAAGCTAGAGATGAAGATGGCTTAACAGAAAAAGCACAAATAGAAATAAAAATCCCAACTCACTGCCATAGAGGTGATTCTGACTCATAGCGACCCCATTTGGGTTTCCGAGGCAGTAAATCTTTATGGAAGTAGATTGTCCAGTCTTCCTTCCGGATAGTGGTTGGTGGGTTTGAACCACCAACCTTCTGGTTAGCAGTCAAATGCCTTAGGCACTATGCCACCAGCGCTCCTTATAAATAGGAATGAGAAACATGAAATAACAGTAAGACAAACAACTCCAATCTATTGCTGATAGGAATGTAAAATGGTCCAACATCTATGGGAAACAGTTTGGTAGCTCTTCAAAGAGCTACATAGAATACAATGTTGAATTACAATAGAATTTCATAGAATTACAATGTTGTTGTTGTTGTTAGATGCCCCTGAGCCATCTCCAACTCACAGCAACCCTAGGCCCAACAGAACAAAACCCTACCTGGTCCTGTGCCAGCCCCATGATCCTTGATATACCTGAGCCTATCATTGCAGCCACTGTGTCAATCCATCTCATTGAAGGCCTTCTCCTCCTTTGAGCCTCCACTTTACTGAGCATGATATCATTCTCCAGGGAATGCGCCTCCTGACAACATGACCAAAGTAGGTGAGATGAAGTCTGGCCATTCTCAATTCTAAGGAGCATTCCGGCTGCACCTCTTCCAGGACAGATCTGTTAAGTCTTTTAGCAGTCCATGGTACTCTTAGCATTCTTCTCCCACAGCACAACACATCAACTCTTCTTCAGTCTTCCTTATTCACTGTCCAGCACTCACATGCATAACAGGTGATTGAAAATACCTGGCCTGTGTTAGATGCACCTTAGTCTTCAAGGAGACATTTTTGCTCTTTATCACCTGAAAGAGGTCTTCTGCAGCCTATTTTCCCAAAGCAATATGTTGTCTGATGTTTTGACTGCTGCTTCCTTTGGTGACTGTAGAACCAAGTAATATGAAGTCCTTAACAACTTAAATCTTTTCTCCATCCATCGTGAAGTTGTTTACAGGATGGTTGCAAGGATTTTTGTTTTCTTTATATTGAGGTGTAATCCATGCTGCAGACTGTAGTCTTTAATCTTCATCAGTAAGTGCTTCATGTCATCCTTACTTTCAGTAAGTAAAGCTGTGTCACCTGCAATCATAGGTTGTAAATGAATCTTCCTCCAATCCTGATGCCACATTCGTCTTCATATAATCCAGCTTCTCGGATTATTTGCTCAGCATACAAATTGAATAGGTATGGTGAAAGGATACAACCCTGACACACTCCCTTCCTGATTTTAAACCATGCTGTATGCCCTTCTTCTGTCTCAACCACAGCCTCCTGATCTATGTACAGGTTCCTCATGAGTACAATCAAATGTTCTGGAATTCCCGTTCTTCTTAATGTTAGCCATAATTTGTTAGGATCCACACAATCAAATGCTTTTGCATAGTCAATAAAACACAAGTAAACATCTTTCTGGTATATTTTGCTTTCAGCTAAGATCCATCTGACATCAGCAATGATATCCCTCATTCCATGTCCTCTTCTGAATCCAGCTTGCATTTCTGGAAGCCCTCTGTCAATATATAGCAATAGCATTTTTGAATTATCTTCAGTAAGATTTTACTCACATGTGATATTAATGATATTCTTTGATAATTTCCACATTCTGTGGGATCACCTTTCTTTGGAATGAGTACAAATATAGAACTCTTCCAGACAGTTGGCCAGGTAGCTGTCTTCCAAATCTCTTGGCATAGCCGAGTGAGTGCTTCCAGCACGGCATCTGTTTGTTGAAGCATCTCAATGGTTATTCTGTCAATTCCTGGAGCCTTGTTCTTTGCCAACTCCATCAATGCAGCTTTGACTTTTTCCTTCAATACCACTGGTTCTTGATCATATGTCACCTCCTGAAATGGATGAACACTGACCAATTCTTTTTGGTACAGTGACTCTGTACTCCTTCCATCTTCTTTTGATGTTTCCTGCATCATTCAATATTTTGCCCATAGA
>NW_006921637.1:10757416-10782014 GCF_000298275.1 Orycteropus afer afer | reverse complement strand
ATGGTCTGTTCCACAATCAGCTCCTGGCCTGGTTTTGGCTGAAGATATTGAGCTCCTCCACTGCCTGTTGCCACAGATGTAGTCAATCTCATTCCTGTGTATTCCATCAGGCAAAGTCCACATATATAGCCATTGTTTATGTCGTTGAAAAAAAGGTATTTGCAATGAGTAAGTTGCTGGTCTTACAAAAGTCTATCATGCGATCTCCAGCATTATTTCTATCACTAAGGCTGTATTTTTCAACTACTGGTGACTCTTCTTTGTTTCCAACTTTTGCATTCCAGTCACCAGTGATAATCAACACATCTTGACTGCATGTTTGGTCAATTTCAGACCGTAGAAGTTTGTAGAAATCTTCAATTTCCTCATCTTTGGCTTTGGTGGTGGGTGCATAGTAGTAATAATAGCAGTCTATCTTGTACGTGTATGGATATTATCCTATCACTGACAGCACTGTACTTCAGGACAGATCTTCAAACAGTCTTTTGTGACAATGAATGCCACACCACTCCTCTTTAATATGATCTAGCAATTCCTCTAGAAATCCCCCTAAAGAATTGAAAGCAGAAACACAAACAGCAATGTTCACTGCAACACTATTCACAATAGCTAACCAAGTGGAAATAGACTAAATGTCTGCTAATGGATAAATGTAAAGACAAAATATGATACATACATACAATGGAATTATCACACAGCTATAAAGACAAATGAAGTCCTGATATATATACATTAATGAATTTAAAAACATTATGCTGAGTGAACAAGTCAGTCACCAAAGGACAAATATTTTATATTGCCCTACTTATATGAACATCTAAAATAAGCAAATGTTTAGAGACTGACATTCATTAGTGGTTACCAGGGACAGGTAGAAGGAAAAGGAAGACTCACTATATAGGGTTGCAAAAACAGCAAGGAGGCCACATGTTCTGACCTTCGCTAATCCCACAAGAGGAAGGCAGGATTACCAGCAGTAACCCAAGGCCTATTACTGCAAGACTAGACATGCTGCCTCCCTCCAGCCCTTTCACCAACCGTTCCTCCCAAAGCACCCGCCACCTCTCTCTTGAGTTCGATAATTTGCTGTGGTGGCCACACAGAGCTCACAGATTATGGGGTTTATTAGGGAAGCACCACAGGCTACAATTCAAGTTCCGGAAAAAATGCTCAGTCTCTCTCTCAGCCCAACATCCCTCAGCCAACAGTCTCTCACAGTCTCTTTCCCAGCAGCGCTGGTCCCTTGGTGTCTCACTCAGCGATGTGTGTCTCTTGCGTCTCTTTCCCAGCAACGCGTGTCTCAGGAGCCCATGTCTCTTTCAGTAGCACGTCTTTCTCAACCAGTAGTCAGAGAGAGTTCTGCCTCTAGGAGGCCTCCTTTTGAGCTCGGCAGGGTGGTCAAAATAGCCAATCATAGCATCAGAACTCTAAGCACCTGAGAGAGAGTGGGCACCTCCCATAAAATTGTATTGTGCCACGCCCAACAGAAATACTCCACATGGATAACATTTACAATCAGGAGCTCCTCAGTTGTTCATTCCACCACTGAGTTTACAATGACTTATGGGTAGAAAAGCCATACAAAGTAATTTATTACACCGCAAGGGTACACTAAGCTTCTGTTAGGAGCTCTGGTAGCATAGTGCCTAAGGCACTTGACTGCTAACCAGAAGGCTGGTGGTTCAAACCCACCAGCCACTTCTCGGAAGGAAGGTTGGGCAATCCTACTTCCATAGTGATACTGCCTCGGAAACCCAAGGAGGGGTCGTTATGAGTCGGGGCTGACTCGACAGCAAATAACAAAAAAAACAAGCTCTGTTAAGGGTGATAGAAAAATGTGCAAACAGATTGTGGTGAAGGTTGAACATGATTAACATATAATGACACCGAATTATGTACATGAACAATGTTGGAATGGCAAATGTTGTTACATATATATTTACCCCAATAAAAAAAGGGGCACATATGAAATAATTTTTAAATGAGTAAAGTTTATATACTGATAAAGGAATATATGTTCCTCTAAAATATTACGTTCTTTCCAGCACAGGGAGACACGCAACCGACTTACTCTAGCACACCCTTCAGCCTAAACGATGCTTCTTCCGGGAAATCTTTCTTGGCCTGCTAAGTAAGGCAGGTGAGATGCACCTACCGACTCTCATAAACATTTCAGAGCAGCTGTATATCCGTATATCTCATAAACTTTCATTACATTTGGAACTACAGATTCAGTGTTGTCTTCCACTCAGATAATAAGATTCCAGAAGGGCAGAGAGAATTACTTTGACATGGGCACCATGATATCCTCAATGCCTAGCATACATCCTGGCATTATCAGGCACTCTGTGAATAGCTGCTGAATAAACTAAATGGAGTTCACAGACAGGTAAAGCACTAATTTTAAACCTGTCTTCCCATTTTCCAACCAGACAATGCTCCCAATCCTCATGCCCCACACTGGGAAGCTTCATGCTGACAGTATTTCCAAACCATTCAGATGAAAATATCCATTAGTCCTATACAGCTGTCACAGTAAGAGACACATCAAGGAGTCATTAACAAATCATATTACTAAAGTCATGGCTGCACCTACTGCTACTTCTACCAATACTATTACTGTAATTACAACTAATATTTATTGAGCACTAATTATTTGCTGAGCACTTCTCATGTATTATCTCATGTGTCACCAAATAAACTTTACTCAGTTAAAAATCCAGTGCCACTGAGTCAATTCCAATTCACAGTGACCCTCGGACACAGTACAACTTTCCTATATGCTTTCCAAAGCAGTAATTCTTTACAGAAACAAATTGCCCCATCTTTCTCCCAAGGTGCAGATGGTGGGTTCAAACTGCTGACTGGTTAGCAGCCAAAAGATTTAACCACTGCACCACCAGGGCTCCTTTTAGTGAGTTAGAAATTACTATTAACTCCTATTATACTGATGGGAGCTCTGGTAGCATAGTGGCTAAGACACTTGCCTGCTAACCAGACGGCTGGTGGTTCAAACCCACCAGCCACTCCTCGGAAGGAAGGTTGGGCAATCCTACTTCCGTAGTGATACTGCCTCGGAAACCCAAGGAGGGGTCGCTATGAGTCGGGTTTGACTCAATGGCACATAACAACAACAATTATACTGATGGTGAGTTCTGGGGGTGTAGTGCCTAAGGCACTTGACTACTAACCAGAAGGCTGGCAGTTCAAACCCATCGGCCACTCCTTGGAAAGAAGAGTGGGCGATCTACTTCCATAGTGATACCTCCTCAGAAACCCAAGGAGAGGTCACTGTAAGTGGGGTACAACTCGACAGCAGTGAGTTTTTTTGTTGTTGTTCTTATTATACTGATGAGGAAGCTGATGTTTTGTTAGAAAATTTGCCCCTAATCAGGAAGCATGAAGTAGCAGAACAAGGATTTGAAAATAGGCAAAATGACTTAAGAATCTGTGTTTCCAAGAGTACATGAGATCACCCAAGGAGAAAATAGTATAGTCTAGATTGAAAAGAGAAGATAAGCCACAGGCCATAAAGAACAGCAACATATAAAGGATAGAAACTGCAAAGGAAGAACCAACATAAGATCTAACTAAATGAAAACAATGAAAGAGTCAGACATCTATTGTGAGCATTTAGGGATGAATATGACTAAAGAAACAGAGATGGTAAAACAAGCTTTTGTGGTGAGTAGAGGGAAATAAAATGAGAAATGCAGAAAATATGGATTCACTATTAGAGATCTCGTGAATCTGTATTTTCTAGAATGTTGTTGTTGTTATGTGCTGTTGAGTCGGACCCAACTAATAGTGACCCCTCCTTGGGTTTCTGAGGCGGTATCACTACAGAAGTAGATTGCCCAACCTTCCTTCTGGGAAGTGGCTGGTAGGTGAGTTTGAACCGCCAGCCTTCTGGTTAGCAGTCAAGTGCCTTAGGCACTACACTAACAGAGCTCCTAGAATAGTGAATCTATATTTTCTGCATTTCTCATTTTTTTGAGAAATATGGATTTTTTCCCTCATTTTTTTGAAAATATGGATTCACTTCCTAGACCTAAGGAGCTCTGGTAGCGTAGTACCTAAGGCACTTGACTGCTAACCAGAAGGCTGGAGGTTCAAACCCACCAGCCACTCCTCGGAAGGAAGATGGGGCAATCTTCCACAGTGATAATGCCTTGGAAACCCAAGGGGTGGTCGCTATGAATCCCACTCGAGGGCACATAACAACAACATTCTAGACCTGGAGCTCTGGTGGCACAGTGCCTAGGACATCTGACTGCTAACCAGAAGGCTAGTGTGGTTCAAATCCATAGCCACTCCATGGAAGGAAGATTGGACAATATACTTCCATAAAGATTTATTGCCTTGGAAACCCAAAGGGGTCGCTATGAGTCAGAATCAACTCAATGGCAGCGAGTTTGGTTTTTTTTTTTTTTAAATTCTAGACCTGAACTATCTGAGCGTGTGTGTGACTGCCATTCTTCCCCAAGTGTGACTACTTAAATGTCAATTAAAATTAAGTAAGATTTAAAAACTCTATTCCTCAGCCAACTAGCCAAATTTCAAAGACTCACTAGCCACAAAAGGCCAGGAGCTACAGTACTGGATAATACAGATATAGAATATTTTCATCAAGAAACATCTATTTTGCAATGTTGTAGACTAGTTGAATACACATCAAGACAAAGAAGTGGTGTTCTCCAAAAAGCCAACGAAAATGCAGCATTTTAGCTGCCCTGACAGGTAAACTTCTAAAATGGCCCCAATAATCCCATGTGTAATTCCTTCATCTTCAGTGTGGGCTGAATCTGGTGAATGGTTTCTAACCAAAAGAATATAGCAAAAAAGATGAAATTTCACTTCTGTGATTACGTAACATAAGACCGGGACTTCTGTTTTGCTAACAGACTCTCAAGGGCCTTCTTGGCTTATACACTTTGATGAAACAACCTGTCATGTTGGAGAAGTGCATTGAACAAGAACCAATGCCCTCAGTCCAACAACCTGTGAGGAAATAAATGCTGCCAATAATCAGAGTGAGTGTGGCAGCACATCCTCACCTTTCAGTAAGTGCAGTCTGATAAGAGACAGTGGAGCAAAGGACCCATGAACCAGGTAAGGTTTGCCCAGACTTATGAACCACAGAAACTGTGAGACGATAAGTATGCAATGTTCTAAACCACTAAATTTTGGTGTAATTTGTTATATAGAAATATATACCCAACACAAGCTGAAAAAAGTCTAGAAATACAGATTTTCCAAGTTCTCCCAACACGCATGTGTCTTCTGACAGTGATGAGCAAAAAGCTAAGAACTGAGCTTTAAGAAGTAACTACAATGAGAAGTTGAAGAAAGAAGGGAAATTCTGAAAAACACAATGAGGAAAATAATTGAAAGTCTAGAACTCTGGCTAGTAAACAAGTAGCCAAAGATTTTAGAGGTGCGGTGGTTGATAAGAACTGGTGAAGCAGCAAAAAGGCCTGGTCTAGGGGGGATAAATTGCTCAACTTTATAAAATAATTTTTAAGAAATCTATTCCAGAGGGATAGTGCTAATGACTCAGTAGAAGACTTACAATAGAAAGCTGAAAAAAAATTCTAGAGATAAAAATAAAGAATTACATGATAAAAGTATAGAATCAGAACTTCTAGTCACCACTTATAGATGAGTGGAAAGCATCAACATGGATGAGAAAAAGTTCACATGAATGGTCAATTTTTTAATTCCTCAAACCTGATTAGTTTCTTTCCTATTTATTGGTTAGACTGGATGTTTCCTATCAGGTTTGATTACATGAAAATTAGTACTAAACTGAGGCTGTTTGAATTAAGATGAACTTACAGATTCCTGGATTACAGCTCCTGCTTGACTGATATTCAGGCTTTAATGTTTGTAAACCACCTTATACAAAATAATCTCATGTTTACCTATACTTCTGCAACTCTCGCTCTTTGAAGTGAAAAGCATGGCTTCTCACCCTTAAAAGTCCTGGAATATACTGTAATTAATACTATCAATTCCCCTTTGATAGTTGGTGTTTTGGTTACCTAGTGCCACCTTGACAGGAATATACCACAAATGGGATGGCTTGGACAAACAGGAGTTTACTCTTTTACAGTTTGGAGGCTTTAAGTCTGAGTTCAAAGTGCCAGGCTCTAGGGGCTGGTTGAAAGCCCCTCAACCTTGGGCTTCAGCTCTGACTCCTGCTCCCAGCCCACTGAAGCTGGAAGCTTTTCTTCACTCAGCTGCTGGCTGTTGAGACTGACAAGCCCAAGATTGACAAGTAATAAGACAAAGTCCCGATGTTACCAAGCCACATGGCAGGCCATTAATTCAAGTCCATTAAAGGTTCCAAGGTCGGCAGAACATGGCAGGCTGCTGAACAATAACACAGCTACATGCAAGGTTCAAGCATGCCATAAACTACAGACCATTCCTAAAGCTGCTTTTTATACATGGGAAGCAGACCACATCCCTAAAGCAGCTGCTCAGCTGCTTGTGGTAGATCCCACCATGGTGCTGAATACCAGTCTCACCATGGGGAATAACTTCCAAGTGCCAAGCCACTCAACCAGGCCCAGCCAAGTTGACACACAAATTTAACCACCACAGTTGGTACTTTTATTTATAATTCCAGGATCAGGGATGAAGGGCTTATATTTCTGACATCTTCTCAGACCATCAAATATGGCCCCTAAAGTATAATTGTAGTTTAGGGTCCCTAAAGAATGGGGGTTTTCTTTGTTGGTATCATTCAATAACCCGTTGCTCCTACAATGGTACCTGGCATATGGAAGGTATTCACTAAACATTACTCAAATAAATGGAAAGATTATTAATAAAGGACTCAGAGAATAAAAGGAGAAATCAAGAGTACATGTATGGTGTTTTGATAAAGAAATTGGATTTAGGACATTAAAGAAGGAAAAGGAGAACCAAACTTGTGAAAATTTTATGATGATTTCAATAAGCAAACAGGGGCTAAACATACGGTTCATGCTCTTCAGAAATAAAACTAATTTTGACTTGATTCTGGAAAAATGTAAACACTAAGCACAAAACAATGCAATAAAAGGAGCAGAACAATTCAGAGTTTGTACTAGGAAACACTGGCATAAAGCAAACTGTGGCGAGGGAAGATTTTGGTTCACAATTTTTTTGTTTGTTTAGTTTTATAAAACAGAAGTGTTTTAGCTGGAAAAAGAGGCAAAGATATGAACTTGATTCAAATATGAATACAGTCCTGTAGTGATGGATTATGTTTTAAATGTGGAAACAATGGCTTTGTGGAAGAGGGTAGAATGCAAGCACAGTAATAAAATGCAGTAATAAAATAAAATAATAATAATAATAAAAAGTAATAAAATAGTTTTTATATAAACTATCTAAGCATGAGCTAGAATGAAAGGGAGACTAAACAGTCAATAAAGCTTTAAAGGCCTAAGTGAAAACCTAAACAAAAAAGACTAAGCAGGGTTGCTATGAGTAAGAATCAACTGGATGGCAGTGGGTTTCTTTTTTGTTTTTAAAACTGGTAACATCAATCCAAAGGCATACCAGAATAGCACAGGCTTCAGAAAACATGAAAGAAAAGGAACAAAGATGTCAAGCCTGATAAGTGAGGAAAAGGGGGAGGGAAACAGAAAAACATGCAAATCAAAAACAAAGAGGGAGAAAACAATTCCTACTAAGGAAACAAGACAGGGTAAGCTTGCTTCAGGGAAAATGACTTTCAGAGGTGAGAAAAGAAAGGAGGTGAATATAAGAACATCTAGAGAAATTAAGGAGGGATTACTATCTAAAAGAGGAAAATGTAAACTAAAATGTCAGATAAGCAAAAGTGTAGAATCACAAAGAGGCTGCAAAAGGAAGAAGTAAAAGGAAGTCACAAATACTCATACAGATTCTCAAAAACAGCATAAAAGATACCAAAATTAATTAAGAAAGAATATGTAATTTTTACAAGATGCAGCATAAAACTGCAGACACAAAGATGAGCTGAATTAAGTGTCAATTAGTTTAGTCACCACCTTCTCTATGACCTTGAACAAATCACTTAACTTCTCTAGGACTAATTTCTTCTGTTTGGGGAAAAAAAAAAAGTGTGTACATGAATGGGTTGGGGGTGGGGTGGTTAGACCAAAAAAGAAGTGATCATTGTAAGTCTTTTTTCTCTGATTTATAAGAAGGCTAAACTGCAGGAAAGGCACAGAACTATTATGTAAGGAATAGGGAAAATATAAAGTTTAAAAAATGAGGACCGTAATAGTAACATCATTTTATACATCACTTTACAATTTAAAATGTGCTTTCTCATAAGCATCATTATGAGTTCTCAGAGCAAGCATGTGGGCAGAAAAAACAGACATTCTTTAACATCATTTTACAGTGGAGCAACTGAGGCTCAGGAAGGTTAAGGACTGGTATCTGACTGCTAACCAGAAGGTTGGTGGTTCAAACCTACCAGCCACTCCGCAGAAGCAAGACTGCACAATCTACTTCTGCAAAGATTTACCATCTTGGAAACCCAGTGGGGATCGATATGAGTTGGAATCAACTTGACAGCAGTGGGCCTGGTTGGTTTTGGAAAGACACAGAACCAGTGGTAGATTAAACAGCAGCAAAGTCAATATCCTTTCTCTATTAAGATGCTTTCCTCAAGTGTGACTAAGGTTTTGTAGGATATTTTTGTGGCTTTTTAAGTAGTAAATAAATGAAAAATTATAAATCTGAAATATATATTACATATATATAATTTTAATTCAAAATAAAATTCATTTAGAATTAAATTCACTATATAAAATGTTTCCTACAAAACTGAGCTTTGTTCCACTGCAACCAGTTAAGACTACTCATCCTTTCAGTCCACAGGTATCTCCCTTTATAGCTGACAAAACTACCATAGTTACAGTATTTTCAGACTGTGGCATACAGAATAACTGACTTTGACTCTAAATTCTGATATATCCATTAAACCATTAAACAAGATGCTTCAAGTTGCACACAATGGATACAATAAACAGCATAAAGGAAGTGGCAAAAGTAGTTAGGGAATTTTTATTTGGTTTTGTTTGTAACATCTAGAGAAATTAGAGAGCACATCTCTATGGTAGTGATAATAAAATAACTCTATTTTCTTTATTCTATTCTTTGCTCCAAAAGCCATAATCAGCCAGGGCTGACTAATTAACTGAAAGAGTAGTAAAAAAATCTTAGGAATATAATTTGCTGTTTATTGGTCTCAACCTATTACTTCTTTTCTTTATGTGCACTTTAACTTAACAGAATACCTTTCTGATTATATTCCAAAAATACTATGTATATGATCCTAGTACTTTTCTTTTAATGGGCAATTATTTTCCTACAGACTGGCTAAGAAATGCCAACAGAAAAGTTCAACATTTGTCCATAATCCTCATTCCTCTACATTTCTCTTCTCTCTCTACCCTCAAGTCATCTATGATTTCTTATAGTATATACACCACCACTCATGGACTCCTTCCTAACCTATACAAAAGGACAACACAACTACCTACTTTAAGGAGTCCCTGGATAATGCAAACACAGTTAATGTTTTTGGTTGCTAACTGAAAGGTTAGAGGTTTGATTCTACTCAGACGGCCTGGCAATGTACTTCTGAAAAGTCAGCCATTGAAAACCCTATGGTGTTCTGGCACACAAGAGGTTGCCATAAGTCAGAATCGACTCCATAACACCTGGTTTTTGTAACTACCTTGGCGTACAATGTTGTGAAGGATAATAAAATTTTTAATTGAAGACCCTCTCTGCAGTCATACATAATACCCATCCTCCACCATTTCTTAAGAGTTATACTTAAATGAGTACCATTCAGGCGGATAAAAATAAAATGGTTTTTTAAGCCACTACCTGAAATAAACACCATATGGTTCACCTAACAGAAAAGTTCAAATAGCTCAATCATAGAAGACAGTTCACACACAATGATGTAATTCACCCACTATAAACAAAATACACATACCAAATTTAGTTTCAGTAGTGTGCCAAGTAATCTACATTTTCTCATCTAATGTCCTACCTATATCTTTAAAAAAAATAATAATAACACTGCTATTGAGGCGATTCCAATTCATAGTGACCCTTAGGTTGCTTATATCTTTTAGGCCAGAGTAGAACCATAGGATTTCCAAGGCTGTAAATCTCTAAGGGAGCAGAGTGCCTCATCTCTCTGCCACAGAGTGGATGGTAGGTTCAAACTACTGACCTTTTGATTAGCAAAAAGCATGGGACTTTATATCTATCCAAATGACCTAAGTTTGAATCCCAGCTAGGTTAACGTAAATGCTGTCTTGGCCAAGTCTGAGGAGCTGAAATTTCCTCAAAAGTTAATACCACCTACTTCATAGGATTATTAAGATTATTATGATCATGTCTGTATTAAGCCTAATCAGGTGCCTAGCACACACCACAGTCACTCAATATATGGTAACTGGTGTTCTGATGACCTTCCCACTCTCCCAAAGCAAGCACCCTCGTCTCTGGGAATACAGGCAGTCCCTAGGTTAGGAATGTCTGAGTTCCATATAACCAGTAGTTAAAAACAAACCTTCACATTAAAAATTCTAGGTTCATAATAACAAATGGGTGCTACTTCGCAATGCACATCGAAACATTATTACTGTGTTATTATGTTAAAGATGTTTTAGGGTACCTGGATGTGTTTCTTTAATGTATTTATGCATGAAAAGGTCTACTATATATCATAAAAAGAGCTCTGATGGCACGGTGCATAAGACATTTGACTGCTAACCAGAGGCTGGTGGTTCAAACCCACCAGCCACTCCATGGAAGGAAGACTGGACAATCTACTTTCATAAAGATTTACTGCCTTGGAAACCCAATGGGGGTCGCTATGTGTCAGAATCGACTCAATGGCAGAAGGTTTGGCTTGGTTTTACTCATATACTAAGACAAATATTTGACTAATTGATGTTAGATATGAACAGTACGTAACTGTTCTAACTTACTTTGACTTAAAGACAGACGTAAGGGCTTAGGAACATAACTTATTCATTATCTAGGGACTACCTGTACTTAAATTACACAAGATAAAACAATTACCAAAAATTCATTCAGTCAAGCAGTACAATGAAAGGAATTCCCTAAGACCATCCACATTTTAAAACTGTGCTCCTAAAAGTGATGCAAATATAAGCTGCAATCTAAAGAGTTTTACAATTAATTCATCCTTCCTTCAGCTAGTCCCTTACCCCAGGGTGATCGTATAGTCAAGTGACTGAAACCTCAACTACTGTTCCCTTCAGCAATTCAGACTCTTGAAGAAGAAGACGGCTATTTCCTAACTGTTTCCCCATGAGAAGCAACAGCTCTAAAAGCCAGGCCCATTGCTGCCTGCTCTCTGAGAAGGACAGGTGGAAACAGGAAAATAGGAAAGGGAAGAAGACGCAGTTTAACTTGGAAAACTAACTTAACTAAGAAAGAAGATTGAGGAAGATTTAGGATATTATCTTCTTCATGGCTCCATCTTCAGCTTATGTGCCAACTACATACTTTGGTTAGTCTTCTCAGCCCTTTACTAATATTCCCACAAACAAGTTTCTTTTTTGCTCCAGGGTTCGGGATCATATTCAGATTTGATCCATTACAAAGTATTTTTTATACAAATGAAAATCTCATTAAAGACCATGAAGGCTGAGATTTAATCAGATCCATTTAATTCCAGTTTAACGTTCAACAACTGTTCATTTACGAATTTACATGATATTAAGACAAGTGCCTTCATTCAGCACTGAAGTGGCAATATGTAAATTAGACTTTACACTGTATTTTTCCCCACAAAATGTTCATGTTTAGCACTCTCCTCATCACCTATGCTGTCTTTTGGGCAGTATGGGAGTCACACACAGTGACTGTTAAAACAGATGGTCTGACAACGCACAAAAGAACTAGTGGGAACAGTCAGTGTGTGTATACAGAAACCTAAATACAATGATCTCGCAAGACAGTATCTTCCAAGACAATTATCTCAAAACTCACAAAATCAGGCAGAGATGGATGGTGGAGGAGGGTGGAGCAGGGTGGGGTGTGGGAGAGCTGGGTACAATGAAAAAATTAAGATCTGGGAAGTAAAATGATAAAGGGCTGCAAGACCGGGAGTATGAAGGAGGAAAGAGTCTAGTGTTTACCATGAGGGAGGGAGAAAGGAGGCCTAGATCAGGTAGGAACTGAAGAATTTGTTGGGGAATACTGCAATGGCAAAGAAAAACAAAAGATCTCACCAAATTGAGACACCAAAATGAGCCCTCCTGCTCCAATACCATGTATTTTTCCAGGAAGCTACAAAAAGCTTCTTTTCAACAGAGGGATTATATTAACAAAGCAAATAAAGGAAACCCATGCTAAAAATGTAAGCTACCTAGCCTGAAAAGAACGGAAATAGTTCTTTGCCTGTTCTGTAGTGGGTCTCAATCAAAGGGGCAAGGAAAATGATAGAGCCATAGAAGAGTGAGTGGAATGGGGTTGCTTACCTCTTTCTGAATATGAGCTTAACTAAACATACAGCCTTTGACTGTGTTAATCAGAATCTGACGAATAGTTCAAACATCATAGGGAATTAAAGAGCTTATGCAAACAAGGCAGATGCAGCACTAGTACTGTAACATCCATCCTTGGGTAGCTCCAACTCCAGTAAGGTTGATTTGTGACTGACAGTGCAATGGAAGAAAGAAAGAAAGAAGGAAAAAAAAAGTCTTATGTTTATGTTTAATTGGAAATCCATACCATCAGACGGTGAAGTGTGCAAGTATACAATAAATGGAAAAAAGTGGGCACAGAGAAAGGGGCTAACTAGAAGAACACTTACCTACAGATTATATCCTTTTCCTTTATGAAGTGCTGAGGATTAACCAACCACACAAAAAAGAAATTATTTTTACACCGAGAAATCACAAAAATGCTGGTCGTCACCCTAGACGGCTGCGTGGTGGGCATGGGGCCGCCCGCCCAGTAAGGGACGTCCACGCAAACCCTAAGCACACACTTACTTTCGTTCGGCCGTTGATTTTGTAGTTGCCCAGCTTCCCGTTACAGTGGCGGATCAGGTCGTCCATGCTGCTCATAAGCAGCCCGATGGTTTCGCAGCCAGGCTCCTTGCCCTCGATCCAGGTGATCTTATCGCCACGGATGTCCTTGGATGAGTCGCTCTTCTGGCTGACCAGCTGCCCGTCCGTGAACTTGCCCGTGTCGTGCAGGGCTCGCACCTCCTCGCCGATTTGCTGACCAGTCTCCTTGCCCAGGAAGTCGTCCACCACACAGATGCCGTGCTTGTTCATGCACGGCACGATGTACTCCAGTGCCAGCTTCAGCGCCGGCAGCGGCTTCGTTTGCCCGTTGGGCCGCAGGCTGCCGCCGTGGCTCAGCCCCTCACCGGGGGTGTTGCTCGGCGGGTACATGTTGGACTTCTCCTGATACAGCTGCGAGCGGGCCAGCAGCTCCTCCTTCCCGGGCTCCGCCTCGGCCGCTGCAGGCCCTTGGCTGCTGGGGGCCGCGTGAGGCGGGCATGCCGCCGCGGGCTCGGGCTTTGCCTTGGCCGGTGTCGTGTCCCCAGAGGCCGGCCGGCCTGGAGCCTCTGTGGCCGTCGCGTCCCGACGCGGCGCTGCCTTCCTGAACTCTTTCGCCCCAGCCCCGCTGGGCTTGGGCGTCTTGGCAGCAGCTGATCGCGCGGAGTTAAGATGCGGATGGTGGGAAGCCGCGGCGTGGCCGTGGGCGCCCCGGGGTTCCGAGGCGCCCTCGCTGCCCTGGCATACAAGCTTGTGCTTTTTCCAGTCCTGGCGCTGGTGCTCCTTGCTGCAGTAGAAGGAGCTGCGGCAGCGGCTGCAGCGCAGCAGGTTCTCCATCTTCCCACAGAGCTCGCAGTACTGCCGGTCTCGCTCGCTCGGGCTCAGCCCGCCAGGCCCACCGCTGTCATTGGCCATGGCGGCTGCCGAACAGGAGCGGGTAGCGGCTAGACGGCCTCGCCCGGGGCCTGGGGAGCGAAGGGGAGAGGCCGTGGCTGCTACTGCGCCATGCACGCGCCCGGCCTTTGCCTCAGGGAGGCGGCCGGCGTCCCTCTCAGCTCTCCGGCCAGGGCCGCTTCCTAGTCTTCTAGTCAGGGCCCCTCAATGCCGGCAGCTGCCGCCTCAGCACTTCATCGCCGCCGACGCCAGCGCCTGGGGAAGTGAGGCCTGGCAGCCGAGGGTTATTGCCTCTGACTGCGCGTGGGCTTAGGCGCGCGAGACCCACCGGCCCTGCCGCCTCTGTGTCCCGGCTGCCCGGCCCAGCCAGTTCAGGAGAGTGCAGGGCGTGCGGGCGCCACTCGCTCTGTGCGCTTTGCACGTACACCACGACCCTGCCGCGACCCGGGCGGGCGGGCGTGCGAAGGGCGGGGGAGCGGAGGGAGGGACGAAGGAAGGATAAGGCGAGGGGGCGGGCGCGACCGCGCGCACACGTTCGGCCGGTGGGGCGGTGGCTCTGGCAGTTCTTACAGCCGCCTCCACTCGCCTGCGGACCCCGCCCTGGCGGTCTGCAGGACGCCCGGAGGCTCGCGCGCCTGGATAGTTTGCCTTGGCCAGCGGGGGGGGGGGGGGGGGGGGTTGCCGAAGGGCAGCCCGCGAGTATTGGAAAAGTGGGACCACAAGTCTGCAGCCGAGTCCAACCCTGAGACCCAGACATTGCCAACACCTGCTGGAAAATTGTTGCCGAGCAGGACCGAACAGTAATAATTGCTGCTGTTTGTTTTTTTGCTTGTTTGTTTAGGCCTACTGTTTATGTTCTAGGCACGTTCTACACAAAGTTGCAAGATGGCTCTTAAAATTCTCGTCTCTCGTATGAGGAAACGGAAATTCAGAAAAGTAAAGTAACTTGCCCAAGGTCACGCAGAGCTGGGACTGAATCCAGGCATTGGACTCTGTCAGATTCCAAGGCTGTTTTTTCTATCACACCATACAAGCTCTTTTTGAAAAGGCCTGAAGTGGTTAAAAACAAAATTAAGTGTTACTGGGATTGAAAACTGGTTACAGCAGTATATTCACAGGGAACTTCCAGAAATACAAGCTGGATTCAGTTTTGTAAGTGTATTTTACTTTGGATACCGCTATATTTGGGTTGGTTTCTGGGTTATGTTGTCATATGTGTTAATCACGTGTTGGTACTCTGTCCAAAGGACTCCCTTTAACATCTCTTGTAAGGTCAGTCTGGTTTTTACAAAGCCTCTTAATTTTTTAGAACATTCATTTGGAAATGTCCTAATTTTGTCATCACATTTGAGGGGTCAGTTTGCTAGGTATATAATTCTTGGCTGGCATCCCCCCCCCCCCCCCCGTCAGGGTTTAATAAGTGTCATGCCATTGCTTTCTTGCTTGCATGATTTCCTCTGAGAAATCAGAGCTTAGTCTTATTGGTTGCTCTTTGGAGACAATTACTCATTTTTCCTGAGCTGTTTTCATGAGTTTTTCTTTGTCTTTAGTTTTGGAAAGTTTGATTATGATAGGTCTTGGTGATTTTCTTCTGGCATCTATCCTGTTTGGGGTTCCTTAAACTTCCTGAATGCATTTTGCTTGTCTTCTTGTCTTGTTAGGGAAGTTCACTTCCAACTTAACAATTTTCTCTTTGGTTTTATTTGTCTTTTCCTGTTTGGGGATTCCATTCACACACAAGTTACTCCTCTTGATGGCGTCTGTCTTAGGATGTATTCTCTAGAGAAGCAAAGCCTGTGAAGCTTATATATATAACCAAACCTACTGCCATCAAGTTGATATTGACTCATAGTGACCCCCACTAGGTTTCCAAGGCAGTAAATCTTTATGGAAATTGATTGCCCCATCTTTCTTTCACAGAGTGGCTGGTGGGTTTGAACCACCAACCTTCTGGTTGGCAGTCAAGTGCCTTAGGCACTGTGCCATTAGATAGATAGATATATATTTCTATCTGATGGCATAGTGCCTCTCTCTCTCTCTCTCTCTCTCTCTCTCTCTCTCTCTCTCTCTCTATATATATATATATAAAGAGAGAGAGAGGGAGAGAGAGAAATTTATCTCAAGGAAATGGCTCAGTAGTTGTAGAGGATAGCTAGTCCCAAGTGTCAAATGTCAAGTTGGAGGCTTCTGGCTCATGCATCTGTAAGGGGTGATGAACTCAAGATTGGAAGGCAATACAAAAGGCTGCTGGCTTTGGAGGCTGAGAAATCCAAGATCAGTAGATAAAATGTCGGGCTGTTGGTTCATAGGCTGCAAAGTCAGCAGTCCCAGGACCAACAGGCAATACTGCATGCCACTGATTCAAGTCTTGATGATTCTAAACCAGATACAGGATCCAAAGCTAAAAGCTAGAGAACTTTCCCAGAGCTTTTACATATATATTGGAAGCAGGCCATACTCTGAAGTAAACTCCCTTTCAACTATTGACTGCTCATAGCAGATCTCATCATGGAAGTGATTACATTATAACAGATGTCATCATGCGGTATAACTACATCATAACTGCTAAACTACTTCGAATCATTGCCCAGTCAAGTTGACACATAACCTTAACTGTCATAGTGTTTCATGTAAATCTTATTTTTCTTCATTCTTTTTTTCTGATTGTTCCCTTAACAAAGTAGTACTGAAAGATTTGTTTTCAGTCTTGGTAAATCTGTCTTCCATTGATTCAATTCTACTCCTTTGCCCTTTCAATGTGTTACCTGTTTCTGAAAGCT
Source organism: Orycteropus afer afer (assembly GCF_000298275.1). Taxonomy (NCBI): domain Eukaryota; kingdom Metazoa; phylum Chordata; class Mammalia; order Tubulidentata; family Orycteropodidae; genus Orycteropus; species Orycteropus afer. The sequence goes on along the minus strand of NW_006921637.1, from coordinate 10,765,285 downwards.
TAGTATTTACCTGATGGATTTCTATTTGCTGTTTTTCTAGGGTTTCTAATTTTTCATTTATTTTGTCAATTGATTCTTGTATTGTTTTCTTGAATTCTTCCAGAGTTTTGTCTTTGTTTCTCTTAAATGAGTCAGTGTTTTTCTTGATCTGTTTCTTAATCTGTTGTAAGTATCTAAATACAATTTTTTAAAATTCCTTATCAGGTAGTTCCAGTGCTACTTCATCCTCCAGAAGGTTTGCTAACTCTGTATTTTGGTCTCTGATTTATACTACATTATCTTGCTTCTTTGTGTGAACTAGGTTTGTCAGTTGTCTCTGAGACATTGTGATGTTGTTGTACTTGTATTTAATTGGTGATTGGTGACTGTGCGTTGGTGTGATTCACCTAGGCTTTTGTTTGTTTGTTTTGTTTTATTTGTTTTGATATATTCAAGCTAACTGGGCTGCTGTGCTACTCTCTTCACTAGTTAGATGGCTGAGAGGAGGGCACCTTATCCCAGAACTAGTTCCTGCCTACCCACCAGGCAACTGAGGGCAGCACTTAGGCACTCACCATCTGTCTCCTGGTGGATGTGATAGAGGATGAGAATGTGTGCACAGATCTCTGCTTGCTGTTCATGAAGAGCTGTTGGAGTGGTTTGGTTGGCATTGGCCACCATCTATGATTGCTTAGTTGGTGTAGAAGTAGGTGGTAGCCCTTGCCATGTGGGTTGGGCTGCAGGAGGTATGGATGTGGTTGGGTCATGTAGACACATTTGCTGTCTCCTGCTGGTGTGACAATAAATAAATAGAATAATACCAAGAGAATAAAAAACACAAACAGCACAAACAAACAACCACCACAAAAAGAAAAGGAAGGGGAGGGGAAGAGAAGGACAAAGAGAAAAAGAAAAAAACAAAATGGAGAGTGGGGGTAAGAAAAAAGAGCATGAGAAAGATAACATGAAAAAATAATTAAGAAAATGCTAGTTCAAGGGACTGGTAGACCATGCGATCCTCAGCCTGTATGACCATGAGACCAGAAGAACTAGGTGGTACCCAGATACCACTGTCAAGCACTCAGAGGGAGATCTATGTCGAGATACTAGATAGAGTGGGAGAAAAATGTGGAGTAAAACTCAAAATCATTTAAAAAAAAGACTAGTTTTGCGGGTCTGATAGAAGCTGGTGAACCCCTGAGACTATGGACCCTAGCTACCCTTCAGGTCTGGAATTGAACTCACTACTGTGGCCTCCAGCCAAATAATAGGCAGGCATATGGGCTGAACATTTACATCAGGTAGAAACACTCCTTGCAGAGTTCAATCATGGGAGAACAGAAGGGCAGTGTATGGACAGGAAGACAGCTTGGGGTGAAGGAATGCATGGATGGGAAGGACATAGGGAAGAGGTAACTAAGGGGAGGAAGTGGGAAGAGAGCTGTTACATTGTGGGGAATTGCAGTCAATGTCATGAGACAAAATGTGTATGAACTGCTGTATGGAAAATGAATTTGCTCTGCAAACTTTTACCCAAATCACAATAAATATCTTAAAAATAAATAAAATAAACCAAGGGGGTAGGAAATGGGAAAAATGAAACAAAAGAAAACTGGGAAAAGAGAAAAGCAAAAGAAAAGAACAAGGAAAGGGAAAGAATAATAATAATAAAGAAAAACCAAACTCACTGCCATCAAGTCAGATCCGACTCATAGCAACCCCTTCTTGGGTTTCTGAGGTGCTATCATTACAAAAGTAGATTGCCCATCCTTAAAAATAAAGAAAGGAGAAAAAGAATACTATATATTAAAAAAAGAGAAAACTGTGTCAGGGTAGCTGAGTAATATTCCTGTTGGCTGAGTAGGTGATGGGGAGCAGGGCACTTGATGATTCCTAAAGGAGTTCCCAGCCTAAAGGCAGCTGGGGGCAGGGTATCTGGTCCTAGAAGGAGTTCCTCCTGTCCCAAAAGGTGGTGATGCATAGGTACTTGGTCTCCAAAACAGTTACTGCCATCCCAAAATGCAGCTGGGTATAAAGTACCTGGTCCCAGAACAAGTTCCTGCCAACCCAAAAAGTGGGAGGGAGTGGGGCTCATGGTCCTGTTAGTAGTTCCTGCCTACCCAGAAGGCAAATGCAGGTAGGGCCCCTAATCTCAGATGTGTTCCTGCTGGCCCAGAACATGTCTGGTGGTAGGGCCCTGGACCTGGAAAAATGTCCTTCCAGTCCAAAGGGCACCTGGGAGCAAGGTGGCTGGTTCCAGAAGTTCTCGCTAGCCCAAAAAGCAGCTGGGGGCAAGGCATGTGGTCCCAGAAAAATTTCCTGCAATCCCAAAAGGCAGCTGGGAGTAGGATGCCTGGACCCAGAAGAAGTTCCTGCCAGCCCAAACAATGGCTGGGAGCAAGGCTTCTGGTCCTGGAACTAGTTTCTGCCTACACAGAAGGCAACTGCCTCCTAATTCTTATATGATTAGTATCAGCAGGTGGGTTACCTAATACTCTGAGGGTTATCAGAAGCTGTTCCCCAAAGTGAGAAATTATAACAATTTTCTTTTTTTTTTTAACCTGGCTCTGACCTAATGAAGAACAGATGTTCTAGAAACTGAAGGATGATCTGAAGAAAAGTGCTATCATCTCCATACCATACCAACTTTGACAAGAGTTAATTTACCACCTATCTTGCTTCCCTTTGTTATTCTGGCAGAGTTTATTTAAATTATAAAGCAATATCCACTATGAACTGATATATGGTTCATTAAAAGGTAGAGGCAAAGGCATAACGATATTCATTGCTATGTTATTCAAATAGCAAAAAGATGAAAACAAGTGACATCAGTGGATGAATGGATAAACTATGGCACATACATACAATGGAATACTATGCAAAAGAATGACGATGAATCTGCAAAATAGCTCATAACATGGATGAACCTAGAAGACTTTATGTTGAGTGCAATTAGTGAATCACAAAAGGACAAATATCATATAAGATCACTACTGTAGAAAGTCAAGAAAAGGTTTACACACAGAAAGAATTGTTCTTTGAAGATTACCACAGGTGGGAGCGGAAAGGAGGGTAAACCACTAACTACAGGGCAGACATGTTAACTTGGGTGAAGGGAAAGGCAAAATAAAATAAGCAGGAGATCAGCACAAAATGATGGAGGCACAGGAAGACACTGGGAGGAGCACAAGAGTTAAACTCAATGAAAGTAAATACTATTACATACACATTAATAACAATTATCTACAAGTGGATACATAGACATTCAAACTGAACATGGTTGTGGGATGGTGAATGGGACTATACCCACAAATATGTATAGGTTTGACAGAGGGTATTTCTACATATGTATTTATATGTGCTGCAAATGTATGCATGATTAGAGTATAGTATACAGAGAGCAAAGTTATGAAAATTTCTTAGCCATAAACAAACATCTTGAGAGAATAAATTTCTAGGCCTGGGGACTCACCCCAAAATCTTTGGGGACACTAAAGTCAATTGGCATAACACCACAAAGACAATATTCTAATCCTATATTGGTGAGTAGCAACTGGAGTCTTAAAATCTTGTGAGTAGCCGTCTAAGGTGGAACTACTGGTCTCTCCTCACTGGGAGGAATGAAGATTGAAGAAAATCAGGTACTCAAGTACTAATGGACTGCATGAACCCCAGCCTCCATGACCCTAACACCAGAAGAACTAGAAGGTGCCTGGCTACCACTGCTGACCACTCTGAAAGGGATCACAATAGGAGGTCCCAGATACAGTTGGAGAAAAGTGTGGAACAAAACTCAAAATCATAGAAAAGACCAGGTTTACTGGTCTGATAGAAACTGGTGGAACCTCCAAGACTATGGTCTTTAGATTCCCTGCAAGCCTGGAACTGAAGTCACTCACCCCTGTGGCTCAACTTTCAAGCAATTGATAGACAAGCCTGTAAGGTGAACGGTAACTCCAGGGAGATGCAAACTCATTAGAACAATCAATCACTCAAGATCAAAAGGACAGCATTTGCCCAGGAATAAAGCTCAGAAAGCAGAAAGGAATAGAAAAAGAAGGATGAATACAAATGGTAAACACAGGAAGGAAGTGGGAAGAGTGCTGTTACATTGTGGAGATTGCAATCAATGTCATGAATAGAAATATGTATGAATTGTTGAATAGGAAACCAATTTGCCCTGTAAACTTTCACCCAAATCACTATTTGAAAAAATAATTAAAAATAAAAGGGAGGTCTAGGGAAGATGGCAGAATAGTCAGAAGGACTGCACAGACCCACTTCAACAAAGAAAAGGGGAACCAATTAACACAGATACAGAAGATAATTCTGGAACCTGGAGCCTTGAAGGGAAGGATATGCAAGTAGACTAAACTCCAACTAGCAGAAGAATTTGCATGATAATACCCAAAAAGGAGACAGGGAGCTTCAGTCTGGCAGTGATCCTGACGGCCAAGACAGCTTGGATATTGCTGAGTGTTAGTAGAACCTAAGAATTAACCTAAAAATCAGCCCTGCTTGCCAGGAGGACTGCTCTGGTGGCTGGAGAATAAAAGGGGAAGCAGAGAAGATGAAGGCAGGCTGAGCTGTGGACTTTTGCCTGTCCAGAGGGCACAGCCATTTTGAATGTTTACAAGGAGCTTGACCATTTTGGATATTTAAAGTGACAGCATTCTCCCAGGTTCTGGGGACTTAAGAACAGGCTCCAGTTGCTGGGAACTGCAAAGACATCCCAGATGCACTGACTACTGGAAAGGTCTGACATTCCCCTTGTTACTCTTTTACCACACACCCTCTTGGTGAATGGAGGTGAGGCCATCCCTCGCTCCCACCCACCTTCTAGGCTGGCAGGAATTCCTTCCCAGTCTGTGTGCTCAGACAGAGCCTGGGTGCCCTGCCCCACCCTGCCCAGATTTTTTTTTTTTTTAGTTTGTTTCTTTTGTCTGTTTTAAAACCACTACTATTATTATTCCTTTTGTCCTTTTTATTATCATTCTTTATTCTTCCTTTCCCAGGTTCTAGTTTTCAGCTTTTTTTATTTTCCCTGTTCCTGGTTCCATTTTTTCCCCCTTTCTTGTGAGTAACCCTGCTCCTTGTTTTTCTTTTTGCATTTTTCCCATTATTATACTCCCTCTCTACTTTTTTTCTCTTATTGCCCTCTCCCCAGATATTGCGGTGTTTTTTGTTTTGTTTCTTTCCCCTTTTTTGGTTACTGATTTTTCTGGTTTCTGGTTTTTTTGGTTACTGTTCCTGTGTGATTACACAGTGTGGTTTTTGTCCTTTTGCTTTTAGTTTTTGATGGTTATTCAATTGTTATTTTTGTCTGAGTGGAAGACAGCAACAGTCCCTATACAACATAACTACACCCACACCTCCTGCAGCTTCACTTACTGAGTGAGAGTCACCACATCTTTCTCCACCAATGGGCCAACAATAAACAACCATCAAGAAAAGCCTGACTCACCCTTAGCTGCTCTACACAGTTAACAGAGATCTAAATACAACGTCATAATGTCTCAGAGAAAACAGATCATCACAGTCCACACAAAGAAGATAAAGTGGTAGAAAAAATGGAGCAGGCTACAGATCCAGAACACATCCCTGAGGAAGAAACAGCATTGGAACTCCCTGAAAAGGAATTCAAAAGAATTATATTTAGGTATCTTCAAAGGATTGAGAGACAGATCAAGGAAAACACAGACAAATCCCTAGAAGAATTTTGAAAGAAAATACAAGAGCAAAATGCCAAAATAAATGAAAAATTAGAAATGCTTCAAAATCAACAGATAGAAATTCAGAAGATTAATACTAAATTGTCAGAAATAGATAACACATTGAAAGAGCAAAAGAGTAGAATTGTTGCAGTGGAAGACAGAATTAGGGAGACTGAAGACAAATAACCTGAATACTTCTATGGAAAGGTATCAATCAGAAAAAAAGATAAAAACAAAATGAAGAAAGCCAAAGGATCATGTGGAATACCATCAAAAGGAATAACCTATGTGTCATTGGAATTCCAGAACAGGAAAAAAAAAAAAAAGAAAACCACTGAGAAAATTGTCCAAGATTTGCTGGAGGAGAACTTTCCTGATATGATGAAAGAGGAGAATATATCCATTCAGGAAGTCCAACGAACCCCAAACAGGATAGACCCCAAAAGAAAATCACCAAGACATATCATCATCAAACTCATCAAAACCAAAGACAAAGAAATAATCCTGACAGCAGCATGGGAAAACAAAAAATTACTTAGAAAAGACAACCAGTAAGAATAAGCTTTGATTTCTCAGCAGAAACCATGCAAGTGAGAAGGCAATGGAATAGTATATATAAAACCCTGAAAGAGAAAAATTTTCAACCAAGAATTATATACGTGGCAAAACTGTCACTCAAATATAATGGTGAAATTAGGAGATTTCCACATAAGCAGAAACTAAAGGAGTTTGTTAAAACCAGACCAACCTTGCAAGAGATACTAAAGGGAGTCCTTTGAACAGAGAAACAAAAATAGAAAACAACAGCTGACCATTAACACACAAGATGACATAATCCAGAAACCACAGCTATGGACATATCCAAAGTAAAATAAGCTTAAAAGATTGTAAACAGGGAACCAGAGACTTCAATTGTCAAATGAGGACAACTACAAACCAAAAAGAGGGAAAATAGTGTGTAGTTACAGAACTTCTAAATGGTGAGGAAGTCAAGAGAGTTGCAAGATAGAATGGAGTATTTCAAACTTGGGGAGAAAATTATAAATCACAGGGTAACCTCAAAGAAAAATGATAAACCTTCACATCACAATACAAAAAAGAGGACAGGCACAAATATTCAGCAAATACTCAAAAAACAGCAACAAAGGAAATGATAACATGGTTCATAAACATAATGAGCTAACTAAGCACAGAAAATAACATGGAACAAAGAAACCAGGCACACCATGAAAAAACACGTAACAAAATGACAGCAACCAATTCATACTTCTCAATAATTTCAATGAATGTTAATGGATTAAATGCACCACTCAAGAGACAGACAGTTGCAGATTGGATAAGAAAACATAACCCATAAATATGCTGTCTACCAGAGACACAGCTTAGAATCAGACAAAAATAGACTAAAAATCAAAGGTTGGAAAAAGATATATCAAGCAAATGGCAACCACAAAAGGACAGGAGTGGAGATATTTATTTCTGATCAAATTAAGACAAAAACCACTATACGAGACAAGGAAGGACATTATATAATTATTAAAGGAACAATTGAACAAGAAGGTATAACCATAATAAATATCTATGGACCCAATGAAAGAGCCCCAAAATACATAAATCAGACTTCAAAAGAGTTGAAAAGGCAAATAGATGACTCTAAAGTCATAGTAGGAGACTTTAATACACCACTTTCAATGAAAAATAGAACAACTGGAAAGAAACTCAACAAAGATGAAAGAGCTAAACAATATAGTCCACCAACTTGACAGTATAGACATCTACAGAGCACTTCACCCAACAACAGCACAATTATACATTCTTCCCCAGTGCACATGGAACATTTTCCATGATAGCCATATGTTAGGCCATAAAGCAAGCCTTAATAAATTTTAAAACATTGAAATACTACAAAGCATCTTCTCAGATCACAATGCTATCAAATTAGAAATCAACAATAGGAAGATCAACGGAAAAAGAGTAAACACATGGAAAACGAACAACACCCTCCTTAAGAAAGACATGGGAAGAGAAGAAATAAAAATTGAAATTCAAAAATTCCTTGAATCAAATGAGAATGAAAACACAACATGCCAAAATCTTTGGGACACAGCAAAAGCAGTGATCAGAGGCCAGTTTATAGCAATAAATGTACACATCAAAAAAGAAGATGGATCCAAAA
>NW_006921637.1:10743261-10756014 GCF_000298275.1 Orycteropus afer afer | reverse complement strand
CCAAAGCAATCTATACATTCAATGCAATCCCAATCCAGATCCCATCAACATTTTTTAAGGATATGGAAAAAACAATCACTAATTTTATTTGGAAAGGAAAGAGTCCCCAGATAAGCAAAGCACTATTAAGAAGAAGAACAAAGTAGGAGGTCTCACACTGCCGGATCTCAAAACCTACTATATAGCCACAGTAGTCAAGACTGCCTGGTACTGGTACAATGACAGATGCATAGACCAATGGAATAGAATTGAGAACCTGTAAATAGATCCATTGACCTATGTTCAGCTGTTCTTTGACAAAGGGCCTAAATACATTAAGTGGGGAGGAGAATGTTTGTTTAATAAATGGTGCTGGCAAAACTGGGTATCTATTTGCAGAAAAATGAAACAAGATCTGTACCTCACACCATACACAAAAACGAACTGCCGATGGAGCAAAAACTTAAATGTGAAACCTAAAACTATAGAGTTCCTCAAGGAAACAAATTTTTTTGTAGGGGCAAATTTAGGTGTCCTAATATATGGCATAAATATATTATCAAGCTTAACCCAAAACACACAAACAGCAGAAGAGAAACTAGATGAATGGGACCTTCTAAAAATTAAATTTTTATGTGCTTCCAAAGACTTCTCCAAAAGAGTCAAAAGAGAACCTAGTGATTGGGAATAAATATTCGGCAATGACATACCTGACAAGGAACTTATCTCTAGAATTTATAGAAAACTCCAACACCTCAATAACAAAAAGACAAATAATCCAATTAAAAAATGGGCAGAAGACATGAATAGATAGTAGACATTTCACCAAGGAGGATATTCAGGTGGCCAATAAACATGAAGAAATGCTCATGATCATTAACCATTAGAGAGAGACAAATAAAAACAACAGTGAGATACCATCTTGCCCCAGCACTAGTAGCAAAGTTCAACAAGACAGTAAATAACAAATGCTGGTGAGGACGTGGAGAGATTGGGACTCTCATACACTGCTGGTGGGACTGTAAAATGGTACAACCACTGTGGAAAGCAGTATGGTGATTCCTTCAAAAGTTGGAATTAGAAATACCATTTGACCCAGCCATTCCATTACTAGGTATATATCCTAAAGTGAGTGCTATGACAAGAACAGACATATGCACACTCATGTTCATTGCAGCACTATTTACAATAGCCAAAAGATGGAAACAACCTAGGTGTCCATCAACTGAGGAATGAATAACCAAACTATGGTACATACACACAATGGAATACTATGCAATGCTAAAGAATAGTGTAGAATCTGCAAAACACCACATGATGTGGATGAACTGAGTGAAATAAGTCAGTCACAGAAGGACAAATATTGTATTAGTCCGTTACTGTAAAAGTCAAGAAACGGTTTCTATATGGAAGGAAATTTTCTTTATTGGTTACCAGGGGTGGGAGGGGAGGGGACGGAACACTGCTAGATAGGTAGAGATAAGTATTGATTTGGGTGAAGAGAAGGGCAATGTACCAAATGTGAGTGGTCAACATGGTGGCATTGAGGAAGAGGACGACAGAGAGAGGTGCATGGGAAGTACAGACAACAAAGATGAACCCTTTTGTTAGCGAAGGCAAACATGGGTATATGGGTGGATAGATGAGTGAACAGGCTGAACTATTAGGTATGTCTATGCAGCAGCAAGTGTACCCAAGACCATGTATAGGGGTGGCAGACATGGTTCTACAAGAGTATTTTTATGTTTTGTAAGAATTCCCAGGGATATGGTAGAGGTGACAAGGGACAAGGTTGTAGTCACTTCTTGGTTACAGCCAGCTACCCAGAGGGAGTGAGTAGTAGAACCTGTGGGCTCAGGACCATAGTCACAGGGGACATCAAACTCAATTGGCATAACACACTACACAAAACATTGTTCCATTTCCTACTTTGATGAGTAGCGACTGGGATCTTGAAAGCTTGCAAACAGCCATCTAGATGTAACAGTGGTTCTCTCCTTGCCCAGAGCAGGGAAGAATGAAGAAAACCAAAGATTCATGGAAACAATTAGTCCTCGTGACTGGTACACCATGCGATCCTCAGTCTATGTGACTATGAGACCAGAAGAACTAGATGGTGCCTGGCTACCACTGTCAACCACTCAGAGGGGGTTGTATGGAGGAGATCCTGGATAGAGAAGGAGAACAATGTGGAACAAAACTCCAAATTGTTTGGGAAAAAAAGGAGGGGGGGAGCAGGTTTGCTGGTCTGATAAAGCCTCTTCGAACCACTGAGACTGTGGTCCCTAGCTCCCCCTTCGGGTCTGGAATTGAACCCACACCTGTGGCTTCTAGCCAAACAAAAGACAGGTATATGAGTTGAACATTTACCTGAGATAGATGCATTCCTTGGAGAGAACAATCATGGGAGAAAGAAGGGCTGTTTATGCAAAGGAAGACAGTTCAGGGGGCAGGAGTGCTTGGAGGGATGGACACAGGGAAGAGGTAACTATCGGGAGAATGTGGGAGGGGAGCTGTTGCATTGGGGTAAATTGTAGTCAATGTCATGAGACAACGTGTGTGTGAACTGCTGTATGGAAAGTGAAGTTGTTTTGTAAACTTTCACCCAAATCACAATTTAAAAAAAAAAAAAGAGAAATACTTGCCTTTTTTTTTTAAAAAAAAAAAAAAAGACAAAGCTGAAATTTAATGCAAAAAACAGAGTTAGGTGAGGAAATTAATTTAGAAATATCTGTCTTGACTCTTCAGGAAACTAGCCCTATTCCTCCTTAAAAATGTTTTCAAAATTCACAACAGTATCTATTCTAATCAGGAAGTCAGATATTTGATTGTTAACTAATGACCTTGTGTTTCCACATCTATGACAATCTTGTTTTAATATGTTACAGAGAACAGAAAAAAATCACAAGTATAACATAGGCATTCCACCAAGATAAACAGGAAGATTATCTTGAGTTCTGGGAAAAGCAACTAAAAATTTGAGCCATTTTCTAACTATAATATTGGGGCATGTATAAATAGGTGTCATTGGGAAATAGCACTTCATTCTGTGCCGGTTCTGCCAGATGCACACATGAGCTGTGCTGCACATGAACGTGGAGCCAGCTGTACTTTCTACCAGGACTGTTTCCTTAATAAAATAAAGTCATTAAGTAGAGTTTCTTTATATTCAAGAATTGTCTATCATCCAACTTCATCAGTTTATGATTCTAAAGTTAATCTCAAGAGTTCGGTAAGGTGGTGGAATAGGCTGAAAGACTGCACAGACCCTCTTCAACAAAGAAAAGGGGAACCAATTAACACAGATACAGAAGATAATCCCAGACCCCTGAGCCTTGAAGGGAAGGATATACAAGTGGACTAAACTCCAACCAGCAGGAGGATTTTCAGGAAAACACCAGAAAAGGAGACATACGGAGCTGCAGTCTGGCAGCAATTCTGACAGCACAGACAGCTTGGATATTGCCAAGTGGTGGTTGGACCTAAGAATTAACTTTAAAACTGGCCCTGCTAGCCAGGGACTGCATGGAGGACTGCTCTGTGGCTAGGGAATAAAAGGGGAAGCAGCAGAGAGGAAAGCGGGCTGAGCTGTGGACTTTTGCCTGTCTGTAGGGTGCAGCCATTTTGAATGTTTACAAGCGACTTGACCATTTTGGATATTTAAACCGACAGCGTTTTCCCAGATTCCAGGGACTTAAGAACAGGCTCCACTTGCCGGCAACCCCAAGGACATTCCGGACCTGGATGACTGAAAAGATACAACATTCCTGTTGTTACTCTTATACCCCACACCCTCTTGGTGAATGGAGGTGTGGCCATCCCTCACTCCCACCCACTTTCTGGGTTGCCAGGAATTCCATCCCAGTCTGTGTGCTCAGACAGAGCCTGGGTGCCCTGCCCCACCCTGCCACTGTTTTTTTTTTTTTTGTTTGTTTTTGTCTGTTTTAAAACTAGTATTATTGTTGTAACTTTTGTCCTTTTTAGTATTATCCTTTATTCTTCCCCTCCCTGGTTCTAGTTTTCGACTTTTTTTCTTTTCCCTGTTCTTGGTGGCAATTTCTTTTTCTTTCTCGTGGTTAACCCCATTCCTTGTTTTTCTTTCTGCGTTTCTTTCATTTTTTTTCTTCATTATTCTCTTTCTCCACCTTTTTCCTCTTATTGCCCTCACCACAGATATTGCAGGTTTTCTTTTCTTTTTTGTCTTCTTTTTCACTTTTTTCTTTTTTTGGTTGCTGTTCTTTTGTGACTACATGGTGTATTTTTTGTCCATGTACTTTTACTTTTTTTATTCAATTGTTATTTTTGTCTAATGGAGTGGAAGACAGCAACTTGTAGTTATGACACAACTACACCCACACCTCCTGCAGATTCACTTACTGAGCGAGAGCCACCACTTCCTTCTTCACCAACGGGCCTAACAATAAACAACCACCACGAAGTGCCTGACTCACCCTTGGCTGCTCTTCACAGACAGTTAACAGAGATCTAAATACAACTATGTCATGATGTCTCAGAGACAACAGACCATCACAGTCCACACAAAGAAGCAGGATAAAGTGGTAGAAACAAGGGAGCAGGATACAAACCCAGAACACATCCCTGAGGAAGAAGCAGCATTGGAACTCTCTGATAAGGAATTCAAAAGAATTATCTTTAGGTATCTTCAAAGGATTGAGAGACAGACCAAAGAAAACACAGAAAAAACCATAGAAGAATTTTGGAAGAAAATAAAGTTAATCGCAAGACCAGTTAAAAATTTATCAATTCACCTCAAGAAATATAAAACTTTACAAATATCATTCATTAGAGTTAATTTTGACAAAACATTTGATATTATATGTTAAGTGTTATATAATTATACTACTATGACTTGAAAAACAAACCATATATTACCTTAATGTCAAACCAACTTTTGGTGTAGTTCCAGTTTATACCAATTCAGGTTGGAGATAGTTAAACCATCTTTTCTGTAACTTTTCATTGTAGAAAAATGCATTGTTGTTGTTAGTTGGCATCATGGTGATTACAACTCATGGCAACTCTGAGTGTACAGATTAGAATTGTACTACATAGGACTTTCAAGGACGTGACCTTTTGGAAGCAGATCACCAGGCCTTATTTCTGAGTTGACTTTGGATGGGTTTTAATTGCCAGTCTTTCAGTTAGTAGTCTAGTGCTTAACAATTTGGACTCCCCAGGAACTCACAAAAATTTACACATATACAAAGATTGAAAAAAATGTACAATCAACCTCTACCCTGACTCATTCAATAATTATCAACTTCAACAATATTTTCACCCTTTTATTCTCCCCTGTCCTGAATTTTCATTTTTATTTTTGGCTGAAGTTTTATGAAGCATGAAGCATATTCCCGCTTCAGTATAGGTAAAAAGTTTTTGAAAAATCATAACCACCATTTTATTATCACATCCAAGAAAATTAAGAAAATCTTCTCAATACTGTCCACCAACCAGCAAGTACTAAAAAAAAAAAAAAAAATTTAATTGTCTCCAAGAGTCTATTTATAGTTGCTTTATTCAATTTAAGATCTAAGCAAGGCCCATATATTGTACTAGGTCATAACGTTTCTTAAGTCCCTTTACTTGATTACAGTATTCCATACTGGATTTAGCTGATTGCCTTCTCATAATATTCCTCTTATTGTAGATCTAGAATTTATGTTAGATGTAGGATCTATTTTTCAGATAAGACTAGGTGAATGTCAGAAGAGACTCTGAAACTTGTTTTTGAATGGAGAGTAGCTAAAGCAAATGGAAGAAATGACAAGATAAAAGAGATGGACATAAGATTTCAAAGAGCAGCTTGAGAAGACAAAGTCAATTATTATAATGCAATGTGAAAAGAACTGGAGTTAGAAAACCAAAAGGGAAGAACATGTTAGGGATTTTTTAAGCTGAAAGAACTGAACAACAAATTCAAGGCTTGAATTGCAATATTGAAAGACTCTATGGGCAAAATATTGAATGATGCAGGAAGCATCAAAAGAAAATGGAAAGAATACAGAGAGTCACTGTATGAAAAACAAATTGGTTGATATTCATCCATTTCAGGAGGTGGCATGTGATCAAGAACCAATGATACTGAAGGAAAAAGTCAAAGTTGCACTAAAGGAACTGGTGAAAAACAAGGCTCCAGGAATTAAGGAATACCCATTGAGATGTTTCAAGAAATAGATGCCACACTGGACGCACTTACTCATCTATGCCAAATAATATGGAAGACAGCTAGCTATCTGGCCAACTGACTGGAAGAGATCCATATTTGAACCTATTCCAAAGAAAAGTGACCCAACAGAATGTAGAAATTCTCAAACAATATTAATATCACATGTAGGCAAAATCTTGCTGAAAATAATTCAAAAATGGTTGCAGCAGTGTATTGACAGGGAACTTCCAGAAATGCAAGATGGATTAAGAAGAGAACATAGAACAAGGGATATCATTGATAATATCAGATGGACCTTGGCTGAAAGCAAAGAATACCAGAAAGATGTTTACTTGCGTTGTACTGATTATGCAGAAGCATCTGACTGTATAGATCATAACAAATTATGGATAACATTGAGAAGAATGGGAATTCCAGGACTTTTAATTGTGCTCAAAAGGAACCTGTACATAGACCAGGAGACTGTTGTTTGAATAGAACAAGGGGATACTGCATGGTTTAAAATCAGGAAGGGAGTGTGTTACTGCTGTATCTTTTGACCATACTTATTCAATCTGTATGCTGAGCAAATAATCTGAGAAGCTGGACTATATGAAGAAGAATGTGGCATCAGGATTAGAGGAAGACTCATCAGGAACCTGTGATATGGAGACGACACAACCTTGCTTGCTGAAAGTGACTCAACACACTTACTGATGAAAATTAAAGACTGCAGTTTGCACCTCAACATAAAGGAAACAAAAATCCTCACAAATGGAGCAATAAGCAGCATCATTATAAATGGGGAGAAGGTTGAAGTTGTCAAAGATTTCATATTACTTGGATCCACAATCAACAAGCATGGAATCAGTAGTCAAGAAATCAGATGTCATATTGCACTGGGCAAATACGCTGCAAAATACCTCTTTAAGGTGTTGAAGAGAAAAGATGTCTCTTTGAAGAGTAGTGCCTAAGGCATTTGACTGCTAACCAGAAGGCTGGCAGTTCAAACCCACCAGCCACTCCTCAGAAGGAAGACTGGGCAGTCTACTTCCATAGAAATACTGCCTTGGAAACACAAGTAGGGGTCACTATGAGTAGGTTTTTTGGTTACCCCAAGCTGTGGTATTTGCAATAGCTTCATATGCATGTAAAAGCTAAACAAAGAATAAGGAAGACCAAAGAAGAGTTGATGCTTTTGAGTTGTTGTATTGGCAAAGAACAGTGAAAATACCACGGACTGCCAGAAGAACTAACAAATCTGTCCTGGAAGAAGTGTAGTCAGAATGCCCCTTGGAAGTGAGAATGGCCAGACTTCATCTCACCTACTTTTGTCATGTTGTTAGAGGGGACCTGGAGAAGGATATCGTGATCATAAAGTGGAGTCTCAGTGAAAAAGGGGAAGACCCTTGTGATAGTTGGAGTTGTATGTCAACTTGGCTGGACCACAGTTCTGAGTGGTTTGAACAGTTATGATGTGGGTTATTCCCATGATGAGATAAGATGTATATGTTTTGAGCAGCCAATCCATTGAAAGGGAGTTTCCCTAGGGATGTGATCTGCTTCCAGTATATTTATGGACATCCTGGGAAAAAGCACCACTCTTCTGTGGATCGGAATCCTGTTGTGTGGCCTACAACTATCTGTGAACATACAATCCACCATTTGGCCTGGCGATCTTGGATTCGTCATTCGTTGGCATTAGCAGCCAGTATACTGCCTGTCAAACTTGAGCTTGTTAGCCCCTGCAGCTTTGTGAGTTGGGGAAAGCCTCCAGCTTGACGTTTGATCCCAGAACTTGGGACTTGCCAGCTTCTTTAAGTGTGTGAGCCATTTTCCTAAGGTAATTTTCGCTCTTTCTCTCTCTAAGCTTTACTGATTTTGCTTTTCTAGAGAACCCAGCCTAACACATTTGGTACCAAGAGTAGTTCTAGAAAGACAAAATGATAAGGATGAGCTTCCTAAATTGGTTCTCACCGATTGTGTTTTGGTTCTCTAATTTAATTAATTGTAAAGGCACTGGTGACTCTGCTTCCATTAGTAAAGAGGGCCCTGCTAATGCATGACGTGAGGTGGCAACATTAATATGCAAAATAGCACCATCAATAGATCAAGTATTTTTGAAAAGTGAGGCTCTGGGTGATTGCATATTTGATACTATTCTGCAATTTTGTCAGCATGAGGAAGCTGGTTGGTTGGTTCTACTTACACTAGACAAAGTGGTGAAAGAGCAAGATGAGTTCAGGGCTGCTGAGTTACAGCTCAAGTGCTGCATGAAACACCTCAATGTTCCCAGTTGTGCTCTGAAAGAAAGCCTTATTTCTTCTAGTAACAGAGCTGATGCTGCCGAAAACCAAACACAGAGTCTTATTCTGAGGGTGGCTGAATTACAATGCCAATTGAATTGCCAACCCAGAATGGTGTCTGAAGTTAAAGTGAGGGTGTGGGATAATGGTACAAGGAATGTAATACTGGATCATTGTGAGTTTATTTATTTAGGCCCACTAAGTACAGATTCTTCACTCAGTGTTTCAGCTCAAGAGGTTAGGAAAAGATTTAATTATTTATTGGGTTGGCTTACTGAAACAGATTATGCAGTGGCATACCTTAAGTCAAGTTTAAGTGCCTTGGTATAATGTAGAAGAAGGTATCCAGAGGCTTAGGGAAATTGACATGTTACAGGTTAAGGAGATGTGTAGAGCCAGAAATGGAGAGTCCAGAGGACATGCCTTTCACCAGTATGGTGAGTAACAAATTTGTGAAGGGAGCTCCAGCATCTTTGAAGACTGCTATGATTGTTATTTTATGTAAGCTGGATTTGACAGTGAGAACTGTCCTAATTGAACTAAGACATTTAACTAAAATGGGGCTGATTGGACCTTGTGGTAGTAGGGGACAAGTGGCAGGAGTTGATTGACAAAGACAAGGTGGGTGTGGATACCATAATGGAACAAAAAATGGCGAGATGTACAATTGTATACAGATTCATGGGCTGTGGCTAATGGCTTGGCTGGATGGTCTGGGACTTGTAAAGAGCATGATTGGAAAATTGGTGACAAGGATGTATGGAGAAGAGGTATGTGGATAGGATCTCTCTGAATGGGCCAAAGGAGTAAAGATATTTGTGTCTCATGTGAATGCCCACCAAAAGGTGACCTCAGCAGAGGAGGACTTTAATAATTAGGTGGATAGGATGACACATTTAGTAGAAACCAGCCATCCTTTTTCCCCAGCTACTCCTATCATTGCTCAATAGGCTCATGAACAAAGTGGCCATGGTGGCAGGGATGGAGCTTGTGCATGGGCTCAGCAACATGGACTTCCACTTAGCAAGGTTGATTTGCCTACTGCCACTGCTGAGTGCCCAATCTGCCACCAGCAGAGACGAACACTGAGTCCACGATATGGAACCATTCCTCGGGGTGATCAGCCAGCAACCTGGTGGCAAGTTGATTACATTGGACCACTTCCATCATGGAAAGGACAGCATTTTGTTCTTACTGGAATAGATACTTATTCTGGATATGGATTTGCCTTCCTTGCACCCAGTGCTTCTGCCAAAACTACCATCTTTGGACTTACAGAATGCCTTATCCACCGTCATGGTATCCCACACAGCATTGCTTCAGATCAAGGGACTCATTTCACAGCAAATGAAGTAAGGCAATGGGCCTATGCTCATGGAATTCACTGGTCTTGCCATGTTCCCTATCATCCTAAAGTAGCTGGCTTGATAGAACAATGGAATGACCTACTAAAACGCAATTACAGTGCCAGCTAGGTGGCAGTACCTTGAAAGGTTGGGGAGTGTTCTCCAGGAGGCTGTATATGCTCTAAAGCAGCATTCAATATATGGTGCTGTTTCTCCAATGGCCGGGATTTACATGTCCAGGAACCAAGGGGTGGAAATGGTAGTGGTACCCTTCACTATTACCCTTAGTGACCCACTCAAAAAATTTTTGCTTCCTGTCTGTTACCCTATGCTCTGCAGATCTGGAGATCTTAGTCCCATAGGGAGGAACACTCCCACCTGGAGACACAATACTTATTGCATTGAACTGGAAGTTAAGAATGCCTCCTGGGCATCTTGGATTCCTCATGCCTCTGGATCAACAGACATAGAAGGGCATTACTGTATTATTTGGTGTGATAGATCTTAATTACCAAAGGCAAATTGGATTGACATTACATAATGGAGGTAAAGACGAGTATGTCTGGAACACAGGAAATTCTTTAGGATGTCTCTTAGTACTACCATGCCCTGTGATTAAAGTCAATGGAAAATTACAGCAACCCAATTCTTATATGACTACTAATGGCCTAGACCCTTCAGGAATGAATGTTTGGGTCACCCCACCAGGCAAAGAACCACAAACAGCTGAGGTGATTGCTGAGAGCAAGGGAAATACAGAATGGGTGGTAGAAGAAGGTAGTTCTGAATATCAGCTATGACCACATGACCAGTTGCAGAAATGAGAACTGTGATAGTTACATTTCTTCATTATATGTGTGAATCAAATATTTTGTTTCCTTCTGTTATGAACTATGAAATGTAAACAGGGTTAATGAGTTTTGGTTGTACACATGTTAGTGTATCATGTTAGGTGCAAATATGACTTTATAATTGTCCTTATTTAGAGATTATATATGGTTAAGAAGATGTGTACAACTGCCAAATTGACAAGGGGTGGACTGTGATAGTTGGAGTTGTGTGTCAACTTTGCTGGACCACAATTCTAAGTGGTTTAAGCAGTTATGATGTGGGTTATTCCCATGATGAGATCAGATGTATATGTTTTGAGCAGCTAATCCATTGAAAGGGAGTTTCCCTAGGAGTGTGTCCTGCTTCCAATATATTTATGGGCATCCTGGGAAAAAGAGTCACTCTTCTGTGGATTGGGATCCTGTTGTGCCCCTACAACTGTCCATGAGCGAACAATCCACCATTTAGCCTGGAGATCATTTTTTGGAGTCAGCAGCCAGTATACTGCCTGCCAACCTTGAGTTTGACAGCCCCTGCAGCTGCATGAGTAGGGAAAAGCCTTCAGCTTGATGTTTGATCCAAGAAGTTGGGACTTGCCAGCTTCTATAAGTGTGTGAGCCATTTTCCTAAGATAAATTTTTTTTTTCTCTCTCTCTATATAAGCTTTACTGGTTTTGCTTCTCTAGGGAACCCAGCAAAACACAACCCTCAACAAGACAGATTGACACAGTGACTACAACAATGGGCTCAAGTATAGCAAGGATTGTGAGAATGGTGCATGACTAGGCAATGTTTCATTCTGTTGAACATAGGGTTGCTATGAGCCAGAGTGGACCCAACAGTACATAACAACAACAACATGTACTTCTTGTATACTTCCTATTGCACCACATCATGATGCAATATGAAAGGCTGGTAGTTTCATTTTTAATGATGAAATATTGCTCAGCAGTTCAGGTGCTGTTAGCCTGATGCTTACATTATAAAATTTCTAATCAGTCTTTAATGTGATTGTTTTAGCTCCTACTGATAATTGTGACTAGACCTAATATTTCATTAGAAGTAATAAAGTAATGTATTTCTAATTCTACATTCTTTCTCAATTTATTACCTGGAATTCTATTATAAACAACTTTTTGTAAATCAACTCTTCAGTTACCCTGAAATATAATTCATAGGTGAAAGGTAGGATCAATGCTTATTTATTTTTATTTATCAGTTATCAGAATAATGAGTTGGTGTCCTAGCAACTTTCAGTAGTGATCAATGAGGTTGTGTTAAAAAAAATATATATTGTGAATGATTGGGTTTTTCAATCTTTGAAATGTTTTGATCCATTATATTCATTATTATTTTTGATTTTCAAATTGCACCAGTTTTACCCAATGGGAAATTCTTTAAGTTAGTTTCTCGGTATGTTAATTGTGATCTTATTTATCCTTGAATTTTTTTTTTTTTTTTTTCTGTCTGACACAAGATGGCCCAGACTCATCTTAGACATTTCCTGCCCTTGACCAAGAATTGGCCACTTCTCCAAAAGGCCCTGGTTCTTTTAATATGAAAGAGTGGTTAGAAACACCAGAAATACTCATTGCCACTGGGCTGTCATTGATGTATGTCTTTCCAAAGGAAAGAGCTAGGAAATAGATAATTTTTTCAACAGAAAAAGAAATCTGGAGTACATACTGATATTTCTAGTTAAAATTAAAATGACCAAAACCAATTGTTTACTGTTGAGTTTATTCTGACTATTTGCAACCAGTGGGATGGAGTAGAACTACCCCACAGGGTTTCCAAGGCTGTAATCTTTATGGAAGTAGACTCTCACATCTTTCTCTTGTAGAGTGGTTGGTGGATGTGAACCCTCAACCTTTTGGTTAGCAGCTGAGCACTTAACCACTGAGTCATCAGGGCTCCTAATTTTTTTTTCTTACTCATGATTTTGTTTTGTTTTATTTATTTATTTATTTATTTATTTATTTATATTGTGATTTGGGTGAAGATTTACAGAGCAAATTCACTTTCCATATAGCAGTTCACATATACTTTGTCTCATGACATTGACCACAGTTTACCACAATGCAACAACTCCCCTCCCACTTCCTCCCCATAGTTACCTCTTCCC
>NW_006921637.1:10730360-10739824 GCF_000298275.1 Orycteropus afer afer | reverse complement strand
CAAAAGTCCACAGCTCAGCCCACCTTTCTCTTCACCTTCTCCGTTTGTTCCCCAGCCACCGTGCACAGTCCTCCATGCAGTCCCTGGCTAGCAGGGTGATTTTTAGGTTAATTCTTAGGTCCTACCACCACTTGGGAATCTCTAAGCTGTCTGTGCTGTCAGGATCACTCACGACCGCTGCAAGACCACAGCTCCGTATGTCTCCTTTTTTGGTATTTTCACACAAATTCTTCTAGTTGGGGTTTAGTCCACTTCTATATCCTTCCCTTAAAGGCTCAGGGGTCCAGGATTATCTTCTGTGTCTGTTTAATTGGTTGCCCTTTCCTTTGTCGAAGAGGGTCCTTGCAGTCTTTCTGCCTAGTCCACCATCTTGCCAGAACTTTTTTAGGGCTCCTAATTTTTAAGACTACAAGGGTTTAACTTAATTCCTCTGATTTTATACTGTGTCTTTTTTCTCTTATACTAAAAATCTTGTTTCCTAATAGCATTTACAAAGCCACTTATAGGATTTATCCTACAAAATACCTAAAATGTTTTCATAGAAATAATGTTAATGTCACTACTACCAATAGTTCAATATAATTTAAGACTTTATTTCAGTTCTTTTGGTCCATGGAATATATCCCATTAAAGAAATTAAAAATTCTGTGTTTTAAAGTCATTTGATGTAGTTATTTGAGATTTTTCAGATACTTCTTTGTTATTGATTTCTAATTTAAATCCATTTGGTCAGAGAACATATTCTATTACAATTTTAACCCTTTTTCAGTTTATTGAAACTTTTTTATGGTTCACCATATTATGTATGCTGGTGAATGGTCCATGTATGTTTGAAACTAATATGCTTTCTGCTGCTGGTGGTTGGAATATTCTATAAATTTCAAATTAGGTTAACTTGATTGATAGTGTTCAAGCCTTCTATATTCTTACTGATTTCCTGCGTTTTGTTGGTTCTATCTATGAGGACCACAACTTGTCTGTTATTTTGTTTTAGTGTTGTGTCTTGTGTGTTGCTGGGAGGCTGGAAGGTATGCTACTGGTATTTCAAATGCTATCAGGGTCACCTGTAGTGGACAGGTTTCAGTAGAGCTCCCGGAGTAAGACCGACTGGGAAAAAAGATGGGCCATCCACTTCTGAAAAAAAAAAAAAACCACCAAAAAACCAAACTCACTGAAAAAAAAATGGCCACCAAAAACCTTATGAGTAGTAGTGAAACACTGTCTGATATATTACTGGAAACTTTATGAATAGTAGTGAAACACTGACATAGTCTTGGAAGATGAGCCCTTTAGGTTGGAAAGCACTCAAAATATGACTGGGGAAGAGCTATCTCCTCAAAGTAGAATTGACTTTAATGATGTAGATGGAGTAAAGCTTTTGGGACCTTCATTTGCTGATGGGGCACAACTCAAAATAGGGAAAAATAGCTGCAAGCATTCATTAATAATCGGAATGTGGAATATATGAAGTATGAACCTAGGAAAATTGGAGGTTGTCAAAAATGAAATGGAATGCATAAAGATCAGTATCCTAGGCATCAGTGACTTGAAATGGACTGTTGTTGGCCATTCTGAATCTGACAACCATATAGTCTACTATCCTGGGAATGACACATTGAAGAGGGATGGTATCACACTCAAAAAAAAAAACATTTCAAGATCTATCTTGAGGTACAATGCTGTCAGTGTTAGGATAATATCCATAAACAAACCTACAAAGAAGACAGGTTAATACTGCTATTATTCAAATTTATGCACCAACCATTAAAGGCAAAGATGAAAAAATTGAAGATTTTTACCAAGTTCTGCAATCAAGGTGTATTAATTATTACTGATGATTGGAATGTGAAGGTTGGAAACAAAGAAGAAGCATCGATAGTTGAAAATTATGGTGATAGAAATGATGCTGGAGATCCCATGAACAGAATTTTTCAAGACCAATGATTTATTCATTGCAAATACCTTTTATCAATAACATAAATGGCAGCTATACACATAGAAAAAGTTGTAAGCATCAAAAACTGAAACAAAAAAAACAAACCCTACAAGGTAGCCAAAGTAGAAAAAAATGAAATAAAAATTTAGTAAGGGAAATTAAAGAAAGTCAGTAAAAAAGAGAAGGAAATGGAGACTATATATATATATAGTCTCCATTTCCTTTATATATGTGTGTGTGTGTGTGTGTAAAGATCAGAGAGAATATGATGGTAATGGAAAACAGGTAAAACATGCACAAAAAGTACACACACACAAAATATTGAATGGTGCAGGATGTATAAAAAGAAAAAAACAAGGCTCCAGGAATTGATGGACTACCTGTGGAGATGTTCCCACAAATGAATGGGAGGCACTTACTTGTTTATGTGAAGAAATTTGGAAAACAGCTACCTGGCCAAACAACTGGAAGAGATCTATATTTGTGCCCATTCCAAACAAAAGTGATCCAGCAGAATGTGGAAATTATCAAACAATATCATAAATATCACACACAAGTACAATTTTGCTAAGGAAATGTACATGACTGTTGAATGTAAAACAAATATTGCTCTGTAAATTTGCACCCAAAGCACAATAAAACTTTTTAAAAATAAAATGAAAATTTTTCTAAGTATATTTCAAAAATTGTTGGAGCAGTATATTGACAAGGAATTTTCCAGAAATTCAAGCTGGATTCAGAAGAGGATAAGGAATGAGGGATATCATTGCTGATGTTATGTGGATCTTGGCTGAAAGCAAAGAATACCAGAAAGATGTTTACCTGTGTTTTATTGACCATGCAAAGGCATTCAACTGTGTGTATGATAACAAATTGTGGATAATATTGTAAAGTATGGGAATCCTAGAACACTTAATTGTGCTGATGAGGAACCTGTATGTAGGCCAGGAGGTTTCCATTCAAATAGAACAAGGGTATACTGCATGGTTTAAAATCAAGAGTGTGGGAATCAGTGTTGTATATTTTCACCATACTTACTCATTCTGTAGATGGAGCAAATAATCTAAGAAGGTGGATTATATGAAGAAGAAAGAGGCATCAGAATTGGAGGAAGACTCATTAACAGCCTGTGATATGGAAATGACACAACCTTGTTTGCTGAAAGTGAAGGTGGCTTGAAACACTTATTAGTGAAGATCAAAGACTACAGTCTGCAGTATGGATTGCAACTCAACATAAAGAAAACAAAATTCCTCACAACTGGACCAATAAGCAACATCACAATATGTGGAGCAAAGAATGAAGTTGTCAAAGATTTCATTTTACTTGGCTCCACAATCAACACCCATGCATGAAGTAGTCAAGAAATCAGACACTGTACTGTACTGGGCAAATCTGCTGCAACAGACCTCTTAAAAGTGTTAAAGAGCCAAGATGTCCCTTTAAAGATTAAGGTATGCCTAAGCCAAGCCATGGCATTTTTAGTCTCATATGCATGAGAAAGATGGACAATGAATAAGGAAGACAAAAGAACGGGTGCTTTTGAATAGTGGTGTTGGTGAAGAATACTGAAAATATATGGACTTCCAGAAGAACGAACAAATCTGTCATGGAAAAAGGGCAGTCAGAATGTTCCTTGAAAGTGAGAATGTCTAGGCTTCGTGTCACCTACTTTGGTCATGTTATCAGAAGGGACCATTCCCTAGAGAAGGATATCATGCTTGGTAAAGTGGAAGGTCATAGCAAAAGAGATGAATTGGCACAGTGGATGCAACAATGGGCTCAAACATATGAGTCACTATGAGTCAGAGCTGACTCAATGGTACCTAACAACAACAACACACAGCAGAAGCACAACAAAACAAAAATCCAATCTACATATACTTGGAATCTAAAAAAAAAAAAACAACAGGAAACGATGGAACTGAACTAATGTTTAAAATTACAATTCAAGATTCTTTTCAGAAATGTTGTAGTTGTTGTTAGATGCCATTCATTTTGTTCTAACTCATAGCAATCCTATGTACAACAGAATGAAACACTGCCTGGTCCTGCACCATCCTCACAATCCTTGCTATGCTTGAGCCCACTGTTGCAACCACTGTGTCAATCCATCTCTTTTTCACTTCCCCTCTACTTTACCAAGCATGATGCCCTTATCTAGGAACTGGTCCCTCCTGATAATAGGTCCAAAATATGTAAGATGAAGTCTCCCCATCCTTGCTTCTAAGAAACATTCTGGCTGTACTTCTTCCAAGGTGGATTTATTTTTTCTTCTGGCAGTCCATGGTACATTTAATATTTTTTCCTAACATCATAATTCAAAGGCATCAGTCCTTCTTTGATGCCTTTGAATTATGATGTTAGCAAAAAATATTAAATGTACCATGGACTGCCAGAAGAAAGAACCCTTCTTCGGTATTCCTGATTCATCGTCCAGCTTTCACATGCATATGAAGTAATTGAAAATACTGCCACTTGAGTCAGAAGCACCTGAGTCCTCAAAGTAAAATCTTTGCTTTTTAACACGTTAAAGAGGTCTTTTGCAGCAGATTTGCCTAATATAATATGCCATTTGATTTCTTGACTGCTGTTTCCAAGATCGTTGCTTGTGGATTGAAGTAAATTGAAATCCTTGCAATGTCAATCTGTTCTCCATTTACTGTAATATTGTTTAGTGGTTCAGTTGCGAGAATTTTTATTTTCTTTATGTTGAGGTGTAATCCATACTGAAGCTGAAGTCTTTGATTTTTATCAGTAAGTGCTTCAAGTCCTCTTTGCTTTCAGCAAAGTTGCGTCATCTGCCTATCACAGGATGTCAATGAGTCTTCCTCCACATTATGCTGCATTCTCAGGTTATTTGCTCAGCATGCAGATTGAATAAGTATGGTGAAAGGATACAACCCTGACGCATAACTTTTCTGATTTTAAACCATGAAGTATCTCCTTTCTCTGTTTGAACAATGGTCTCTTGGTTTTATGCACAGGTTCCACAGGAGCACAACGACTTGTTCTGGAATTCCCATTCTTTGCAATGTTATCCACAATTTTTTATGATCCACACAGTTGAATGCCTTTGCATAGTCAATAAAATACAGGTGAACATCTTTCTGATATTCTCTGCTTTCAGCCAAGATCCATCTGACATCAGCAATGATTGATATGCTTCATTCCATGAACTCTTCTGAATCCAGCTTCAGTTTCTGGCAGTTCACTGTAGATACACTGCTGCAACCATTTTTTAATTATTCTTAGCAAAATATTACTTATGTGTGATAGTAATGATATTACTTGATAAATATTGTTCTTGAAATGAGAACACTTAAATATAAATATTGAAACAGCTTACCATCTGCTTGTAAAAACTGATCAATTACAATAAACTCTGAGGCATGTTTTAGAAAAATTACTAGATTTTGAAGTCAAATGAAAATTCTGGGAATCTCTAGACATAAAGATCAAATTATATGTAAGTATGAAATAATTAGTCTGCCATTAGACAACAGCAACATACAAAGATTTTCAAATATTTAAAAACCATGACTACCTGCTTGAACAAATCCAGCCCTCCTTAAGGAAAAACAACAAAAACTAATGCTCAGTGAGGTCACATTCACAGTATTCAACATCCAATTAAACATTACTAAATATACAAAGAAGCAAGAAAATGTGATTCATAACCAAAGAAATATTGGTACTATTATAAAAGACTCAAAAATGATGTGGAATTTGTAGATGTGTCATTCAAAACACATTTTTAAAATAAATATGCTCAAAGATGTAAAGGAAAATGTAGGGATGATGAGATGAAGAATGAAAGATATAGAAAGAATAAGCCAAGTGGAAATTCCAGAGTAGAAAAAAGAATTATCTGAAATGTGGATGTATATCATACATCATTAAATTGTTCTATCTTCTTGCTGAACTGATCCTTTTATCTTTAGGAAATGTCCCTCTTTATTCTTGATAATATTACCTATCTCAAAGTTTACTTTGATATTAATATAGCCATTTAAACTATCTAGGAGCCCTGGTGGTGTAGTGCCTGAGACATCTGACTGCTAACCAGAAGGCTGGTGGTTCAAACCCACCAGCCACTTCTCAGAAGGAAGACTCAGCAATCTACTTCCATAGAGATACCGCCTCGAAAACCCAAGGAGGGATTACTATGAGTTGGGAGTGACTCGATGGCAGTGAGTTTTTTTTTTTTTTTTTTTTTCTTTTTGGTACCTGATAGCAAAATACACAAAACAAAAACTGTCAAAATAAATAGAATGAAAAAAATACCTAACTATTTCTGGATATTTCAACATTTCTTCCTCATAGATGTTGTTGTTGTAAGGTGGGGTCAAGTGAGCTCCAACTCATAGTGACACCATGTACAACAGAACAAAACACTGCCTGGTGCTAAGTCATTCACACAATCCTATGATTGAGCCAATTGTTGCAGCCACTGTGTCAATCCATTTTGTTGAGGGGAATTCCCTTTTTTTGCTGACCCTCTACTTTACCAAAGCATTATATCCTTCTCCAGGCACTGGTCACTTTTGACTACCTGACCAAAGTAAGGAAGACGAAGTCTGGCCATTCTCACTTCTAAGAAGCATTCTGGCTGCAGTTCTCCCAGGATATATTTGTTTGTTCTTCTGGAAGTCCATGGTATTTTCAGTATTCTTCACGAACATCATAATTCGAAAACATCAGTTCTTCTGTCTTCCTTATTCATTCACATGCATATGGGACAATTAAAAATACCATGGCTTGGCTTAGGCACACCTTAGTCTTCAAAGTGATATCTCTGCTCTTTACCACTTTTAAAAGGTCTTTCACAGCAAATTTGCCCAGTGCAATATGACGTCTGATTTCTTGACTGCTGATTCCATGCGTGTGGAGTGTGGAGCCAAGTAAAATGAAATCTTTGACAACTTCATTCTTTGCTCCATGCATTGTGATGTTGCTTATTGGTTCAGTTGTGAGGATTTTGTTTTCTTTATGTTGAGTTGCAATCCATACTGCAGACTGTAGTCTTTGATCTTCACTAATAAGTGTTTTCAAGCCACCTTCACTTTCAGCAAACAAGGTTGTGTCATCGCTATATCACAGGTTGTTAATGATTCTTCCTCCGCTTCTGATGCCATGTTCTTCTTCATATAGTCCGGCTTCTTAGACTATTTGCTCAACATACAGATTAAATAAGTATGGTGAAAGACTACAACCATGACACACACCCTTTCTGGCGTTAAACCATGCAGTATACCCTTGTTCTATTTGAATGGAAGCTTCCTGGTCTACATACAGGTTCCTCATTAGCACAATTAAGTGTTCTAGGATTCCCATACTTTACAATATTATACACAATTTGTTATCATACACACAATTGAATGCCTTTGCATGGTCAATAAAACACAGGTAAACATCTTTCTGGTATTATTTGCTTTCAGCCAAGATCCACATAACATCAGCAATGATATCCCTTGTTCCTTGTCCTCTTCTGAATCCAGCTTGAATTTCTGGAAAATTCCCTGTCAGTATACTCCTTCAACAATTTTTGAAGTATCCTTAGCAAAATTTTACTTGTATATATTAATGATATTGTTTGATATTTTCCACATTCTGCTGGATCACATTTCTTTGGAATGGGCACAACTATAGATCTCTTCTAGTTGGTTGGCCAGGTAGCTATTTTCCAAACCTCTTGGCATAAATGAGTCAGTGCCTTCAGTGCTGCATACATTTGTTGAAAATGGGTATTCCATCATTTCCTGGAGCCTTGTTGTTTTGCCAATTACTTCAATGCAGGTTGCACTTCTTCGCTCAGTACTATTGGTTCTGGATCATATGCTACCTCCTGAAATGTTTGAACAATTGACCAATACTTTTTTGTACAGTGATTCTTTATATTCCTTTCATCTTCTTTTGATGTGTTGTGAATTATTCAATATTTTGTCCATAGAATCCTTCATACTGCAATTTGAAGCTTGATTTTTTTTTTTTTTTCATTTCTTTCAGTGTGAGAAATGCTGAATGTGTTCTTCCTTTTTTGGTTTTCTAATGATAAGTCTTTGCACATTTCATTATAATACTTTACTTTGTCTTTTCAAGCCATCTGCTGAAAACCTTATAAATAGTAGCAAAACACTGTCTGATGTATTTCTTGAAAATGTTATGAATTAACAGTGAAACATAGTCTGATTTAGTGCCAAAAGATGGGCCCCTCAGGTTGAAGACACTCAAAATATGACTGAGAAAGAGCAGCCTCCTCAAAGTAGAGACAAGCTTACTGACTTTGATGGAGTAAAGCTTTTGGGACCTTCATTGGCTGATGGTGCGTGACTCAAAATGGTGAGAAAGAGCTGCAAACATTCATTAATAATTGGAACCTGGATGTACAATGTATGAATCTAGTAAATTTGGAAGTTGTCAAAACCAAAGTGGAATGGATAAAAATATGTATCCCAGGCATTAGTGAACTAAAGTGGACTGGTATTTGCCATCTTGAGGGAGGCAATCATATGATCTTGTCAGCTTAATGGTTATTCCATCAATTCCTGGAGCCTTGTTTTTTGCCAATACCTTTGGTGCAGCTTGGGCTTCTTCTATCAATACCATTGGTTCTTGATCATATACTACCTCCTGAAATGGTTGAACATCAACCAGTTCTTTTTGGTGTTGTGACTCTGTGTATTCCTTCTATCTTCTTTTGATGCTTCCTGCATCATTCAATATTGTGCTTGGTGTGCGTGCTCTTGTGCATGTTTTACCTGTTTTCCATTATCATCATATTCTCTCTGATTTTTCTTTTCTATATCTTTAATCTCCATTTCCTTCTTTTGGTTTTTACTGACTTTCTTTATTTTCCCTCATAAATTTTTATTTGAATTTTTTCTACTTTGGGCACCTTGTAGTTTATTTTTCTGTTTTCAGATGTTTATAACTTTTTCTTCAATTAATTTTCTGGGTTTGATCTACTCTTGTTGAATTTCTTCACGTTTTTCATTTTCCTTTTGCTTTTTAACACTTTTAGTCTTTGAATTCATGATTCTAATGGTTTAAAATATTATCTGTATATCCTTATTTATTTATTTTTTATTGTGATTTGGGTGAGGATTTACAGAGCAAATTCACTTTCCATACAGCAGTTCACATACACTTTGTCTCATGAAATTGACCACAGTTTACCACAATGCAACAGCTCCCCTCCCACTTCCTCCTCATAGTTACCTCTTCCCACTGTCCATCCATCCATGCATTCCTGCCCCCTGAGCTGTCTCCCTGTGCATAAGCAGCCCTTCTTTCTCCCATGATTTTTTCTCCAAGGAGTGTATTTACCTGTTCAACTCATATGCCTGTCTTTTGTTTGGCTGGAAATCACAGGTGTGGGTTCAATTCCAGACCTGAAGGGTAGCTAGGGACCATAGTCTCAGTGGTTCCACCAAGCTCTATTGGACCAGTAAACCTAGTCTCCCCCCCCCCTTTTTTTTCTCCAAATGATTTTGAGTTTTGTTCCACATTGTTCTCCCTCTCTATC
>NW_006921637.1:10711993-10728015 GCF_000298275.1 Orycteropus afer afer | reverse complement strand
CTTTAATTTCCCTTTCTTGCCTTATGGCCCTGGCTAGGACTTCCAGTACAATGTTGAATAGAAGTGGTGATAGAGGGCATCCTTGTCTGGTTCCTGTTCTCAAGAGGAATTATTTCAGTCTCTGTCCATTGAGAATAATGTTGGCCATTGGTTTTGCATAAATGTCCTTTATTATATTGTATATCCTTATTTGAAATATGTAATTTAGTTCAGAGTTCTGTATTATAAGGTTTTTCTTTGTGGATGGTTTTTGGGGTAGAATTTTCATCAGCTAAAAATATTATTATTATTTTATATTCTTCAGGTTGTTTTGTATGGAACTGGTTTGATTTATTTCCTCCCCTAGGGATTTTGTGCACACTACGAATGCCCTCCTCAGTCTGAGTATAGAAGTACAGTTTCTGCAATAAATGAGTTTTTGAACAATATTTATTATGGAGAAGTTGGTGTGTTTTATTTCTCAGGATCCTTAATTTAACTTCCTTGTCTGCTTCATTAGGGTATCTCTATTTATATGATTCTCTTTCAAAAGAAGTGCTTCTCTAAACCTGCTGCCACTAGTCCTAGTTACTTTCAAGCCTCTTTCATGTGTCTAGTGCTATGTACAATCAAGACCCATTTTTTTTTTTTTTTTTCAAAGAAGCACAACATTTTATTTTGGTGTCTGCCCTCGGTCTCATTTCTTGACTGCTGATTCCAAGGGTGTTGATTGTGGATTCAAGTAATATGAAATCTTTGACAACTTCAAACTTTTCTCCATTTATCGTGATACTGTTTCTTGCTCCATTTGTGAGGATTTTCATGTTCTTTTTGTTCAGGTATAATCCATACTGCAGAGCATTGTCTTTAATCTTCCTCAGTAAGTTCTTCAAGTCATTTTCACTCTCAGCAAGCCAGGTTGTGTCATCAGCATATCACAAATTGTTAACAAGTCTTCCTCCAATGCCACATTTTTCTTCATATAGCCCAGCTTCTTGGGTTATTTCCTCAGCATCCAGATTGAATAAATATGGTGAAAGGATACAACCGTGACACATTCCCTTCCTGATCTTAAACCATACAGTATCCCCTTGTTCTGTTTAAACAACAGCTTCCTGGTCTATGTGCAGGTTCCTCATGAGCACAATTAAGTGTTCTGGAATTCCTATCCTTCACAATGTTATCCATAATATGTTATGATCCACATAATCAAATGCATTTGCATATTCAATAAAACACAAGTAAACATCTTTCTGATATTCTTTGCTTTCAGCTAAGATCCATCTGATGTCAGTAATGATATCCCTTGTTACATGTCATTTTCTGAATGCAGCGTGCATTTCTGGAAGTTCCCTGTCAGTATGCTGCTGTAATTATTTTTGAATTATCTTCAGCAAGATTTTACTTGTGTGTGATATTAATGATATTGTTCGATAAGTTCCACATTCTGTTGGATCACCTTTCTTTGGAATGGTTCTGTTCATCTCTTTTATCTTGTCATTTCTTCCATTTTTTTTTTTTTTTTAGCTACTCTATGTTCAAGGGCGAGTTTCATAGTCTCTTCTGAGATCTATTTCAGTCTTTTCTTCCTTTCCTGTCATTTTTTTTTTTTTTTAAGAGGGCACAGGACCACATAGCATTTATTTCTGTTGTACATAGGGTCATAATGAATTGGAGCCGACTCAACAGCAACTAAGAACAACTCTACTGTGAGCTCTAGCATATATAAGAGGAGCCCTGGTGGTATGGTATAATGGTTAAACACTTGGCTGCTAACTGAAAGGTTGGTAGTTCCAACCCACCCAGTGGCTCCCCAGGAGAAAGACTTGGTGATCTGCTCCCATAAAGATTACTGCCTAGGAAGCCCTATGGGGCAGTTCTACTTTGTCATGTAGGGTCACTATGAGTTGGAATCCACTCGATGGCACCTAACACCACCACCGTATATAAAGACACAAATAGAATAGTGGCATTTTCCCATTTAAACTGCCATGTTTTCATCAGTCATTTAGGAGGCACTTCATTAGGAATGGGAAGACTGTTGAGGGAAGCCAGGATGCTTTCAACCAAACTTTCCATCAAATGTTGTCTGGCTTGATGAGTTGCACTCCCAATGTGAGGTGTCAGAATGATGTTCTTTAACTTCAACAGAGAATGGTCTCTTGGCAGGGGCTCGGGTACCGTCACATCCAATGCGTCTCTTTAATCATCCCAGTCTGAAGAGCTTCCAGCAGGGCATCATGATCAACTAATAGACCTCTGCCGATATTGATGAGAATCCCAGTGGGTTTCATCAGTCTCAGCTCCCTCTTGCCAATCGTGTTCCAGGTCTGGGGGGTCAGACTAGTCACCAACATCACAAGTCGGACCTCTGCAGCAAGTCGTCCAGGTGCTCACAGTAAGTGGCTCCAACGGCCTTCTCCTCCACCAAGTTCCTGCAGGACCTATTGTGATACAGAATCTTCATTTCAAAGGTTTTGGCCCTCTGAGCAACCTTGTAGCCGATGGTACCCATGCTGATGATTCCCAGGGTAGTCCCTCTCACTTCTTGCCCCATCCAATTAACTGAAAAATTCTCTGCATCTGGTGAATGAACCAACTGGTGACCTTCCATCAGCCTCAGGGCAGAAGCCATCAAAAAAGCCACTCCCATGTCTGCGGTGGGGCTGGAGACTGCTTGTGGCGTGTTGGCCACCTTCACACCATAGAGAGCAATGAGCTTCAGGTCCAGGTGGTCCAGGCCCACTCCTCCACTGCTTCAAGGCAGGCAGGCTCTGCAGGAGCTCCTCATCAATAACCGGATGTCCTGCCCACATGTAGACAGCTTGGATATTTTTACCGAGGCGTGTTTTATTTTTCACAAAGTCCTGCATGGTAATAAGATTGAAGTGTTTCTGCAGCTCTCCACCATGGTCCTCACATATGCTTTTTGGTCCTTCAAATGAAGAAACCAAAACTCCAGGTAGCTCTTGATCTCCCATGACCTGCAGAAACAGGGAATGTCCTTTCCTGTCTTTTTAATGCCCGTTTGTTTTCTTCAAGTATGATGTTCTTGATGTCATCCCACAATTCTTGTTTTTCAGTCAATGGTGTTCAATGCATCAAATATATTCTTCAGGTGGTCTCTAAATTCAGATGGGATATAATCAAGGGCATATTTTGGCTCCTGTGGCCTTATTTTAATTTTCTTCAGCTTCAACTTGAACTTGCATATGAGCAATTGATGGTCTATTCCACAGTCAGCTCCTGGCCTTATTTTGCCTGAATATATTGAGCTTCTCCATCACCTCTTTCCACAGATGTAGTCCATCTGATTTCTGTGTATTCTATCTGGTGAGGTCCATGTATATAGCCACTGATTATATAGTTGAAAAAAGGTATTTGCAATGACTAATTCATTGGTCTTGCAAAATTCTATCTTGTGATCTTGGTCATCATCTCTATCACCAAGGCCATATTTTCCAACTACTGATGATTCTTCCTTACTTCTAGCTTTCACATTCCAATCACCAGTAATAAGACATCTTGATTGCATATTTGGTCAATTTCAGATTACAGAGTTGGTTAAAAATCTTCAATTTCCTTGTCTTTGGCTTTGATGGTTGGTGCATAGATTTTAATAATAATAGTATTAACTGGTCTTACTTGTAGGTGTATGGATATTATCCTATCACTATTAGTATAGTTTTATGACAACTAATGCCACTCCATTCCTCTTTAATTTGTCATTCCTGGCATAGTAGATCATATGGTTGTCTGAAAAGGGCCAAAACAAGTCCATTTCAGCTCACTAATGCCTAGAACATCAATCGTCATGCACTCCATTTCATTTTTGACAACTTCCAATTTTCCTAGATTCATACTTCATACATTCCATGTTCCCATTATTAATGGATGTTTGCAGCTGTGTCTTCCCATTTTGAGTCATGCCACATCAGCAAATGGTGGTGCTGAAAGCTGTACTCCATTTACATCATTAAGGTTGACTTTATTTTCAGGAGGTATCTCTTCCCCAGTTGTATTTTGAGTGCCTTCTGACCTGAAAGGCTCATT
Organism: Orycteropus afer afer; assembly: GCF_000298275.1. Taxonomy (NCBI): domain Eukaryota; kingdom Metazoa; phylum Chordata; class Mammalia; order Tubulidentata; family Orycteropodidae; genus Orycteropus; species Orycteropus afer. The sequence goes on along the minus strand of NW_006921637.1, from coordinate 10,723,983 downwards.
TTCTGGCACTATATCAGACAGCGTTTCAGGGTTATTCATAAAGTTTTCCAATAACACATCAGATAGAGTTTCATTGCTATTCATAGGTTTTTTTTTTTCCTTTTTAAATATTTTTATTTTTGCAGTGTTTCTTCCCCTGCCCTCCCACTCCTGGTAACCAACAAAGAAAGTTTCCTTCCGTATATAAACCTTTCCTTGACTTTTTACAATAATGAACCAATACAATATTTGTACTTCTGTGATTGACTTTTTCATTTAGCATGATGTCCTCCAAGTTCATCTGTGTTATGTGGTGTTTTGCAGATTCTAGATTATACTTTAGTTTTGCATGGTATTCCATTGTGTGTATGTACCTTAGTTTGGTTATCCATTCTTCTGTCGATGGACACCTAGGTTGTTCCACCTTTTTGCTATTATAAATAGTGCTGTGATGAGTGTGGGTGTGCATATATCTGTTCTTGTCCTGGCTCTTGCTTCTTTAGGATATATACCTAGTAATGAGATTGCTGGGTCAAATGATATTTCTAATTCCAGCTTTTAAAGGAATTACTATACTGATTTCAACAGTGGTTGTATCATTTGATAGTTCCACCAGCAGTGTATGAGAGTCCCAATCTCTCTACATCCTAGCCAGTATTTTCTATTTTCTATCTGGTTGAACTTTGCTACTTGTGCTGGGGCCAGATGGTATTTCATTGTTGTTTTGATTTGCATTTCTCTGGTGGCTAATGGGGAGTTCTGGTGGTGTAGTGCCTAAGTCATTTGACTGCTAACCAGAAAGCTGGCTGTTCAAACTTACCAACCACTTCTCTAAAGAAAGATTGGGCAATCTACTTCTGTAGAGATATGCATTGGAAACCCAAGGAGGGGTCATTATGAGTCAAATCAACTCTGCAGCAGTGTGTTTGTTTGTTTGTTTTTGGAATAGCTAATGATTATGAACATTTCTTCATGTGTTGGTTGGCTGCCTGAATATCTTCTTTGGTGAAGTGTCTATTCATGTCTTCTGCTGATTGTGTGTGTTTTTGTTGTTGAGATGTTAGAGTTTTCTATAAATTTTAGAGGTAAGTCTTTTGTCAGATATGTCATTTTTGAATATTTTTTCCCAATCTGTAGGTTCTCTTTTTACTTCTTTGGAGAAGTCTTTGGAAGCATATAAAAATTTAATTTTTAGAAGGTCCCATTCATCTAGTTTATCTTCTGCTGTTTGCGCATTTTAGGCTATGCTTGACAGTCTATTTATGCCATAAATGAGGGTCCCTAAATTTGCCCCTATTTTTTCCTTGAGGAACTTTATAGTTTTAGGTTTCACATTTAAGTCTTTGATCCATCTGGATTTAGTTTTTGTGTATGGTGTGAAGTATGGATTTTGTTTTATTTTTCTGCAAATTTTGCCAGCACTATTTGTTAGAGACCATCTCTTCCTCATGTAATGGATTTCATCCCTTCATCAAAAATCAGCTGACCATAGGCCAATGGATCTATTTCTGGGTTCTCAGTTCTGTTCCACTGGTCTATATGTCTGTCATTGTACCAATACAAGGCTGCTTTGACTACTGTGGCTGTATAGTAGGTTTTGAGATCTGGGAGTGTGAGACCTCCTACTTTGTTCTTCTTCAATAGTGCTTTTCTTATTTGAGGTCTCTTTCCTTTCCATATAAAATTAGTGATTGGTTTTTCCATATCCCTAAAGAATGTTGATGGGATCTGGATTGGGATTGCATTGAATGTATAGATTGCTTTGGGTAGAACTGACATTTTCACAATGTTCAGTCTTCCTATCCACGAGAATGGCATGTTCATCCAGTTATGTAGATCTCATAGTTTCTTGAAGTAGTATTTTGTAGTTTTCTTCAGACAGGTCTTTTGTATCCTAATGAGATTTATTCTCAAGTATTTTATTTTTTTGGTAGCTATTGTAAGTGGTATTAAATATCCTTCTCCAGGGAGTGGTCTGTTCAGACAACGTGACCAAAGAAGGTCAGACAAAGTCTGGCCATTCTCACTTCCAAGGAACATTCCAGCTGCACATCTTCCAGGACAGATTTGTTTGTTCTTTTGGCAGTCTATGACACTCTCAGTATTCTTCAACAACACCACAACTCAAAAGCATCAACTCTTCTTCAGTCTTTCTTGTTCATTGTCCAGCTCTCACATGCGTGTGAGGTGACTGAAAATACCATGGCTTGGGTTAGGCACACCTTAGTCTTCAAGGAGACATCTTTGCTCTTCAGCACGTTAAAGAGGTCTTTTACAGCAGATATACTCAATGCAATGTATCACTGACTTGCCTTCTGCTTCCATTGGCATTGATTGTGGAACCAAGTAATATGAAATCTTTAACAACTTCAAACTTTTCTCCATTTATTGTGATGCTGCTTATTGGTCCTGTTGTGAGGATTTTCATTTTCTTTATGTTGAGATGTAATCCATATTGCAGACTGAAGTCTTTAATCGTCACCAGCAAGTGCTTCAAATCATTCTAACTTTCAGCAACCAAAATTGTGTCTTCTTGTGCCACAGGTTGTTAATGAGTCTTCCTCCAATCCTGATGCCATGATCTTCTTCATATAGCCCAGCTTCTTGGATTATTTGTTCAGCATACAGATTGAATAAGTATAGTGAAAGGATGCAACCTTGACTCTCTTTCTGATTTTAAAACATGCAGGATCCCCTTGTTCTGTTTGAACTACAGCCTCCTGGTCTATGTACAGGTTCCTCATGAGCATCAAGTGTTCTGGAATTCCCATTCTTCTCAATGTTATCCATTATTTGTTATGATCCACACAATCGAATGATTTTGCATCAGTAAAACATAAGTTAAGATCTTTCTGGAATTTTTTGCTTTCAGCCAAGATCCATCTGACATCAGCAGTGATATCCCTCATTCCACATACTCTTCTGAATCCAGCTTGCACTTCTGAAAGTTCTTTGTCAATATACTGCTGCAACTGTTTTTGAATTACCTTTAGCAAAATATTACTTGCATGTGATATTAATTATATTGTTCAATAATTCCCACATTCTGTGGGATCACCTTTCTTTGGCATGGGTACAAATATGGATCTCTTCCAGTCAGTTGGCCAGATAGCTGTCTTCCAAATCTCTTGGCATATTCCAGTGAGTGCCTCCAGTGCAGCATCCATTCGTTGAAACATCTCAATGGTTATTCTATAATTCCTGGAGCCTTGTTCTTTGCCAGTTTCTTCAGTGCAGTTTCTATTTCCTCCATCAGTACCATTAGTTCTTGATCATATATCACCTCTTGAAATGGATGAACATTGGCCATTTCTTTTTGGTACAGTGACTCTTTGTATTCCTTCCATATTATTTTGATGTTTCCTGCATCATGCAATATTTTGCCCATAGAATCTTTCAATATTGCAACTCAAGGCTTGAATATTTTCTTCAGTTCTTTCAGCTTGAGAAATGCTGAGCGTGTTCTTCCCTTTTGGTTTTCTAAGTCCAGGTCTTTGCACATTTAATTATAGTAATTGACTTTGTCTTCTTGAGCTGATGTTTGAAATCTTCTGTTCAGCTCTTTTATCTTGTCATTTCTTCCATTTGCTTTGGCTATTCTCCATTCAAGAGCAAGTTTCAGTCTCTTCTGACATCCATTTAGATCTTTTCTTCTTTTCTTATCTTTTTAATGACCTTTTGCTTTCTTCATGGATGATATTCTTGATGTCATTGCACAATTCCTCTGGTTTTCAGTCATTGGTGTTCAATGCATCAAATCTATTCTTTAGATGGTCTTTAAATTCAGATGGGATAGAATCAGGGTCATGTTTTCTCTCTCCAAACTTCTTTTCATTGTCTTCAGTTTCAACTTGAACTTGCAATTGGCAGTTGATGGTCTGTTCCACAGTCAGCTCCTGGCCTTGTTTGGCTGAAGATATTGAGCTTCTCCATCACCTCTTTCCACAGATGTACTCGATCTGATTCCTATGTACTCCATTTGGTGAAGTCTTTGTGTACAGGTCCGTTATGTTGTTGAAAAAGGTATTTGCAATGAGTAGTCATTGGTCTTGCAAAATTCTATTATGCAATCTCCAACATTATTTCTGTCACCAAGGCCATATTTTCCAACTACCAGTAATTCTTTGTTTCCAAGTTTTGCATTCCAATCACCAGTGATAATCAACACATCTTGATGCATGTTTGGTCAATTTCAGACTGCACAACTCATCAGTTTGTAAAAATCTTTAATTTTGTGGTCTTTGGCTTTGGTGGTTGGTGCATAAATTTGAATAACTCAAATAGTCTCAAGTGGTCTTCCTTGTAGGTGTATAGATATTATCCATATCCATCACTGACAGCATTGTACTTCAGAATAGATCTTGAAACATTCTTTGTGATGATGAATGCCACACCATCCCTCTTCAATTTGTCTTTCCCAGCATAGTAGATCATATGTTTGTCAGATTCAAAATGGCCCAAACCAGTCCATTTCAGCTCACTAATGCCTAGGATATCAATCTTTATGTGTTCCATTTCCTTTTTTACAAGTTCCAGTTTTCCTAGTTTCATACTTCATACATTCCATATTCTGATTATTAATGGATGTTTGCTGCTATTGTTCCAATTTTGATTCATGCCACATCAGCAAATGGAGGTCTTGAAAGCTTTACTTCATCCACATCATTATGTTTAGCTGTGTTCTGATGAAGCAGCTATTCCCAAGTAATATTTTGAGTGCCTTCCGACCTAATGGGCTCCTCTTCTGGCACGATATTGGACAATGTTTCAGGGCTATTCATAAAGTTTTCCAGTAATATATCAGACAGTGTTTCACTGCTATTCATAAGTTTTTCCCTGGCTGGTCCTTTGAGAAGTGGATGGCCCCTTCCTTCTTCCAAGTGTGTCTTAGTCTGAAAGCTCTGCTGAAACCTGTCCACCATGGGTTAACCTGCTGGTATTCAAAATACTGGTGGCATAGCCTCCAGTCTTACAGCAATACACAAGCCACCACAGTACGATAAACTGACAAATGAGTGGTGGATATTCCATGGAGAGAGACTGAAACCATTCCCCTTGTGAATGGGAACCAAACAAGGATGCCCTCTACTTCTTCTCAACATTATATAGGAAATCCTAGCCAGAGCAATAAGGTAAAAGAGGGAAATAAAAAGCATCAAAATTGGTAAGGAAGAAGTAAAACTCTTCCTATTTGTAGATGATATTATCCTATACATACAAAACCCAAGGGACCCAGCAAGAAAACTACTGGAAGTAATGGAAAGATTCAGCATAGTGCCAGGGCACAAGATCAACATACAAAAATCAGTTGGATTCTTGTACATCAACAAAGAGATCTCTGAAAAGAAAATAAGGAAATAAATGCCATTTACAATAGCTTCAAAAAGATAAAATACTTAGGAATAAATCTTATCAGGGACACAAAAGACATATACAAAGAAAACTATAAAACGCTACTACAAGAAAATATAAGAGATCTATATAAATGGAAGAATATACCATGGTTATTGATAGGAAGACTAAACATTGTGAAAATATCAGTACTACTCAAAGCAATGCATACATTGCAATCCTGATTCAGAATCCATCTGAATTCTTTAAGGGCATGAAAAATCCAATCACTAATTTTGTATGGAAAGGAATGAGACCTTGGATAAGTAAAGCACTACTGAAAATAAAGTACAAAGTTGGAGGTCTCATACTCCCTGATCTCAAAATCTACTGTACAGCCACAGTAGTCAAACAGCCTTGTATTGATACAAGACAGACACATAGACCAATTGAAGAGAATTGAGAACCCAGAAATATATCCATCCAGTTATGGACAGCTGATCTTTGACAAAGGGCTGAAACATATTAAATGGGGAAGAAAAAATCTCTTTAACAAACTGTGCTGGCAAAACTGGACATCTATTTATAGAAGAATGAAACAAGATCCATACCTCAAATCATACATAAAAACTAGTTCCAGATGGATCAAAGACTTAAATGTAAAAGCTAAAACAGTAAAGGCCATCAAAGAAAAATAGAGACCAACTTAGGAGCCCTAATAATTAGCATAAGTAGATTAACAAATATAACTGAAAAAGAACAAACAGCAGAAGATAAACTAGATGACTAGAACCTTCTAAACATTATATTCTTATGTACATCAAAAGACTTCTCCAAAGAGTGGAAAGAGAACCTACAGAGTGGGAGAAAATATTCAGCAATGACATACCCAACAAGGGACTTATCTCTGAAATTTATAGAAAAATCCAATACCTGAACATCAGAAAGACAAACAATCTAATTAATATATGGGCAGAAGACAAGAACAGGCACTTCACCAAAGAAGATAATGAGGCAGCAAACAAGCACATGAAAAAATGCTCACAGTCATTATCCATTGGAGAAATGCAAATCAAAACAATGATGAGATAGCTTCTCACTCTAGCAATAACAGCAAAATTTAACAAGACAGAAAACAACAAATGCTGCTGAGGGTATGGAGAGATAGGAACTTTCATACATTGCTGGTGGGACTGTAAAATGGTATATCCACTGTGGGAAGTAGTAGCGTTCTTCCTTAAGTTTGAAATAGAAATACCATTTGATTCAGCAATCCCACTACTAGGTATATATCCCAAAGGAGTGAGAGCTGGTGCACAAATAGACATATGTACACCCATGTTCATTGCAGCACTATTCAGAACAGGAAAGAAATGGAAACAACCAAAGTGCCACCAACAGATGAATGGACAACCAAACTGTGGTACCTACACACAGTGGAAAACTATGGAACACTAAAGAATAATGATGGATCCACAAAACACCTCATAACTTGCGTGAACTTGTAGCACATTATGCTGAGTTAAATAAGTCAATAACAGAAGGACAAATATTGTAGGAGTCCACTATTGTACAAGAAACCAAAGAAAAGTTTACACATGGAAGGATAATTTCTTTGTTGGTTATCAGGGGTGAGAGGGGAGGGGAATGGGTGAAGGGAAAGACAATATACCAATAACATTAAGGAATAGGAAGATATGGAAATGCACACAAGAGGTACAGGCATCAAAGGTAAATACTTTTACATACATAATACTGCAATATTAGTAATAACAAACATTAATCTATGAGTAGATACATAGGTAACAGGCAAAATGGTAGGCAAAAGGGAATATACCCATGACCATATATACGTTTGGCTGATGATACTTCTATGTGCTTGTATGTGGTATATAAGAATGTCTCTATATATAATAGAGCTAATAGGGGGTAAAATTATAATAACTTCTTTGCCACAGCAAAACACCTCGAGGGAGGGAATTTCTAGGCCAACAGGCTCAGCACCATGTTTGCAGGGGACATCAAGCTCATATGACATAACATATAATGCAAAAACATTGTTCTACATCCTACTTTAGGGAGTAGTGACTGGGATCTTTAAAGATTGCAAGCGGACATCTCAGATGCAACTTTGCTTGCCTGGAGCAAAGAAGACTGAGAAAATCAAAGACACATGAAAATAATTAATCTAAGGGACTAGTGGACCATGGAGACCTCAGCCTACCTGACTCTGAGACCAGAAGAACTAGATGGTTCCTGGTTACCACTGTCAACCACTCAGAAAGGGATCAAAATTGGAGAGCCTCGATAAAGTTGGAGAAAAATGTGTAACAAAACTCAAAAATCATATAAAAGACCAGGCTTTACTAGTCTGACAGAGACTGGTGAAACCCCTGAGAGTATGGCCTCTGAGCACCCTTTGGGCCTGGAATTGAACTCACTCCTGTGGTTTAAGTTCTAGCCAAACAATAGTCAGGCCTATGAGGTGAACAATTACACCAGGTAGGAGTACTCCTTAAAACAATCAGCCATGGGAGATCAGAAATACAGCATTTGCACAGGGAAACTCTTAGATAGCAGGAATGCATTGGAAAGAAGGACACAGGAAAAAGGTAATCAATCACTAGGAGGAAGTGGGAAGAGAGATGTTACACTGTGGGGATTGCAATCAATGTCACAAAACAAAATGTGTATGAACTGTTGAATGGAGAATGAATTTGCTGTATAAACTTTTTCCCAAATCACACACACACACAGACAAAAAGTTTTCTTAGCAAAAAAAAAAATAAATAAATAAAAAATCTTCACACTGTATTGTTATATAATAACATGTTTCAGGTATTTGATTAATATTTGTCAAATGAGTAAGTTTTAAAAGATGGTTACAAAACAATATGTATAATGAGATCTTGAAGAGACAATGCTTACCTGTGAATGGTAGGATCATGTACATTTTTTGTTTCTTTATTGTTTTAGTCAGGGTCATGTGTGTGTGTGTGTGTGTGTGTGTACGTGTGTAGCCAAACTGGATTGAAGCTGGATTCAGAGGAGGATATAGAACAAGGGATATCATTGCTGAAGTCAGATGGAGCTTGGCTGAAAGCAGAGAATACTAGAAAGATGTTTACCTGTGTTTTATTAACAATACAAAGGCATCCAACTGTGTGAATCATTATTAATTATGGATAACATTGTGAAGAATTCTAGAATCCTTAATTGTGCTCATGAGGAACCTGTACCAAGACCGAGAGGCAGTCATACAAATAGAACAAGGGGACACTGTGTGGTTTAAAATCAGGAAAGTTATCATCAGAGTTGTATCTTTTCACCATACTTCTGAGCAAATAATCTGGGAAGCTGTACTATATGAAGAAGAACATAGCATCAGGACTGGAGGAAGATTTGTTAACAACCTGTGAAATGCAAATGACATAACCTTGTTTGCTGAAAATGAAAATGACTGAAGCATTTACTGATGAAGATCAAAGACTACAGCCTTCAGTATGGATTACATCTCAACATAAAGAAAACAAAAATCCTGATAATTAGACCAATAAGCAACATTATGATAAATGGAGAAAAAATTGCAGTTGTCAAAGGTTTTATTTTACTTGGATCCACAATCAACACCCATGGAAGGAGCTGTCAAGAGAAAAAATGACATATTGCACTGGGAAAATCTGCTGCGAAAGACCTCTTTAAAATGTTAAAACCAAAGATGTCTTTACCATTTTTGTATAGTATGCCATTGTGTGTAAATACTGTTGTTTGTTTATTTGTTCATCTGGTGATGTGTTCTTAAGTTGTTTCCATGTCCTTGCTATAATGCTGTGATGACATGGGTGTATATATATATATATATACACACACACACACACACACACACACACACATATATATATATACATATATACATATATACATATATTCATGTCTTGGCTCTTATTTCTCTAGGATACAAACCTAGTAATGAGATTGCTAGATCAAATGGTATTTTTATGCCCAACTTTTTAAGGAAGCACCATACTGTTTTCCACAGTTGTACCATTTTCCAGTCCCACTAGCAGGGTATGAGAGTTCCGATCTCTCCATACACTCACCAGCATTTGTTATTTCTGTCTTCATTATTTGTTTAAAGAATAATGAAGGATCCACAAAACATCTCATAATGTGGATGAACCTGGAAGGCACTGTACTGAGTGGAATAAGTTAATCATAAAAGAGCAAATATTGTATGAGTTCACTGTTATAAAAAGTCAAGGAAATGTTTACACAAAGAAAAAAAAAAAAGCAGTCTTTGATGGTTACCAGGGATAAAAAGGGAGGGGAGGGAAAATCACTAACTAGAACATACGTTCATTTGGGTGAATGGAAACACAATATACAATAAGGGGGTGACCCACACAATCTCAATAAGGCAAAGGAAGACACTGAGAGGTACACAAGGATTGTAGACAACAAAGGTAAATACTGTTACACACACAGTCCTGTAATATCAGTAATAACAAACAATCTATGAGTGAGTGCATAGGCATACATGCAAGCTGAACAAGCATGGCTAGGCAAACTACACCCACAACCATATATATGTTTGGCAGAAGATATTGATACATATGTATTTGTAGGTGCTGTAAATATATCCATGTATATAGTAGAGCAAACAGAAGGCAAAGTTATGAAAAATTAGCCATAACCAAACATCTTCAGGTAATGAGTCACTGTGCTTGGAACCATACCCTTGGGGGACAGTTAATTGGCATAACATAGTTCACAAAGACAATGATCTACATTCTATCATCATGAATAGTGACTGGGGCATTAAAAGCTTGTAAGCAGCTATCTAAAGGGCAAATATTGGTCTTTCCCAATCTGAAGCAAATAAGAGTGAAGAAAATAAAAAACACTTAGGAAAAATTAATCCAAAGGACTAATCAACCACATATACCTTAGCCTCCAGTAGCTGAGACCAGAAGAACTAGAGGATTCCCAGCTACCATCATCAACTGCTCTGAAAGGGATCACAATAGAAGGTCCTGGATATAGAGAAAAAATGTGGCAGTAAACTCAAAATCATAAAAATGAGCAGGCTTACTGGTATGATAGATACTGATGGAACCTCTAGGACTGCAGCCCTCAGTCACCCTTCAAGCCTGGAATGGAACTCATCCACATAGCTCAACTTTCAGCCCAACAGTAGACAGGTCTATAAGGTGAACAATAACATGAGGGAGGTATGCACTCCTGAGAACAATCACACATAGAAAATAAAAAAGGACAAAGCTCAGAAAGCAGGAAAGCATAGAAAGAACATGAATGGTAATGGGAAAAATGGAGGAAGTGGGAAGAATGCTGTTATATTGTCAGGATTGCGATCAATGTCACAAATCAAAATGTGTATGAATTATTGAATGGGAAGTCAATTCACTCTTACACTCAACTCACGATAAATAGTTTAAAAAACAAAAACCCAAAGATGTCACTTTGAGGACTAAGGTTCACCAGACTCAAGTCATGGTATTATCAGACACCGCTTTTGCATTGGAAAGCTGGACAATGACTAAAGAAGACCAAAAAGAATGAAGTCCTTTGGATTATGGTGTTGGTGAAGAATATTGACTGTATCATGGACTGTCAGAAGAAAGAACAAATCTGTCTTGAAAGAAGTACATCTAGAATGCTATTTAGAAGCGAGTCATCTAACATGTCGTCTAACATACTTGGACATGTTATCATGAGAATCCAGTCCCTGGAGAAGGTCATCATGCTTGGTAAAGTAGAGGGTCAGTGAAAAAGAAGAAGACCTTCAATGAGATGGATTGACACAGTGGCTACAGCAATGGACTCAAACACAGCAATGATTGTAAGGATGGCGAAGTACTGTGCAGTGTTTCATTCTGTGGTACATAGGATTGCTATGAGTCAGAACTGACTTGATAGCACCTGAAAACAATAACCTAACAAAGTAAATAATAAGAGGGTGTTGTTGTTAAGGTTGTGTGACAGCTTGGCTGGGCTGGGATTTTGAATGGCTTGGCAGTTATGATGTAGTTCTTCCCCATGATGAGATTGGATGTGGTATAATCACTTCCATGGTAGAATCTGCTGTGAACATGTAATCAGTTGAAGGAGAGTTGCCTTTGGGGTGTGGTCTGCTTCCAGTATATATGGAAGAGATTTAGGAAAGGTCTCTGGGTTTTCACTCCTGCATTTTGCCTGTCATTATCTCCAGTTCCTGGACTTGAATCAGTGGCCTACCTTGTTGCTTGCCAATGTTGAGATTGTTGCCTTTGCAGCCGGTGAGCCAACAATCCCATCAAAAATTCATCAGCCTCAGCAGCCAGCAGCCTGCTATACGGCCTGGCAAACTTGAGTTCACCTGCCCCTGCAGCTGTGTGAGTCAGTGGAAGTGTCCAGCTTGACATTTCATCTACAGATTGGGACTTGCCAGCCTCTAGAACTGTGTGAGCCATTACCTGGAGATAAATATCTCTCTCTCTCTCTCTCTCTCTCTAAGCCTCACTGGTTTTGCCTCTGTAGAGAACCCAGCTTAAGACAGGGGGTGATCAGCATTATTGTTATTATAGTTTTGTATGTCTACTTGCTAATGGATATTTGATTTGAAATTTCATTAAATGTTAAAAAGCTAATCATTCATTGATTTACTTGTATATATATATATG
>NW_006921637.1:10709502-10711893 GCF_000298275.1 Orycteropus afer afer | reverse complement strand
TGACTGCAATTTCCCACAATGCAACAGCTCCCCTCCCACTTCCTCCCCATAGTTACCTCTTCCCTGTGTCCTTCCCTCCCATGCATTCCTGCCCCCTGATCTGTCTCCCTGTGCATACACAGCCCTTCTATTCTCTCATGATTGATCTGTCCAAGGAGTGTATCTACCTAATGTAAATGTTCAGTTCATATGCCTGTCTTTTGTTTGGATCTGACCCACTCCTGGGTTCAATTCCAGACCTGAAGGGCAGCTAAGGAATATAGTCTTAGTGGTCCCATCAGGCTCTATCAGACCAGCAAATCTGGTCCCTCCTCCCCACCCTTCACCATATTTTTTTAAATGATTTTGAGTTTTGTTCCACATTGTTATTTAACAATATATTTTTAATGGGGATACAGTAGTGAACAAACAGAAAAGTAAACCTTCCTTGCATGTAGTATACATTCTGATGAAAAAGACAAAATAACAAACAAGTGTAGTTGTAGCATGTTAGAAAATGATAGTGCTAAGGAAGAAAAATAAAGCAATGAAAAGAATTAATGTTAGGAAATATTGAACCATTAAATAGTGTGGCCAAGAGAGGCTTCACTGGGAAGATGACTGCAGAGTAGAGATGGACAGTAGTGAGGAGATAGCCATATAGACATATGGGGAGAAGTATGTCAGGTAAAGTGAAGAGCAGGTATCAAAGCCCTAAAGCAGAAGTATGCCTGGTGTTTTCAAGAAACAGCAAGGAGGCCAGTGTAGCTTGGGTAAAGAAAAAAAGAGGTAGAATAGTAGGAACTCAGATAACAGGCATTGAGATCATGTAGACATTTGTGGGTCATTATAAGAAACTTTGGCTTTTACTCTGAATGAGATGAGAAATCATTGGAGGATTTTCAACAGAGTAACATGGTCTGACTTATATTTTGACAGAAATAGTGTTTGCTATGTTGAGAATACATTGTAGGAGACAAAGATAGATGTGGTGAAACACCTAGGAGACTATTGTAATCATCTGATAGTAGTGACCTGTACCATGGTGATGACAGTGGAATTTGTAAGAAGTAGTCCAGTTATTTTGAAGGTGGAACTCACAGGATTTATATATGGTCAGGTAAAAGGTATGAGAGAGATGATGACATGTCAAACCAAGTTTTGTTTACCTGAGCAACTATAAGAATGAAGTTGCCATTAACTGAGATGGGGAATAATGTGGGAGATGCTGGTAGGAAGAGAGGCTATCAAGAGATCAGTTTTAGACTTGTAAAGGTGTATTACCAATCTAAATGGTGATGTCAAGTAGACAGTTGGATATACAGGTCTGGAGAAAAGGTCCAGGTTGAAGATAAAAATCTGGAAGTTGTTTAAATGTAGATGGTATTTAACATCATAAAACTCAATGAGAATCATCAAGTGAATGAGTGTAGATCAAAAAAGGACCAAGGATTCAGTTGGGAGCACCTCAACATGAATAGGTCAGAGAGATTTGAAGGATTCTAAAAAAAGAAACAGAAAGAGCAGCCAGAAAAATGGGAAAAGAACTAGGAGAGAATGATGTCCTGGAAGAAAAGCAAAGCAAGTGATTCAACTATGATAAGACCTGCTGATAAGTTGAGTAACATGAGGACTGAGATAAATGATCATTGGCTTTAACAAAGTGGAGATTATTGGTGACCTAAGATTATCAGCTTTAAAGGAGTGGTGTGGGTACACACATGAGTGTAATAGGTATAAGACGGAATGGGAGCAAAGAAATTGGAGACAATGAGTATAGGATTGTTACTCTAAGCAGTAGCTGGAGAGGGTAGTGGAGTCGAGAGGGAGTTTTTTGAAAGATGGGAGAGAAAACATTTGTCTGCCAGTAGGAATGTTCTAGAGAATCCTTATTTTAAAAATATCTAACAATAATCTCTGAATTTCCTTGACATGTTAGCAGTATAGTAGAGGCAGAGGAGGTAGTTAAAGTGCAAGTCATCTTCTGAAAGTAGTCATAATTTATACTATAAAGGCTGTAGTTGTGGTTGGTGATTGAAATTTTACTGAAATTAATCACAGTCTGTAGTAGTTATGTTTATGTGTCAACTTGGCTGGGCAGCTGGTGGTAGTTATTCCCCATGATGAGACTGGCAATCAACACCATGGTGGAATCTAACCACAAACAGCTGAGTAGCTGCCTTTGGGATGTGGTCTGCTTCTTGTATATAAGGAGAAGCCTTGGGAATTGTCTCTAGCCTACGGCATGCTTGGACCCTATATGTAGCCGTGTCATTGCTCAGCAGTCTGCTATGATCTGCCGACCTTGGGACTTAAAAATGGACTTAAGTCAATGGCCTGCTGTGTGGTTTTGTAACATCGGGACTGTGCCCTTTTCCTTCTCAACCTTGGGGCTTCTTATCCTCAACAGCC
>NW_006921637.1:10707294-10709402 GCF_000298275.1 Orycteropus afer afer | reverse complement strand
CCTTGGGACTTACAATGGAATTGAATTAATGGTCTGCCATGTGGTTTGGTAACATCAGGACTGTGCCTTTTTACTTGTCAACCTTGAGTTTGTCAGTCTCAGCAGCTAGCAGCTGAGAGTGAAGAAAGGCCTCTAGCTCTAGTGGGCCGGGAGCAGGAGGCAGAACTGAACCCCAAGGTTGAGGGACTTTTACCCAGCCCCTAGAGCCTGGCACTTTGAACTTGGACTTAAAGCCTCCAAATTGTAAGAATAAACTCCTGTATGTTAAGGCCATCCCATTTGTGGTATATTCTTGTGAGAGCGGCATTGTTGTTGTTGTTATGTGCCGTTGAGTTAGCCCAGACTCATAGCAACCCCTCCTTGGGTTACGGAGGCAGTATCACTACGAAAGTAGATTGCCTACCCTTCTTTCCGAGTAGTGACTGGTGGGTTTGAACCGCCAGCCTTCTGGTTAGCAGTCAAGTAAATGCCTTAGGCACTATGCTACCAGAGCTCCTTAGAGCGGCACTAGGTAACCAGATCACAGTCAGTCTATTCACTAAAGAGGCTCAATACACTATCATACTTAATCTTTTTATACCAATATATAAATGAAGCAGAGATGTTTGCATTTCATTTCCACTAAAGATTATTTTACACTGTTATATGTAAAATTCCTTCCCACATCTTAATAGTCTTTTAGTTCATCACATCACATAAAACATACAGGTTGTTTTTCAAAGTGGAAAATGAAAAATACACAATATGTGAGAAAGAGATGGAAAATGGGGTTGAAGATGTAGGCGAAGTCCAAACCATGTATGGCCTTTTAGGTGACAGGAAGAATTTTGAATTTTATTCTAAATGTGATATAAAATTACTGGGGCTTTTGAGCAGAGGAGGGATATGATCTGATTTACGCATTGAACTATGTAGAGACAGACTTCAAAGGGCCGAGAGTGAGAGCGAGGGGGCAAGATAAAAGGTATTGCGTAGTTTAGATAAGTAGTGCATTGGTTGTTGTTGTTGTTGTTAGGTGCCGTCAAGTCATTTCTGACTCATAGCGACCCCATGCACAGCAGAACAAAACAGCACCCAATCCTGTGCCACCTCCATGAACCTTGCTATACTTGAGCCCATTGTCACAGCCACTGTGTCAATTCATCTCATTGAAGGCCTTCCTCTCTTTTGTCGACCCTCCACCTTACCAAGCATGACATCCTTCTCTAGGGAATGGTCCCTTCTGACAACATGATCAAAGTAGGTGAGACAAAGTCTGGCCATTCTCACTTCCAAGGAGTATTTCGGCTGCACTTCCTCCAGGACACATCTGTTAGTTCTTTTAGCAGTCCATGGTTCTTCCAGTATTCTTCACCTGCACCACAACTCAAAAATCAGCTCTTCTTCGGTCTTCCTTATTCATTGTCCAGATCTCACATGCATATGAGGCGATTGAAAATATCATGGCTTGTGTCATGTGCACCTTAGTCCTCAAGGAGACATTTTTGCTTCTCAGTTCTTGAAAGAGGTCCTTTGCAGCCAACTTGCCCAGTGGTATAAATCCTCTAATGTCCTGACTGCTGCTTCCATTAGCATCGATTGTAGAACCAAGCAATGTGAATTCTTTGACAACGTCAATCTTTTTTTCCATTTATTGTGATGCTGCTTATAGGTCCAGTTGTAAGGACTTTTGTTTTCTTTATATTGAGATGTAATCCATAATGCAGAGTATATTCTTCAATCTTCATCAGTAAGTGCCTCAAGTCATCCTCACTTTCAGCAAGCAAAGTTGCGTTGTCAGCATATTGCAGGTTGTTAAGGATTCATCCTCCAATCTTGATGCAATGTTTTTCTTCATATAGTCCAGTTTCTTGGATTATTTGTTCAGGATATAGATTGAATAAGTATGGTGAAATGATACAACCCTTACACACTCCCTTCTTGATTTTAAACCACGCAGTGTTCCCTTGTTCTGTTCAAATGACAGCCTCCTGGTCAAGGTACAGGTTCCTCATGAGTACAATTAAGTGTTTGGGAATTCCCATTCTTCTCAATGTTATCCATAATTTGTCATGATCCACACAATCAAATGCCTTTGCATAGTCAATAAAACACAAGTAAACATCTTT
>NW_006921637.1:10705027-10706089 GCF_000298275.1 Orycteropus afer afer | reverse complement strand
TTGAATAACAGTTGTATTAATGGGTCTTCCTTGTAGATGTATGGATATTATTCTATCACTGACAGCATTGTACTTCAGGACAGGTCTTGAAACATCCTTTGTGATGATGAATGCCATGCCATTCCTCTTCAAATTGTCATTCCCAGCATAGTAGATCATATGGTTGTCTGATTCAGAATGGCCCAAACCAGTTCATTTCAGCTCACTAATGCCTAAGATAGCAATCTTTATGCATTCCATTTCATTTTTGAGAGTTTCCAATTTTCCTACATTCATACTTCATATATTCCATGTTCTGATTATTAATGGATGTTTCCAGCTGTTTCTCCTCAATTTGAGTGGTGCCACATCAGCAAATGAAGGGCTTGAAAGCTTTATCTTATCCATATAATTCCAGACCTGAAGGGCAGCTAAGGGCCATAGTCTCAGTGGTTCCATCAGGCTCTATTAGACCAGCAAAGCTGGTTCCCCTGACCCCCCACTGTATTTTTATTTATTTATTTATTGTAATGATTTTGCATTTTGTTCCACATTCTTCTCCCACTCTATCCAGGATCTCCTACATAGATCCCCCTCTGAGTGGTTAACAGTAGTAGCCAGGTGTAATCTAGTTCTTCTGGTCTCATAGTCATATAGGCTGAGGATCTCATGATGTACCAGTCACTTGGACTAATTGTTTCCATATGTCTTTGGTTTTCTTCATTCTTCTCTGCTCTGGATGAGAGACCGATCATTGTATCTAGATAGCCACTTGCAAGCTTTTAAGATCCCAGTTGCTACTCGCCAAAGTAAGATGTGGAACAATGTTTTTGTGTAGTATGTTATGCCAATTGAGCTTGATGTCCCCTGTGACTATGATCCCAAGCTCACAGGTCCAATGACTTGCTCCTTCTGGGTAGCTGGCTGTGGCCAAGAAGTGACTATGACCTTGTCCCTTGTCATCTTAGAAGAGCCATTATTTGGTTTTAAGAAGACTTTTTTTTTGTTTAAGGTTTAAAGATTATCTCAGGGCAATAATTTCAGGGGTTCACCTAGCCTCCACAGCTCCAGAAAAGCTGCATT
>NW_006921637.1:10687023-10695402 GCF_000298275.1 Orycteropus afer afer | reverse complement strand
TACCAAACTTCTGAAAATATGAAAACATCTCTCATGACCGTAGAGCCAATGAAGAGAAAATGAAGCCTGAACTTCTACTTTGTACTGAAAAAGAAAAATGCAAGACTGAAGAGAACCATGTAGAAGGAAGCAGCAGCCTGGAATAAGGAATTTACTGCACTGAAGGACAAAACTAATTAATTCAGAAGTCTCAGAAAGACACTGAAAAACTCTTGTTTACAAGGAAAATGAAACCAAAAATTTGAATTAGCTCATTGTGCAAGTGAAATAGCCAAATCTTCATTCTGAATCGGAAGGCAAATGTAATATACAGAATAAGAAAGTGAAAGATGTAAATTAGTTAATGGACATCTGGTGGAATACTGGTAGGAGAATATAAAAGATCAGAAAAGAGAGAAGATTTATGTCCTGTGTGCAGAAACTATATTAATTGAAAACAATAGAGACCATTTATAATCCAAAATGTGTGATAGGGTGTGGGCTAGGCATAAGTGGGGAGAACAACAACTTGCTTCTAGATTTGTGACCACTGCAGTTAACCAAAGCACAACTGAAACATGAATACAAAGCCCTCTAGCTGAAACTGGAGATTTGTAAACTCCCTGAGCATATGACCATTGTTCCTCAAAAGAAACCAATTCAGGAAGAATGCAAATAATAAATAGAAATGGTCAGATGTAGAAGAAACAATTTATAGGCAGAGAATTCAAGAAATGGAGGATAGATTTCAGAAAACAGCACATCTATGAATATTAGATTGTTATTATTAAGAGAGAGCTCATGACAACTGACTTCCTGACAATGTTACTAAAATAGCCCATACTGGAGAGAAGAATAAAGTAATTAGCATAAGATAGAAAAAAATCCAACCAAACAAAAGATAGTTATGCTTCAAAGAGGGGTGACTAGGAAGATAGGATCATCAAATCCTTCCACAGACATCTTCTGGAATAAATGTGGTAGCTATAATATAGCTATGTATATAGATAATATAGCTATATATATAGAAAATAATATCCACTGCCTTCCCTACCATGAGTGGTAGAGCACACTCCCAGCACACTCTCAACCTTTCCCTCAGGGGACTTTTATCAAACAGATGAGACAGAAGTGGTCCTGAGACTGAGAAAAAACATTCACATGTTCTCCAATGGTGAAATATGAGTAATCTATTATAAAACCAAACTCACTGCCATCGAGTCGGATCCGACTCATAGTGACCCCTCTTTGGGTTTCCCAGGCAGTATCACTACAGCAGTAGATTGCCCCATCTTCCTTCCGAGGAGTGGCTGGTGGGTTTGAACCGCCAGACTTCTGATTAGCAGTCAAGTGCCTTAGGCACTAGCCCACCAGAGCTCCCTCAATCTATTATAGGGGTCAGTATGTTTTTCTGAACAGGGCCTGGATACTAAATATTTTAGGCTTTGTGGACATATGGTCTCTGTTGCAACTATTCAGTTGTGCCATCATAGTGTGAAAGCAGTCATAAACAATACGTAATGAATGGCCATGGCTATGTTCCAATAAAACTTTATTTACAAATATAGGTGACTGGTTGGATTTGGTCCTAAAGCCATAGTTTGTCAAGCTCTGATCTGTCTGACAAAACTATGCCTCTGATCTGGGCTTTGGTGCTACATCATTTAGGAACAGTAACCCAAATATCCCTTTCATCCCACCTCCTGTAAATGTTAGGGAACCACTGATGATGGAGGCAATTGTCACTATCTAGCCCACTCATAATTGAAAAGAAGTGCCTAGTAATGTCCTGTGGTAGTTCAGTTTGTGTGTCAACTTGGCTGGGCCTGGTTGAGTGACTGGGCAGCTGGTGGTAGTTATTCCCCATGATGAGACTGGCAATCAACACCATGGTGGAATCTACCACAAGCAGCTGAGTAGCTGCCTTTGAGATGTGGTCTGCTTCCTGTATATAAGAAGAAGCCTTGGGAATGGTCTCTAGCCTATGGCATGCTTGGACCCTGTATGTGGCCGTGTCATTGCTCAGCAGCCTGCTATGCTCTGCCGACCTTGAGACTTAAAAATGGACTTAAGTCAATGGCCTGCTGTGTGGTTTTGTAACATCGGAACTGTGCCTTTTTCCTTGTCAACCTTGGGGCTTCTCATCCTCAATAGCTAGCAGCTGTCTGAGTGAAGAAAAGCCTCTAGCTTCAGTGGGCTGGGAGCAGGAATTAGAGCTGGACCCCAAAGTTGAGGGGCTTTCATCCAGCCTCTGGAGCCTGGCACTTTGAACTTGGACTTAAAGCCTCCAAATTGTAAGAATAAACTCCTATTTGTTAAAGCCATCCCATTTGTGGTATATTCTTGTCAGGGCAGCACTTGGTAACCAGAACAGAATATGGTACCGAGAGAGTCAAGTGCTGCTCTGACAGATACTTAAAATGTGGAAACAGGAGTGGAGTGTGTCCTTGACCCAATACCTTGGCAGAGAGACCCCAGCATACGGCATGACAGACAGCAGGAGCAGAGGTGAGAGACCGGCATGAGAGATAGCAGGAGCAGAGCCCAGAGATCAGCATTAAACAGCAACAGGCTTACCAGCCCATGGAGGAGAAAGCCGGGTGCCATTGGCAAGGCGGCTTCCTGGCAGAGTGTGTTGCTTCCAGGTGTTAATTGGTAGAAAAGACCAGCACAAAATGGAGTAACAGGTTGGCCAGCCCATGGAACAAGAAAACTGAGTGCTTTTGGAGCAGGAGGCAGAGCTGGACCCCAAGGTTGAGGGGCTTTCACCCAGCCCCTAGGGCCTGGCACTTTGAACTTGGACTTAAAGCCTCCTGAACTGTAAGAGAATAAACTCCTGTTTTTTAAGGTCATCCCATTTGTGGTATATTCTTGTCAGAGTGTCATTAGGTAACCAGAACATGTCCTGAAACCCAAAAACTGACCAAACCACCACCTCATCCTAAGGAGTCTGTTCAGGGACTGATTAAAGCATATAAGGACACTAAACACTGAAAATCTGTGGTATCCTCCTCCTGCTTAATTATGCACTTGAATGGGATATGTGACACACACACACACACACACATATATGTATATGTATACATGTCTTAGCTATCTATGATGGAACTTCCTTTTTAAATATGACTATGATATTAGCAATTGAATGCAAAAGTGGTGTATGCCACTGTAGCAGAATGAGATGAACTAGATTATAAAATTTTTAGTGGATGCAGTGTGCTAGGATTTTTACTATTACCACATTTTCTAAAAAAAGGAATATTTTACATATTCTATAACAAAGAAAATGAGTCAGTTGATTTAGTTGTATCAATAATCAATGTACATTCTGTTGATCTATCACAACAAAAAATTGACTTTGGCCAATTTTGCTTTAAATGGCTCATACTTCATTTTAATGCTTGTTTCATAATAAAAGATATAGTTATAAACAAACAAATGAAAAGATGTCATAAGAGAAAATTTAATGATCAGAAAACAATATTACAGCAAATTACTGTATTTTATATTTAGATAGATCTTTCATCTCTAACATGTTGTAATTAAAAAAGTTTCTTTCTATTCTTTGCTCTTACAATGATTTAATCACAATTAAGCTGCCAAAAAATATCTACTTCCATACGTAATAAGGATAATGAATTGAGTGTTTCTTGAATCACAGTTGGATGTTGAGGGTTTTGTTAGTCTCTTTTTTATGAAAATGAGAGTTCTGTTGTGCAGTTTGTGATCATTAAAGTTAGGAACATGCATAAAACAATTTTAACATTGGGGAAAATGCATTGTCTTTTATCTTCTATTATGGAATCATACATGCCTATGTGAGTAAAATTGTATTTCCTGAATCTGTAAATGTAGTTCTTATGAAACAATGACAGTGTTGCACTTCTCTGTAAAAGGTTGTATTTAAGCTATCAGAATAACCTTGCACTAATTTCTTGGATGCCTTCATATGTTCTTATTTATTTATTTTGTGTTTTGGATGAGTCTTTCCTACATTTTTCATCAGGTATATCCACATTGTTTAAGAAGGAAAATCTATTTGAAAGAACTTCATATATTTTTGCCCTTCTTTTCGTACAGGATTCATGTGTGTCAGTGATGGTGTACTGTGTGGCTACATGAAATTAATCCCTGGCACTCTGATACTTCTGAAGTACTTCGGTCATTTACTTCTTTCTTTCTAATTCTTCTCCATTGATGAACTGCTTGATAATCAGTATTTGACAGTATTTGTTTTCAAAATCTTCTCTTAAATTATGTAAATACTTTGTTAATGACTGGTAGAAGATCTGTGCATGTCTTTCAATTTAGTGCTGAATCTTGGAGAGTTTGACTCATCCAATGAAAATCCTACAATATATTATTCCATATAACCAACATAAATAATACTCTAGTGTTCACATTTTGTTGGTGATGTTATCAGCTTCTCTTTTGGTATCCCCTTTTTGTTTCTGGTCTCCAGCAATATTTTCTAACGCATCTAGAATCTGAGTGTACAATTCTAGAATTGCACTTGTTGCTACATTATGTATTTCTCAACATGTATTAGAAAGACATTTTAATATTCGATCATTCCTTAAATATATTTTAAGAACTGCCCATCAGTGAGTAAGCTCACTGCTGTTGGGTTTGGTTTCTGAGTCAGTATCTCTATGGAAGTAGATTGCCCAGTCTTCTTTCTGAGGAGGGGCTGGTGGGTTTGAACCGCCAGCCTGCTGGTTAGCAGTCAAATGCCTTAGGCAGTATGCCACCAGAGCTACTCCTATCAGTGAGTAGAGGTGGCAAAAAATGTAAACACCAACTAACAGTAAAGAAAAACCCAACTGTTTCTGAACAACAATCTACTGTGCTATGTCCTACCAGATAAAGTGAATGCACAGCACGTCGTATGGAAATGGCATATTTTTTATGTTCTAAAATGTTCTGTTGCATGCCTTTATAATGTCCTGACATATTGGCAGCATTGTCATAGGTCTCGTCTTTGCACTTAGAAAAAACAATTTTGCAAACTTCACATAAATAGTGCAGTAGTTGCTTACAATATTTTCAGTGGTATGACTTTTTAAGCTAGTAAATATGATAAATCACTTGACAAGTTTTACATCGGTTGGAGATATATATCTTACAACAATATTTAGCAGATCCATATGAGAAAGAACAGGAGTGGAATCTAGATAAATCGAAATACTGAGCTATAATATCAACTGAAAATAGTCGATCTAATTTTACCACTTACTAAATTTATTAATTCTTCACATATTGTTTTAGACATATGATGAGTTGCCCTTTCTTCTGTTAACTGCTAAAAATGGATCAAACTGAGTTTACTTGAGTTCAAATAAACCCTCAAAATTTCTAGTTTGTGGGGACACAAACATTTCATTTCTTCCTTGAAATGGTAAATCACATTCAGTGATTGTACTAATGAGAGCAAGAACGTGTTACAAAATGACTTTCTAATACTGGTGTTCTTCATTAATTTGTGTTTCCAGTTCATGAGTCAAAACCATGTCTTTGATTTAAAATAACAATATACCATCTCTGTGAATTAAATGGTTTTCAGGTTTATCAATTACATTCAAATTGTGCCATTTGCTAAATCCATCCCTAGCAAATCAGCAGATGTGAATGTCAGAGTCTCTCAAAATGGATCAGAGATTTATTATCTATTAATATAATCTGTCCTTGCCCAGTAATCACTCATATTGGATCCATTTGTATATTGGGTGAATGTAGCAAGAGTTAGACTCATTAGCCCACTTTCATCTCTTGTTTATTAGAAAGAAAGAAATATTCTCAAAAGACCCACTGAGATACCAAAAACAAAACAAAACAAAACAAACCCCAAACTCACTGCCATCAAGTTATTTCCAACTACTAGTGACCCCTCCTTGGGTTTCCGAGGCGGTATCTCTATGGAAGTAGATTCCCCAGTCTTCCTTCCAAGAGTGGCTGGTGGGTTTGAACCTCCAGACTTCTGGTTAGCAGTCCGATGCCTTAAGCACTAGACCACCACTGAGATAAGGAGTGTCAATTACACAGGATTAATTAAGAGAAATCAATGAAAGTCTTGAAGGGGTAGGGGACTTATAATCAACCTTGTGTGTGGGCACCCTCATGAACTCATGAACTGGAAACAGACTGGAAACCCTGCATGAACTTTATTTCTGGCCAACACATTCTCATGCACTAGAGTTGATATCAGTTTCTTTTAGTGCCCTGCCAGTTCCCTTCCACTTCAGCACTCACTATTCCTTGTGCCCTGTCTGCTTGACATCTGTGGGTCTTTGCTTTGGACAACTAGTGCCCCTGTTTTGTTGATGCCCTAAGCATATGCTACTTTGCTTATTGGGTAATTTGTCCCTGGTCTGTGGCAGAGTTTTGTATTTTCTGCAAAAGACTATAACAGTATTTCCAGTTTTACAGGTTCTTGCAAAAACTTGCTTCTCTTACCTTTGAACTTGGTGATTCATGTCTCAGAAGTTAGGATATGTGACTTCCAAGATTAATCATAGAAGGCAATACAGCTCCCATGTGGTTCTCTCTCTCCTTGAGATGCTTGCCCTTGAATTTCTCTGTCATGAGTGACAGGTCACATGCAGATGCCACATCTAAGTATTCTAGCTGGTAGCTCAGTTGAAGCCTCAACTGATAGTTGACATCAACCACGAGATATGTAAGAAAGGAAGGCTTCAAATGGGTCTAGCTATATTCATGTGATGTCCTGAGCAAGAACCACCTGAACTTATTCAAACCCTCCAAACGATGAGAAACAATAATAAAATGATAATTGTTGTTTTAAGCCATTAAGGTTTGGGGTGATTCATTTATCCTGCAATGAAAATACTTCCATAGCTGAAAGTGAGGTGCTGCCATACCGAAACGTATCATGATGGCTTTGGGGAAAAGCAGTAAGAGAAAGTTAGAAAGGCCTTGAAGAAACTGTTAGCTGAAGGCTTACGGCTCTCAATGATGCTGTAGGTGAAGCCTCACAGGAAAGTGAGGAAAATATTATTGGAAGCTGATGAAAAGGAGAGACTTGTTATGTAGTGACAGAAAGTTTAGCAGAATTGTTACCTGGAATAACATGGAAAACAGATAATATACCTAATGAATCAATGCGTCCAGGTAAGAAGTTTTCCAGGCAGAATGTCAAAAGTTCACCTAGTTTCTTTAAGCTTTTTAACATAAGGTACAGATAGAGAGAGGCAAAATAAATAATTGTTAAATATTAAGGATCCAGGACTTGGTGGGTTCCAAAATAAAACTTTCTTATTTTCAGAATCTCCAGTTGGAAAACAATGCTAAAATTAAGAAAGGGCTTTTAGGTAGAGATCAAACAAACTATGAAGTTAATAAAATATGGTCTAGAGATGAAGTCAAGAGTGTTGCTATTAAATGCTTTGTTAGGACCTCAGAAGGATATAAGGAGATCATCATAGATCTTTTCAAATAGACAAAAGCCTCTATAAGACTTTTTAATGGATACCTTATGCAAAAGGAATTCTAAGCATCTTAAAGGTGCTGTCCCACAGCCAACTTATAAGGAGTCCAAAGTAGAAAAGGGCTTATCTTTATATTATTTGTGGGTATGTCTTTTGTGGAATGAAACAAACACCAGTAAGATTCTTAGAAAATCCACCAAGTTTTCAAGAGAATTACATTGGCATAAATATCTCCAGCTTGAAGTAAAAGGGATAGAGATATTACAAAATGAAAGGAGGAATTTGGGCCCTTGGACTACAATGGGAAGGAAGCAGGCTGAAAAATACCATTCAGCTGCAAACATTATCCATTTCTTAAAAAAGATGACTTGTACAGAAGTTGTAAAAATTGTACAGATCATTTCCATGTACCTTTCACCCAGCTTTCCCTAATGATACTATGTTACATAATCATACAATAATGATCAAAACCAGGAAATTAACATTGTTACAATACTAAACTGCAGACATTATTTGGATTTCACTATTTTTTAAAAATTTTTTTAAATTTTATTTTGATTTGGGTGAAGATTTACAGAGCAAATTCACTTTCCATGCAGCAGTTCACATATACTTTGTCTCATGTCATTGACCACAGTTTACCACAATGCAACAGCTCCCCTCCCACTTCCTCCCCATAGTTACCTCTTTCCAGTGTCCATCCCTCCATACTCTCCTGCCCCCTGAGCTGTCTCCCTGTGCATAAGCAGCCCTTTCTTCTCCCATGATTGTTCTCTCCTGGGCGTGTGTCTACTTGAGGTAAATGTTTAACTCTCATGCCTGTACTTTGTTTGGCTGGGAACCACAGGTGTGGGTTCAATTCTAGACCTGAAGGGCAGCTGGGGGCCATAGTCTCAGTGGTTCCACCAGGCTCTATTGGACCAGCAAACCTGGTCCCCACCTTCTTTTTTTTTTT
>NW_006921637.1:10674011-10681023 GCF_000298275.1 Orycteropus afer afer | reverse complement strand
CTTTGCCCTTTCAATGTGTTATCTATTTCTGACAATTTAGTATAAATCTTTTGGATTTCTATCTGTAGATTTAGAATAATTTCTATTTTTTCATTTAGTTTGTCATTTTGTTCTTATATTTTCTTCCAAAATTCTTGTAAGGTTTTTTCTTTGTTTTCTTTGGTCTGTCTCTCCATCCTTTGAAGATACCCAAAGATAATTCTTTTGAATTGCTTAGAGAGTTCCAATGCTGCTTCTTCTTCAGGGATGTGTTCTGGGTCTGTATCCTGCTCCCTTGTTTCTATCACTTTATCCTGCTTCTTTGTGTGGACTGTGATGGTCTGTCGTTTCTGAGTCATCGTGATGTTGTTATATTTAGATCTCTGTTAACTGTTTATGAAGAGCAGCCAAGGGTGGCTCAGGCTCTTCTTGGTGGTTTTTTATCGTTGGCCCATTGGTTTTCAGTCTTGCAGGCCCTGAGTGTCCTTGGGGTTGCACCAGTCGGGAATCTCCAAGCCGCCTGTAACGTCAGTGTTGCTCAGGTCACTGTCAGACCGCAGCTCCATATGTCTCCTTGTTTTGGTATTTTCACGCAAATTCTTCTGCTAGTTGGGGTTTAGTTCACTTCTGTATCCTTCCGTTCAAGTCTCAGGGGTCCAAGATTATCTTCTCTGTCTGTGTTAATTGGTTTCCCTTTTCTTTGTTGAAGAGGATCTGTGCAGTCCTTCTGCCTAGTCCACCATCTTGCCAGAACTCCCCGGATTTCACCAGTTTTTGCATTTAGTGTGGCATAGCTTTACAACCTATGCTCTGGTAGCATAATGCCTAAGGCACTTGACTGCTAACCAGAAGGCTGTCAGTTCAAACCCACCAGCCACTCCTCAGAAGGAAGGTTGGGCAATCTACTTCCCTAGTGATACTGCCTCGAAAACCCAAGGAGGGGTCGCTATGAGTTGGGGCCGACCCAGATGGCACATAATAACAACAACAACAGCTTTACAACCCCTCTGTAACTTTATATATGAAATGTATTTCTTGCACAGCATGTAGTTAAATCTTGATTTTTGTCCCTTTGATAATCACTGCCTTTTACTGGCATGTTTAGTCCATTTACATTTGAGGTAATTATTGCTATGGTTTAGTTTAAGTCTCCTATCTTTGTTTTATTTTCCTATTTGTTTTTTATTTCCATGCTCTTCCTATTTTCACTTCTTTTGTGTGACTCATGTTCTTTTTGGTATTTTATTTTACTTCCTTTATTCACTTTTTAGCCATACCTCTTTTTGTTATTTTTGAAGATGTAGAGATTACAGGTAGAATCTTTCAGTTACCACAGTCAAATAATAGTCTCCTTTTGAACAGTGTAAGAATGTTATAACTTCATACTTTCATTTACTCTCTTTTATCCTTTGTGTTCTTATTGTCTTAAATTTTCCCATTACATATAATATAAACCATGAAATACATAATTAACTTTATTTTGAAACATCAATTTTTTAAAAATAAATTAATATCTAAAACTATGAAGTACCTTTAAATTTTCTTTCCCTTTTTTTTTTTGGTATTTTTTAAAACACATATTTACCATTTCTAGTACTCTTCATTCCTTCCTGCATATATTAGGTTTCATGTGGCATTATTTCTCTTCAACTTGAAATGCTCGTAATATAGGTCTACTGAAAACAATTTCTCTGATGTTTTCTATCTGAAATGTCTTTTTTTTTTTTTTTTTGCCCTGATCTGTGGAGAGTATTTTCACTGGGTGTAGAATGCTAGATTTTTGTTCTTTCTTCTTTTTTTTTCCAGCATCTTATCTTCTATTTTCAGTTGTTCTCCACTGTTTCTGTGAAAAGTTAGCCATTGTTCCCCATATTTAATGTATCTTTTTCCCTCTAACTGATTGCGAAAATGGTATGGGGGCAGCAGCACCTGACCTTCTCTAACTTTCTAAGTAGGAGAGAGAATCATGTCAGCATCAGCAGCCCAAGACTGAGTCCTATGAGGTGGACGTCAGACATGCCTCCACCCTCCAACCTTTTTACCAGTTCTGACACCAACCATCCCTCCCATGGCACTTTCTCCTTCTCTGCTGGGTTCAACAATCCATTGCAATAGCCACACAGAACTGACAAACACTCATAATTATGAGCTTTATTAGGGAAGTAACAGGTACAAACCAAGATCAGAAGCAACTCAGGACCCAGTTTTTCAATCAGGACAGCTTCTTAGCTGTGTTGCAGGAGCTCTTCTCTCTGGCTGTGGCCTCTCAGCCCTGCAGGCCCTTGGCCTCTGCCCTGCTCAGGCAAGTGTTACAAAGCTCTTTTAGCTCTGCTAATAGGTGCCCTAAGAGGCACCCCAGTCTGACAGCAAGCATCCTGCCTGAAGGCACTCAGCTATCTCACTCCATGGGCCAGGAAGTCCACTGCTCTCTGTTATGCTGGTCTTGGTTATGCTGCTGTGGTTTCTCTGCGGTTATCTCTTGCTTTCTATTGTCACCAAAGTGTCAGCAAAGTGTTACAGCTTTCTCTCTTTCTGGAGTGAGGTAGTTTAGTGCAAGGATCTTGGGTCTAAAGGATGCATTTCATTCCTGGCTCTTCTTTCTCAAAGGTAGGAGATTCCCTCTTTCTGCCTCTAGGATGGTTCATTTTTAAGCCTAACAGGATGGCAAAACTGACCAATTCCCATGTTAGGGTTTCATATACCTTAATTGCACAGCCCTACCCACACAAGGGTGCCATATACCTTATTTACATTATTAACAAACTATCCAGTTCCTTTGGTGGGCCACAAGCACCTCACATTTTCATAGTTCCACCCAATCATTTGGTGAGAGTCACAAAGACCATGACTGGAAGAGCAATATTAAATTTAGTGTACCACATGGAGTTTTAGACTTTTTTTCTTTAACTCTGTCTTTCGGCTGTTTGATTATGAAGTGACTAGGTGTTTTAATTTGGTGTTTGCTTTTTGTTGGATTTATGAGTTGATGTTTTTCAACAATTTTTTGATCATGCTCATTTATTACCTCTTCAAATATTTCCTCTTTGTTCTCTCTTGTTCTTCTACTTCCAGGACTTCAATTACCCATATATTAGACCATTTGCTACTGTTCTGAAGATCTTGTATACTCTTTTCTGTTTTTTTCCCCTACTACTTTTTCTCAATTTGGATACTTTCTATTAATCTGTATTCAAGTTCATTAATCCTTTATTCTGCTATGTCTAGTTTGCTAATGGAGTCTTCTTTTCCAATATTATACTTTTTATTTCTAACTTTTCCACTTGGTTCTTTTGTAATTTTTAATATAATTTAGGTTCTTCTTAAAAACATAATCCATGTCTCTGCTAACATTCTCCATCTTTTCATGTATATTGCCCACCCTTTCCATTAGATACTTTATCATCTTAACATAATTATATTAAAGTTTTTGTCTGATCATTCCAACATCAGAGTCATCTCTTGGTCTGTTTTTATTGAATATTTCCTTTCTTTCCTTCCAGAGGTCACATTCTCTTTCTTCTTCATATGTCTTTTAATTTTTGACTACATGCTAGATGATATGTATGAAAGCACAGTAGGTATTAAAGTGAATAATATTTTCCTCTAGAAAACTACATACCCCTTTTTGTGTCAGGCCACTAGAATTAGGGGCTGAGTTAGTCTGTTCAATAGCTGAGCTGGGGGACTTTGTTGCATCTTTAGTTTGATTTAGTTCACCATTGTCTCCAAATGTTTTGATGGTGTAATCAGGATTTTCCCTTCACAGGGCTTAAGGACTGAGCAATGGCAAGCTTCCAGAGATCTCTTTGTACTCTACAGCTGGGCCATCAGTTCTCTGAACCATGAGCAATCTCTCTTTGCTTCACAGCTTGGCTGCCAACTTTTGGGATTACTGAAAAGATCTCTTTGTTCTCCTGTCCCAGCTCCCAGCCTCAAGAGGTCTGTGTGTCCTGCTAGTCTTTGGAGGACAGTTACCTTACACTCTGTGGAGACCCAGATTGCTTGAGCAGGGTTCCTCTAAATTCTTTTTTTACTCCTCTGGTCTTTGGAATGGAAATCCATAGGTGTTTAGTTTGGATTCTCTCTTCTCTCCTGCTCTGCCCTCCTCATTCTGCCTTATACTAGGAAAAGCCCTGCATACCTAAAAAGAACTCTCTCATCTATCCTGTCCCAGCTGCTGATATACTACCTTCAAGCATTCTGTGAAGGCTTATTGAAAAAGCAGCCAGGTCAGTAGAAACATACTGTGAGGCTGGGCCCCTTTGAATTCTGATGTATTATGCCTATTCCCAGAGTGCTATTAAATTTAAGTTTTGGTTGGCTTCTCCTTACCCACCAGGTGAGGTAGAGACTTCTTCCCCCTTTCCCTTTAAAAGCAGTCAAGGACACTTTCTCTTCTATGAAGGACTCATTAGTTTCGAAAATTTACTTCACTTAGGTATCTTTGCATCCTAAACTCTCTGATGAGCTTTGTAAATATAATAGAATATATATATATATAGCTTATCTGTTTTAGTTAACAGCTAAATGATGTGCAAATGACATTGTCTTGTTACTTTCTACATCCTAACAGGAACAAAAAAAATTGTAGCTACCTTTGTTCATTTATCATCAAAATAGAAACACTTTCTTGTTATCATCATTTTTAATGGTTGCAAACTATTTCATTGAATAGGTTAATCATTTTGTTGTTAGACATTTAGTTGGTGTTCTGGTTACCTAGTGCTGCTCTGACAAGAAATACACCACAAATGGAATGGCCTTAACAAACAGGAGTTTATTCTTAAAATTTGGAGGCTTTAAGTCCAAGTTCAAGTGCCAGGCTTTAGGGGTTGGGTGAAAGACCATCAGCCTTGGGTTTCAGCTCTGCCTCCAGCTCCTGGCCCACTGAAACTAGAGGCGTTTCTTCACTCAGACAGCTGCTGGTTGCTGAGGCTGCCAAGCCCAAGGTTGACAAATAAAAAGGCACAGACCCGATGTTACCAAACCACACAGCAGGCCATTAACTTGAGTCTATCGTAAGTCCCAAGGTCGGCAGAGCATAGCAGGCTGTTGAGCAATGACACGGCTACATGCAGGGTCCAAGCATGCCATAGGCTAGAGACCATTCCCAAGGCTTCTCTTTATATACAGGAAGCGGACCACATCCCAAAGGCAGCTACTCAGCTGCTTGTGGTAGATTCTACCATGGAGTTGATTGCCAGTCTAATCATGGGGAATCACTACCACCAGCTGCCCAGCCACTCAACCAGGCCCAGCCACTCAACCAGGCCAAGCCAAGTTGACACAAAAACAACCACCGTAGTTGGTTTCCAATTTCTCTGTTATTGATGATGTTTCTGTGGACAATCAAACATCAGTTTTTAAGTCCCTAGTTATGCATAGTAGTGTACCATAAGAAATGCATTTTATTTGAAATTCAGTAGCATATCTGAGATAGTAGAAATTACTTGCTTAG
The DNA here is from genome assembly GCF_000298275.1 of Orycteropus afer afer. Lineage (NCBI taxonomy): Eukaryota > Metazoa > Chordata > Mammalia > Tubulidentata > Orycteropodidae > Orycteropus > Orycteropus afer. The sequence continues at coordinate 10,675,586 of NW_006921637.1, read as the reverse complement.
TAAGTGCATTTTATTAAAGAGCACCTGAACAAAAATATTCATGAAGATACTTACAAAGTATACCATAGATATTACTAACTTTATATACATGCTTTTTTATTTTTAACTTCTAATTTGATTTGGGTAAAATTTTACAGAGTAGATTTGTTTTCCATTCAACAGTTTATACACATTTTTGTTTCATGATATTTATTACAACCCTTAGAATGTAATAGCTCTTTTTCCTCTTCCTCCCTGTGGTTACCCTTTCTGTGTGTCCTTCTTACCTATGCTTTCTGACCTCCCTAGTTCTTTCCCTGTGCAAATTCTGCCTTTCTGATCTCCCATGGTTGATTGTTCTAGGGACTACATCTCCCTGGTGTAATTATTCAGCTCATAGCCCTGTCTATTGTTTGGATGACAGGTAAGCCAATTCCAGTCTCGAAGGGCCATATTCTTGGTGGTTACACCAGGCTCTATCCTACTAGTAATCCTGGTCTTTTTTATGTTTTTAAAATTTTCTTCCCCATTTTTCTCCCTCTCTATCCAGGATCTCCAATTCTGATCCCTTTCCAAGTGGTTGGAATTGGTAGCTGGGCACCATCTAATTCTTTTGGTCTCAGGGTCATGTATGCTGTGGTTCCTATGGTCCTTTAGTCCCTTGGACTAATTATTTACATTGCAACTTTGATTTTCCTTACTCTTATTTGCTCCTGATGAGGAAAGATCAAGAGTTGCATCTTAGATGGCCTTTCACTAGCTTTTAAGACTCCAGTTGCTATTCACCAAAGTAGGATGTAGAACAATGTTTTTGTATACTATGTTGTGCCAATTGAGCTTGGTGTTCCCTGTGACTATGGTCCCAAGCCCATGAGCCTGGTGACTCATTCACTCAATGTGCTTGGTTATGGCTTAAAAGTTACCCTAACTTTGACCTGTTAGTTCTATAATAAATATGGACATTGTTTTGGTTATCTAGGACTGCTCTGACAGGAATATACCACAACTGGGATGGCTTTAACAAAGAAGAGTTTATTCTCTTACAGTTTGGAGGCTTTAAGTCTGAGTTCAAAGTGCCAGGCTCTTAAGGGCTGGGTGAAAGCCCTTCAGCCTTAGGCTTTGGCTCTGCCTCTTGCTCCTGGCCCACTGGAGCTAGAGGCTTTTCTTCACACAGACAGTTGCTGGCTGCTGAGACTGAGAAGGCCAAGGTTGACAAATAAAAAGGCACAGTCCCAATATAACCAAAGAACACAGGAGGCCGTTAGTTCAAGTCCATTGAAAGTCCCAAAGTCGGCAGAGCATGGCAAGCTGGTAAACAACAACTCGGCTATGTGTTGGGTTCAAGCATGCCATAATCTAGAAACTATTCCCAAAGCTGTTTCTTATATATGGGAAGCAGAGCACACACCCAAAGCAGCTACTCAGCTGCTCCAATAGATTCCACCATGAAATTAATTACCATTCTCACCATGGGGAATAACTACATTCAACTTGTCCAGCCACTCAACCAGGCCCAGCCAAGTTGACACAAAAACTTATCCACCACAGACATTTTTTTTTTAATTTAGATTTTTTTTTTCATTTTTATATCAGACT
>NW_006921637.1:10668716-10670482 GCF_000298275.1 Orycteropus afer afer | reverse complement strand
TCTCCTTTTTTGGTATTCTCACGCAAATTCTTCTGCTAGTTGGGGTTCAGTCCACCTCTATATCCTTCCCTTCAAGGCTCAGGGGTCCAGGATTATCTTCTGTGTCTGTGTTAATCGATTTCCCTTTTCTTTGTTGAAGAGGGTCTGTGCAGTCTTTCTGCCTAGTCCGCCATCTTGCTGGAACATCCACCAGAGACATTTTTATAGCACATACAAATATATATGTAGGAATATCATTTGCCTAACTTATAAAGAGTCATAGGTATATTCCCATTCACCTACCCATACCTGATCTTATCTGTCTACCTATGTATCCACTGGTAAATTAGTGTTTGTTATTACTGATAATGTAGTATTGTGTATGTAATAGCATTTATCTTTGTAGCCTGTACCTCTTGTGTATCTCTCTGTCTCTTCCTTTTCCATAAAAATATTGTTCTGGTTACACATTTTTGTTATATTGTCTTTCCCTTCAACCAAGTCATCACCTGTCTCTTAACTACCCAGCAATTTTCCCTCTCCTTCTCTGCTCCCCTCCCATCTCTGGCTGCAAACAATGAAAATTTCCTTCCCTGTATAAACTTTTTCTTGATTTTTTATAATAACATACTCCTCTAAGTTTGCCCTTATTTTATCTTTGATGAACTTTATAGGTTTGGATTTTACAGACTTATAGAATATTTGTCCTTCTATGATTGACTTATTTCACTCATTATACAACTCAGGTGTATAATGTCCTATAAGTTCAGCCATACTATGTGGTCATTCACAGATTCTTCATTTTTCTTTGATGTTGCGTAGTATGCCATTGAATGTATGTACCATAGCTTGATAATCCACTCATTAGTTGACGGGCACTTAGGTTGTTTCCATCTTTTTGCTATTGTGTATAGTGTTGCAATGAACATGGATGTGTATATATCTATTTGTGTCTTGGATATCACTTCTCTAGGATGTATTCCTAGTAGGGGGATTGCTGGATCAAATGGTATTTCTATTTCCAACTTTTTAAGGAAGTACCATACCATTTTCACAGTGATTGTAGTATTTAGCAATCCCATCAGAGCGTGTGGGAGTTCTGATGTCTCTACACCCTTGGCAGCATTTGTTTTCTCTGTATTGTCGAACTCTGCTATTCTTGCTTAGGATGTTTTGATTTACATCTGTCTAATGGCTTATTCAGGAGTTCTGGTGGTATAGTGCTTAAGACATTTGACTGCTAACCAGAAGGCTGGCAGTTCAAACCCACCAGCCACTCCTCAGAAGAAAGATTGGGCAATCTACTTCTGTAGAAATACTGCCTCGGAAACCCAAGGAGGGCTTGCTGTGAGTCGAGTCAACTCAATGGCAATGAGCTTTTGTTTTGTTTTGTTTGTTTTTTAATGCCTTATTCATCATAAATACTTTTTCAACAATGTAAGCAGTGTCTATACACATAGACTGCACAAGATGGAATACCCAGAAATCAAATCAACTCTATCTGTTGAAAGAGGTGATGGAGAAGTTCAATGTCAACCATCAAAACAAAGCCAGCAGCTGACTGTGGAACAGACCATCAATAACTCATATTCAAGTTCAAATTGAAGCTGAAGAAAGTTAAAACAAACCCACAGAGCTAAAATATGGCCTTGAGTATGTTGTTGTTAGGTGCCGTCAAGTTGTTTCCAATTCATAGTGACCCCATGCACAGCAGAACAAAACACTGCCCAACCCCATGCCAGCTCCATGATCCCTGCTATACTTGAACACATCATCACAGCCACAGT
>NW_006921637.1:10653860-10665905 GCF_000298275.1 Orycteropus afer afer | reverse complement strand
CCTATTTTGAGAGCCTTCTAACCTAACCGGACTATTCATAAAGTTGCGTGGTAATGTATCAGTGTTTCTTTGCTATTCATAAGGTTTTCCCCTGGCCAATACTTTGAGACATGGACAGCCTCTTCCTTCTTCCTAGTCTGTCTCAGTCTGAGCTCTCAGACTGAGACCTTGACTATATCCCACTTGAATTTAGAGACCATCTAAAGAATAGATTTGATGCATTGAACACCAGTGACCAAAGGCCAGATGAACTGTGAGATTATACCAAGAGCACTATATATATAGAAAGCAAAATGTTATTAAAAAGACAGGAAAGGAAAAAAGACCAAAATGGGTATCACAAGGGACTCTGAAACTTGCTCTTGAATGGAAAGTAGCTAAAGCAAATGGAAGAAATGACAAGATAAAAGTGCTGAACAGATTTCAAAGGGCAGCTCAAGAAGATAAAATAAAGTATTACAATGAAATGTGCAAAGACCTGGTGTTTGAAAACCAAAAGGCAAGAACACACCTAGCATTTCTCAAGCTGAAAAAACTGAAGAAAAAATACAAGTCACAAGTGCAATATTGAAAAATATTGAATGAATGATGAAGGAAGCATCAAAAGGAGATGGAAGGAATATACAGAGTCACTGTGTCAAAAAGAATTGGTTGGCATTCAATCATTTCAGGAGCTAGCATATGATCAAGAACCAATAGTATTGAAGAAAGAGGTCCAAGCTGCACTAAAGGAATTGGTGAAAAACAGGGCTCTAGGAATTGACAAAATACCCATTGAAATATTTTAACAAATGAATGCAGCACTGGTGACTCTTACTATTTTTGGCAGATAATTTGGAAGACGACTAGAAAAGATCCATATCTGTACCCATTCCAAAGAAAGATGGTTCAACAGAATGTGGAAATTATCGAACAGTATCATTAATATCACGTGCAAGTAAAATTTTGCTGAAGATATTTCAAAAATGTTTGCAGCAGAATATTGACAGGGAACTTCCAGAAATGCAAGCTGGATTCAGAAGATGTGGAATGAAGGATATCTTTGCTGATGTCAGATGGATCTTGGCTCAAAGCAGAGAATACCAGGAAAGTGTTTACCTATGTTTTATTGATACAAAGGCATTCAACTGTATGGATCATAACAAATTATGCATAACACTGAGAAGAATGGGAATTTCAGAACACTTAATTGTGCTCATGAGGAAACTATTCATAGACAAAGAGGCTGTTGTTCAAACAGAAAAAGGGGATACTGCATGGTTTATAATCAGGAATGATGTGTGTCAGGGTTGTACTTTTCACCATACTTATTCATTCCATATGCTGAGCAAATAATCCAAGAAACTGGACTATATGAAGAAAAACACAGAATCCGGATTGGAGGAAGACTCTTTAACAACCTGTGAAGACTCTTTAACAACCTGTGATATGCAGATGACACAACCTTGCTTGCTGAAAGTGAAGAGGACTTGAAGCATTTCCTGATGATGTTCAAAGACTAAAGTCTTCAATATGGATTACACCTCAAAATGAAGAAAACAAAAATCCTCACAACTGGACTAATAAGCAACATCATGATAAATGGAGATAATATTGAAGTTGTCAGGGATTTGATTTTACTTGGATCCACAATCAACACCCATGGAAGCAGCAGTCAAGAAATCAGATGTTGTATTGCACTGGGGACAGACAGGGCCAGAGGCCAGAACAGGTAAGGAGGGTGGGGGACAACCCCCAAGATGGCAAGGAGCAGTGGCAGGCAGGGCCAGAAGGAACAGGTAGAAGGAAGCCCAGGAAATGAGTAGAGCAGTTGGAATAGTTAAGGGAGAAAAACTTGTCTGTCCATTTGTCTTACTGTGGTGGCTTGCATGTTGCTGTAAGGCCAGAGGTTGTGCCAGCAGGGGGGCCTATGGTGGACTGGTTTTTGTGGAGTGTCCAGACTGAGACAGACTCAGAACAAGGAAGAGGCCATCTGTTCTCAAAGAATTGGCCAGTGAAAATCTTACGATTAGTAGTGAAACACTGTCTGATATATTACTGGAAAATTTTATGAATAGCCCTGAAACATTGTCCAATACAGTGCCAGAAGATGAGCCCCTAAGGTCAGAAGGCACTCAAAATATGACTGGGAAAGAGCTGCCTCATCAAAGTAGAGCTTACCTTAATGATATGGATAAAGTAGAGCTTTCAGGGCCTCCATTTGTTGAAGTGGCATGACTCAATATGAGAAGAAACAGCTGCAAATATCCCTTGATAATCAGAACATGGAATGCATGAAGTATGAATCTAGGAAAATTGGAAACTGTCAAAAATGAAATGGAACACATAAAGATTGATATCCTAGGCATTAGTGAGCTGAAATGGACCTGTTTTGTCCATTTTGAATCAGATAACCATATGATCTACTGTGCTGGGAATGACAAATTGAAAGGGAATGGCATGGCATCCATCATCACAAAGAATGTTTCAAGATCTACCCTGAAGTACAGTGCTGTCAGTGTAGAATAATATCCACATGCCTACAAGGAAAGCCAGTTAATACTACTATTACTCAAATTTATGCACCAACCACCAAAGCCAAAGATGAGGAAATTGAAGATTTTTACCAACTTCTCCAATCTGAAATTGACAAAAAAAATGCAATCAAGATGTGCTAATTATCACCAGTGACTGGAATACAAAAGTTGGAAACAAAGAAGAAAACTGGTAGTTGGAAAATTTGGCCTTGGAGATAGAAATAATGCTGGAGATTGCATGATAGAATTTTGGAAGACCAATGAGTTGTTCATTGCAAATACCTTATTTCAACAGCAAAAATGGTAGCTATACATTTGGACTTTGCCAGATGGAGTCTATAGGAATCAGATTGACTACATCTGTGGCAAGAGATAAGGGAGAAGCTCAATATCTTCAGCCAAAACAAGGGCAGGAGCTGATTGTGGAACAGACCATCAACTGCTCATTTGCAACTTCATGTTGAAGTTGAAGACAATTAAAACAAGTCCAGAAGAACCAAAATATGACCTTGATTATATCCCTCCTGAATTTACAGACCATTTAAAGAATAGATTTGATGCATTGAACACCAATGACTGAAAACAGAGGAATTGTGGAATGACATCAAAAACATCATCCATGAAGAAAGCAAAAATTCATTAAAAACACAGAAAGGGAAAATAAGGCCAAAATGGATGTCAGAAGAGATTCTGAAACTTGCCCTTGAATGGAAAGTGGCTAAAGCAAATGGAAGAAATGATAAGATAAAAGAGCTAAACAGAAGATTTCAAAGAGCAGCTTGAGAAGACAAAGTAAATTATTATAATTGATATTAAGACATGGAGTTGGAAAGCCAAAAGGAAGAATATGCTTGGCATTTCTCAAGCTGAAGAAAAAATTTAAGCTTTGAGTTGCAATATTGAAAGATTCTATGGGCAATATATTGAATGATGCAGGAAACATCAAAAGAAGATGGAAGGAATACATGGAGTCACTGTACCAAAAAGAATCGGTTGATGTTCATCCATTTCAGGAGGTTGCATATGATCAAGAACCAATGATATTGAATGAAGAAATCAAAGCTGTACTGAGGGAAGTGATGAAAAACAAGGCTCCAGGAATTGTTGGAATAGGCATTGAGATGTTTCAACAAATGGATGCTGCACTAGAGGCACTCACTTGGCTATGCTGGGAGATCTGGAAGACGACTACTTGGCCAGCTGACTGGGAAAGATCCATATTTGTACCCATTCCAAAGAAAGGTGATTCCACAGAATGCGGAAATTATCAAACAATATCATTAATATCACACACAAGTAAAATCTTACTGAAGATAATTCAAAAGCAGTTGTAGCAGTATATTGACAGAGAACTTCCAGAAATGCAGACGAGGACGTGGAACAAGGGATATCATTGCTGATGTCAGATGGATCTTGGCTCAAAGCATAGAATACCAGAGAAGTGTTTACTTGTATTTTATTGACTATGCAAAAGCATTCAATTGTGTGGATCATAATAAATTATGGGTAACATTGAGTAGAATGAGAATTCCAGTACATTTAATTGTGCTCATGAGGAACCTGTATATAGACCAGGAGGCTGTCATTCAAACAGAACAATGGGACACTGTATGGTTTAAAATCAAGAAGGGAGTGTGTCAGGGTTGTACCCTTTCATCCTACTTATTAAATCTGTATGCTCAGTAAATAATCCAAGAAGCTGGACTATATGAAGAGGAACTTGGCATCAGGATTGAAGGAAGACTCATTAACAACCTATGCTATGCAGATGACACAACTTTGCCCAGTGAAAGTGAGGATGACTTGAAACACTTACTGATGAAGATTGAAGACTACAGTCTGCAGTATGGATTACATCTCAATATAAAGAAAACAAAGATCCTCACAACTGGACCAATAAGCAGCATCATGATAAATGGAGAAAAGATTGAAGTTGTCAAAGACTTCATATTACTTGGTTGTACAATCAACACCAATGGAAGCAGTAGTTAAGATACCAGATGTCATATAGCATTGGGCAAATCTGCTACAAAGGACCTCTTTCAAATGTTGAAGCGCAAAGATGTTTCCTTGAAGACTAGGAGGCACTTGACACAAGCCATGATATTTTCGGTCTCCTCATATACAAATGAAAGCTGGACAATGAAAAAGGAAGACCAAAAAAGAGTCAATGCTTTTGAGTTGTGGTGTTGGCAAAGAATGCTGAAACTACCATGGACTGATAAAAGAACTAACAAATCTGTCCTGGAAGAAGTTCCAGCTGCTCCTTGGAAGTGAGAATGGCCAAACTTTGTCTCATGTACTTTGGTCATGTTATAGGAAGGGACCATTCCCTGGAGAATGGTATCATGCTTGGAAAAGTGGAGGGTCAACAAAAAAGGAGAAAGCTCTCAATGAGATGGACTGACACAATGCCTGCAACGATGGGTTCAGGTACAGCAAGGATTTGGGGCTGGCACAGGACTGGGTGGAGTTTCATTCTGCTCTATATGTGTTTGCTGTGAGTCAGAGACAACTTGACAGCACCTAACAACAACAACAACAACATCACACTGGGCAAATCTGCTGCAAAAGACCTCTTTAAAGTGTTGAAAAGCAAATTTGTGACTTTGAAGTCTAAGGTCTAACCCAAGCCATGGTATTTTCAATCACCTCATATGCATGTGAAAGCCAGACAAAAATGAATAACGAAGACTGATGCCTTTGAATTGTGTTGTTTGGGAAGAATACTGAGAATATCATGGACTGCCGGAAGAATGAACAAATCTATCCTGGAGGATGGGCAGCAGGAACACTCCTTAGAAGCAAGAATGGCCAGCCTTTGTCTCACCTACTTTAGTCATGCTGTTAGAAAGGACCATTCCCTGGAGAAAGATATCATGTTTGGTAAAGTAGAGGGGTAGTGAAAAAGAGGAAGGCCCTCAACAAGATGGGTTGATACAGTGTTTGCAACGTTGGGCTCCAGTATAGCAAGGATTGTGAGGATGATGCACGGCCAGGCGGTATTTCGTTCTGTTGTTCATAGGGTCACTATTCACTATCAGTAGGAGCTGACTCAATGGCACCTAACAACAACAACAACAACAACAATGACTTTGGTTAAGTGGTTAAGAAAATAGTAGTTAAGGCATTTGGCTACTAACCAAAAGGTCCCACCAGCCGCTGCATGAAAGAAAGATGAGACGGTCTGCTTCCATAAAGATTTATAGCCTTGGAAACCAACTGGGAATCGCTATGAGTCGAAATCAACTCAATGGCAGTGAGTTGTTTGTTTTCCTTTGTTTTTGTTTAATGGCTAGTGATTGTGAGCATTTCTTCATGTGTTTGTTGACTGCATGAATATCTTCTTTGGTGATGTATCTGCTCATGCCCTTTGCCCATTTTGGAATTGGATTGTTTATCTTTTTGATGTTGAGGTATTGAAGTTTTCTATAAATTTTAGAAATAAGTGTTGTGTTTTATGTGTCATTGCCAAATATTTTTCCCAGTCTGTAGGTTCTGTTTTCACTCTTCTGGAAGTCTTTTGATGCATGTAAGAATTTAATTTTTAGAAGGTCCAAGTCATGTAGTTTATCTTTCTGTTTTTGTGCATTTGGGGTAATATTTTATCTTTTAGGAGCTCCAGTGGTACAGTGCCCAAGGCATTTGACTGCTAACCAGAAGGCTAGTGGTTCAAACCCACCAGCCACTTCTCAGAAGGAAGGTTGGGCAATCTACTTCCATAGTGATACCGCTTTGGAAACCCAAGGGGGGCATCACTATGGATTGGATCTGACTCGACAGCAGTGAATTTGGTTTGGTTTTTGGTATTTTACCTTTTTGGTAGCTATTGTAAATGGTATTACTTTCTTCATTTTCTTTTCAGAGATCTCTTTGTTTATGTAGAGGAATCCAACTGATTGTTGTATGTTGATTTTATATCCTTCCACTTTACTGAGTCTATTGGTTTTTGTATGCATAGGATCATGTCATCTGCAAATAGAGATAATTTCACTTCTTCTTTGTCAATTTGGATGCCTTTTATTTCTCTTTTTTACCTTATTTCCCTGGCTAGGCCTTCCAATACAATGTTGAATAGAAGTAGTGGTAGAGGGCATCCTTGTCTGGTTCCCATTTGCAAAGGGAATATTTTGAGTCTCTCTCCATTGAGAATAATGTTGGCTTTTGGTTTTGCATATTGTTGTTGTTGTTATGTGCCATCGAGTTGGATTCGACTCATAGCGACCCCTCCTTGGGTTTCTGAGGCAGTATCACTACAGAAGTCGATTGCTCCATTTTCCTTCCAAGGAGTGGCTGGTGGGTTTGAACTACCAGCCTTCTAGTTAGCAGTCAACTGCCTTATCCACTATGCCACTAGAGCTCCACTGATATGTATGTGTGTGTGTGTGTATAAAGGTTTTATAGAGCTCAAGGAAATCATAAACAAATGCAAGAAATAGACAGATAATAACCTTGAAGAATCTAGGAAAACAATACAATAGCAAAACAATAAAATGAATAGATCATTAGAAATCATACAAAAGCAGGAATTAAAAATCCAGAAGATTAGTACTAATGTTACAGAAATAGATAATACATTGGAAGGAAAAAAGAGTAGAATCAAATTGACCAAAGAATGCATTAGCCGGATTGAAGACAAATCCCTTGACACCATATTGCATGAGGGAAAAAATTGAAGAAAACATAAGAGTTCTATGGGATGATAAGGTACGCTGGTGGTGTAGTGCCTAAGAAATTTGACTGCTAACCAGAAGGTTGGAGATTCAAACCCACCAGCCACTCCAAGGATGGAAGACCAGGCAATCTACTTCTATAAAGATTTACCACTTTAGAAACCCAATGGGGTCTCTATGAGTTGGAATTGACTCGATGGCAATGGGTTTGGTTTTTGGTGTGTGTGTGTGTGTGTGTGTATTTCATATAGTTCTATTACCCATTCTTCCTAAGAAAGTTTTCCTAGTCCTTTATTTTGGTTACTTGATTCTACTATTATATACTGTTTCTTTGTTTGAATTGAGGTTGTCACTTGTCTCCAAGATATTTTCAAGTTGTTGTTTTTATTTGTTGGTTATGCTTTGGTTTGTTTCACCCTAGTTTTTTGTTTGCTTTGATTCAATATGTCTGTATGGGTGGAGCAGGTGTGCTTCTTTGGTTGTTAGCAGGCACCACTGGGGCACTTCCCAGCTGTCTCTGCATTGGTGGAGTAACTGGTGGGAATGTGGGTGTAGGTCTCTTTTGTGAAGAGGAGCTGCAGTTGAAATGAGAAGGTGTTGTCTACCATCTGTTGTTGATCCAACCGTGCAGGAGCTGATGGTAGTGCTTGTCCATTGGATGAGGTAGTCAGTGATGTAGATATGGCTGACTAGTAGATAGTTAATGTCCTCCTTTCACATAGGGCATGGGGGAAAAAAAAGGTGAAAAGAAAAAAAGATAGAATAAAAAAAGAGAAAAAGAAAAGGTGAAGGGGTGGATGAGAAGAAAGATTGGTAAAAATGAAAGAAGTGGAAGAGGGAGAAATGTATAAAGAGGAAGAAAAATTGGAGAAAAGAAAAGAGGGGAAATAAGTAAGCTGAGGAAATGAGAGTTTTGTAGCTATGGTCATCTGGTGGCCCTGACAGCAAGCAGTTGTGGTGCAAACTGATGATCCACTGGGGCATGTTCCCATGGTGGTAAAAGGAGCCTGGTGTGGGTGAGCACCTCCAAGAGAGAAGGCTGCAGGTGTGTGCCTCTTGTGCTTAGTGTGAGAAAAATCAGCCAGTTACTTAGCACAGCATGGGTTGCTGAGGATGGCCTGGCAGTAGAGGAGGTGGTCCAGAGATCCAGGCAGGACTTCCCTACCGGCTTGATGGTAGCAGGGGAGAAGTTTTGCCCCTATTCATAGGAAGCTATACTTTTTGGAGTGGAGAGTGTAGCTTACCAGTTGTGATTCACTGATGGGTCTGGTACCCTTTGGGCACATGCAGCCATTTATCCAGCTCCTGCCCAGAGTTTGGTGGAAGGCTACCCCTGAAACTAATTTCTCCAACTGCCCCAACACAGCCCTTTCTATTAATAGAGGTGGGAGATTCATAGCATGAGTGGGTACCTTGGAAAGAGGAGGCTTCAGGTTTGCCTCTTGTGTTCAGTGTAAAAAAAAGTCTGTCAGTGTCTGAGGTACTGGCCAGGTGCACTTTAGCCCCTGACTCAGTCTGCTAGAGGTGAATTGTTGGGGTGGCTGGGATCTGACCAGGGATCTGGCAAATGAGGGCAGGGCTTCTCTAGCCACCTGGTTTGTTGGGGTGAAAAGAGTATTTACCCCTATGTGCAGGGAAGTTGTGTGTTTGTTAGCTCAGAGAGTATGTTTCTCTAGTCCCAATTCACTGGCTTGGGTCTGGCACCCTTTTGGGTGCATGCAACTGTTTATTCAACTCTTGATCAGATTCATTCAAGCCAGAGGATGTCCTGAGCCTAGCTTCTCCGACTGCCCCAACACAGGCTTCTCCCTTCACCTAAGTCCTCAGGCCAAAGGACTAGTGTCTATTCAAAAAACCAAACCAAACTCACTGCTGTCAAGTTGATTCTTACTCCTAGCAACCCCTTTTGGGTTTCCAAGGTGGTAAATCTTTATGGAAGTAGATTGCCAGTCTTCCTTCCTTGGAGTGGCTAGTGCATTTGAACCACCAATCTGGTTAGCAGTCAAATGCCTTAGGCCCTAGGCCACCAGAGTTCTAGTGGTGAATTATTTCATTCCCTTTCTCTTGCTCCCTCCTCACTCTGTGCCCTTCTGTGCCACTGTAAGTCTGTAATCGGGGAAAAGAGACCCCAGATTCAAACAGATTCCATAGAAACACTTTTATTAAGCCTTAGACAAGACAAAGACAAAATAAAGACAATCATCCAAGATGAGGGAAACCATCAGCATGCACACAGTAAAGAAAGCTGAATGGAATTTGCTGAGTCATGGCCATGGGGCTAAATATATATGGTTGGAAACAAAGGAAATTGTGGTATTTAAGTTTGTGTGACAACTTGGCTGGGCCTGGTTGAGTGGCTGGGCAGCTGGATATAGTATTCCCCATGATGAGACTGGTAATCAACTCCATGGTGGAATCTACTATGAGCAGCTGAGTAGCTGCCTTAGGGATGTGGTCTGCTTCCTGTAAATAAGGAGAAGCCTTGGAGAACGGTCTCTAGCTTATGGCACACTTGAACCCTGCATGTAGCCGAGTTGTTTTTCAGCAGCCGGCCATGCTCTGCCAGTCTTGGGACTTTTAATGGACTTGAGTCAATGGCCTGCCATGTGGTTTGGTAATATCGGGATTGTGCCTTATTACTTGTTAGCCTTGGGTTTATCAATTTCAGCAGCCAGCAGCTGAGTGAAGAAAAGCCTCCAGCTTCAATGGGCCAGGAGCAGGATTGCAGAGCTGAAGCCCAAGGTAGAGGGGCTTTCACCTACCCCTAGAGCCTAGCATTTTGAACTCAGACTTAAAGCTTCCAAACTGTAAGAGAATAAGCTCTTGTTTGTTCAAGCATCCCATTTGTGGTGTATTCCTGTCAGAGTGTCACGAGGTAACCAAAACAGAAATCATCAAAACAGATTGGTGGCAGACAGATTCAGCACTGTTGCAGGTGGGACTACAGAAGCAAGGAAAGACCATGATTGGGATACATACATAATAGAAGACAGAACAGTTTACAGGATTTGTTCTGGGCCTTGACTACCTAGCTAGGTGGTGGTCTGGATATGACTCATGACCATGCTGCCTGAGTAAGAGCCACAAGGTGGCTTCAAAATAATACCAAGACCCCAACCATAATTAAAACTCAAAAAGGACACTCAGATATGTTCCGTAGTTCTTTGTGTGAGCATAATCTACTTTCTACCATACTCTTCTACGGTGCAAACTGCGCCCCCTAAGTTTGTCCTGGAACTTGTCTATGCAAAGCCACAATACTGAAGGTCAAAAAGAACTCAACTGGCATCTGAACTAATGTCAAGGTACAAAATGGAGTGGCTCCCACTGTAGAATACTGCCTTCCACAAACCCAAGTGCTTTAGAATTTAAGCTCTAATACAAATCTGAGTTGCTTCCACTGCATGGTCCTTTCCCAGCTCCCACTTGTCTTCTGCTCCTCTTTAATTTCTCCCAATCTGTCTACACCGTGTCTTAAGGGGTGGTGCTTCATGGACAGATATTATACTTGAAAAAGTCTGTTAAGACTGAATTGCTTGTTGTTGTTGTAAGTTTCTGTGAAGTTGATTCCAGCTCATGACAACTCCATGTGTTACAGAGTAACACATGGTTTCCTTGGCTGTAGTGTTAATGGAAGCGGATTGCCAGGCCTATCTTCTGCAGTGTAGCTGAGCAAATTTGAACCACCAATCAATATTAGCAGTAGAGTGCAAAGTGTGCTATGAACAAATAATAGAGCATGGGATTTTACCTGGGATTCATGAATGGACTTCTGAGGGTCCATAAATTCCCTGAAAGAGCATGCATAACATCAATGTATTTGCATTGTTCTTGGGAGAGGCTTCATAACATTCATCAGATTATCAAAGAAGTCAATGCCTCTAATGTACAGAATCTGTGCCATAGAATTGTCATGCTTAATTAGACTGTGATTCCTTGCAGGTATCTTAATAGAGTAGTGGTTGCACATACTTATTTTATTTATTTTTGCAGTGTTCCCTCCCCTCCCATCCCACCCCTGGTAATCAACAAAGAAAGTTTCCTTCCATATATAACCTTTCCTTGACTATTTAAAATAATGAGTAATAAAATATTTGTCCTGTGATTGATTTATTTCACTCAGCATATCTTCCAAGTTCATCCACAATATGCAGTATTTTGCAGATGCTACATTATTCTTCAGTATTGCCATAGTACTCCATTGTGAGTATGTACCATAGTTTGGTTATCCATTCTTTTGTTGATGGGCACCTAGGTTGTTTCCATATTTTTGCTGTTGTGAATAGTGCTGCAATGAACATTGTTGTTGTTGTTATTTGCCATTGAGTTGGCCCGACTCATAGCGACCCCTCCTTGGGTTTCCGAGGCAGTATCACTACGGAAGTAGGATTGCCCAACCTTCCTTCTGAGGAGTGGTTGGTGGGTTTGAACCACCAGCCTTCTGGTTAGCAGTCAAGTGCCTTAGGCACTGTGCTACCAGAGCTCCCGCAGCGAACATAGGTGTGCATATATCTGTTCTTGTTCTGGCTCTCACATCTTTAAGATATATGCCTAGTAATGGGATTTCTGGGTTAAATGATATTTCTAATTCCAATTTATTAAGGAATCACCATACTGCTTTCCATAGTGGTTGTATCATTTGACAGTTTGCCAGCAGTGTATGGGAGTCCCAATCCCTCCATATCCTCACAAGCATTGGTTATTTCTTGTCTTGTCAAACTCTGCTATTAGTACTGGGGCCAGATGGCATCTCATTGTTGTTTTGATTTGCATCTGTCTAATGGCTAACGGGGAGCTCTGGTAGCATAGTGGCTAAGACACTTACCTGCTAACCAGACGGCTGGCAGTTCAAACCC
>NW_006921637.1:10642968-10646085 GCF_000298275.1 Orycteropus afer afer | reverse complement strand
TTCACTTTCCATACAACAGTTCACATACACTTTGTCTCATGACATTGACTACAATTTATCCCAATGCAACAGCTCCCCTCCCACTTCCTCCTGATAGTTATGTCTTCCTTGTGTCCATCCCTCCATGCACTCCTGCCCTCTAAGCTGTCTCCCTGTGCATAAACAGCCCTTCTTTCTCCCATGATTGATCTCTCCAAGGAGTGTATTTACTTCAGGGAAATGTTCAACTCATATGCCTTTTGTTTGGCTGGAAGCCACAGGTGTGGGTTCAATTCCAGACCTGAAGGGCAGCTAGGGGTCATAGTCGCAGGGGTTCTACCAGGCTCAGCAAACCTAGTTGCCCCCTTCCTTTTTTCCCAAATGATTTTGAATTTTGTTCCACATTGTTCCCCCTCTCTATCCAGGATCTCCTACATAGATCCCCCTCTGATGGTTGACATTGGTAGCAGGGCACCATCGAGTTCTATTGGTCTCATAGTCATATAGGTTGTGGATCACGTGGTGTACCAGTTGCTAAGACTAATTGTTTCCATGAATTTTTGGTTTTCTTCATTCTTCTTTGCTCTGGATGAGAAGAGACCCGTCATTTCATCTAGATGGCTGCTTGCAAGCTTTTAAGATCCCAGTCACTACTTGCCAAAGCAGGAGGTGGAACAATATTTTGTGTAGTATGCTATGCCAGTTGAGCTTGATATCTATGCAACAATGGTCCCGAGCCCACAGGTTCAACTACTCAGTCATCTGGGTAGCTGGCTGTGACCAAGAAGATCCTGCAATCTTGTCCCTTGTCAGTTCTACTATACACCTGGGAATTCTTACAGATCATACAAATACACATATAAAAACATTATCTGCCAGCCCTGTACATGGTTTTGGGTACACTCCCTGCTTCATAGACATACCTAATTGTTCAGCCTGTCCACCCATCTATCCACCCATATGCCCATGTTTGCCTTCATTGGCAATGCAGTACTGTATGTGTTGGAGAAGTTTTTGAAGCACACGAAAATTTAATTTTTAGAAGGTCCCATTCAGCTAGTTTATCTTCTATTGTTTGTGCATTTTGGGTTATGCCTGACAGTCTATTTATGCCATAAATGAGGGCCTTTAAATTTGCCCTCATATTTTCTTGAGGAACTTTATAGTTTTAGGTTTCAAATTTAAGTTTTTGATCCATCTGGAGTTAGTGCTTGTGTATGGTGTGAGGTACGGATCTTGTTTCATTTTTCTGCAAATGGATATCCAGTTTTGCCAGCACCTCTTGTTAAAGAGACCATCTCTTCCCCATTTAATGGATTTCAGCACTTTGTCAAAAATCAGCTAACCATAGATTGATGTATCCGTTTCTGGGTTCTCAATTCTGTTCCACTTCCAATACAATATTGAATAGAAGTGGTGTTAGAGGGCATCCTTGTCTGGTTCCTGTTCACAAGGGGAATGGTTTCAGTCTCTCTCCATTGAGAATAATGTTGGCTATTGGTTTTGCATATATGCCCTTTATGGTTTCACATGTTTGAAAATAATGAAAGTGTATTTCAATATTGAAAGTGTGGGACATACAGTACCTTATAAAGGAGATAGTAGAAACTTCATGTTAGGCTAGGTTGGGATGCTGTACCCTTCATCAATGGTTTTATAAGGCAAAATTATCTTTCACCTTAAATCTCCTTCCTTCATTTTCTTGCTTTCATATGCTCAATGTCCAAGGCTATTGTTTCTTTCTAGGGCTAGATTAAGACATGTGTGGGTTCCAGCAATCTAATAATCTGTTGCCCATTCAGTTGATACCATAGGAGCTCTGGTGGTATAGTGCCTAAGGCATTTGACTGCTAACCAGAAGGCTGGAAGTTCAAACCCACCAGCCACTCCTTGGAAGGAAGACTCACCTATCTACTTCCATAGAGATGCGGCCTTGGAAACCCAAGGAAGGGTCGATATGAGTCGAATCGACTCAATGGCAATAAGTTTGGTTTTTTTGGATGTATTGTACAACATTTATTTAGTGTGGATGGGATATCTCTCTTCCCATCCATCATACATACCACCAGAATAACTTTTGTAAAAGTCTTAATTTAGAAATCCCTTTCTCATCTTTGATGGTTAATCTTGTGTGTCACCTTGCCTAGGCTATGACTCTGAATTGTTTAGCCAGATGCTGGACTGGTTGCTATAATGTAATAATGTAATTTAATGTAATGTAATGACTGTCTGTGATGTGATCTGATGAGCTCAACTAATCAGTTGAAAGGGAAATTTCCTTAGGAGTGTGGCCTGCCTCTCAAATATAAATGGACATTCTAGAAGAGCTTATAGTCTCTCGACACTGCACTCTTCCTGTCACCTTACCTCCAGACCTCCAGAAATAATCCTGTAGAAGTCTTTGTCCTGCCAACTGACCTGCAGGTTTTGGATTTGCCATACCCCATGATCCCACATGCCAGCAGAGGTCTCTAGCCTGCTGCCTGACCTACAGATCTGGGCTGTTTACCTAGGACCTAGTACTATGCTCAGTACATGAGAAATGTTTAAAAATCTTGTTGAATGAAGAATGGATAAATTAATGAACCAATATCTAACAGTTGATATCTAATTTTGAAATGTTGGCAGACATCCTCCCTACCCCTTTCTCTACCAGGCAAACTAATTTTTCCTTGTGTCTGATTAAAACCACAGGAAGGCATGTACAACTTAGGAGTATGAGAAAGTCCTAACAAGGAAAAATGCCTCTGGGTTGACTCAGATTATACACAAATTGAAAATTCACTTATAAGAAAGTGAGGAATAATTGCACATTATAAATTAATAAATTTTAATGTAATCCTATAGTTTCTTATTTTGCATTTAATCCTAGCTATTCCTTGTAACAGCCCATATTTTGAAATATTAAAAATAATTGAGCTAAGATAATGCCAGTGGAACTGTCAGAATTCACAGTTTTCTCTCTTAACTTTCCACAGTGTTACTGAGCCCAGGTTGCATTTCTTCATGTGGGACTCTGCAATACACATCGTTTAGTATACAGAATGCTTTATTAAGTCTGCATCATCTGCCTTAGACTTTGAACTTTATCTTATTTTCCATATTTAATTTACAGTAAAATATTGACAGTATCTTATA
>NW_006921637.1:10627410-10639903 GCF_000298275.1 Orycteropus afer afer | reverse complement strand
CCTTCAGGTCTGGAATTGAACCCACACCTGTGGTTTCCAGCCAAACAAAATACAGGCATGTGAGTTAAACATTTACCTGAAGTAGACACTCGCCTTGGAGAGAATAATCATGGGAGAAAGAAGGGCTGTTTATGCACAGGGAGACAGCTCAGGGGGCAGGAGAGTATAGAGGGATGGACACGGGGAAGAGGTAACTATGGGGAGGAAGTTGGAGGGGAGTTGTTGCATTGTGGTAAACTGCGGTCAATGACATGAGAGAAAGTATATGTGAACTGCTGTATGGAAAGTGAATTTGCTCTGTAAATCTTCACCTAAATCACAATAATTAAAAAAAAAGTTAAATGTGAACCATGTTGCCATTAATCTTCTTGCCTAGGTGATTGAGATAAATTTTTCCTATAACCTTTTAACTTTGGGTTTTTATTAAAAGGTTGTAAAATATTATATATATAAGTTTACATTGCATATCTTATATAATTATATAATTCCTAATATGACACTTTATTCCTTCTAAAAGAATAATATCCAAACTCAAAAAAAATCAAACTTACTGCTGTCAATTCTGACTCATAGTATCCCTATAGGACATAGTAGAATTGCCTCATAAGGTTTCTGAGGATGTAATCTCCACAGAAATAGATTGTCACATCTTTCTTCCAAGGAGCAGCTGTTGTTTTTAGGTGCCTTCGAGTCAGCTCCTACTCAAAGCAACCCTATGTACAACAGAATGAAACACTGCCTGGTCCTGTGCCAGCCTCACAATCCATGCTATACCTGAGCCCATCCTTGCAGGCACTGTGTCAGTCTATCTTTTGAGAGTCTTCCCCTTTTTTGCTGACCCTCCACTTTACCAAGCATGATATCCTTCTCCAGGGAATGGTCCCTTCTGACAACATGACCAAAGTAGGTTAGATGAAGTCTGGCCATTCTTGCTTCCAAGGAGCTTTCCAGATGCACTTCTTCCAGGGCATATTTGTTAGTTCTTCTGGCAGTCCATGATACTTTCAGGATTCCTCACCAACACCACAAATGAAACACATCAACTCTTCTGCTTTGGTCTTTCTTATTAATTGTCCAGCTTTTACATGCATATGAGGTGGTTGAAAATACCATAGCTTGGGTTAGATGCACTGTGGTAGTTAAGGTTATGTGTCACCTTGGCTGGGCCTGATTTTGAGTGGCTGGGCAGCTGGATGTAGTTATACCCCATGTGAGATTGGTAATCAACTCCATGATGGAATCAACTGTGAGCAGCTGAGTAGCTCCCTTAGGGATGTGGTCTGCTCCCAGTATATACAGAAAAGATTTAGGAATGGTCTTTAGCTTTTTGATACACATGAATCCTGCATGTAGCTGAGGTGTTATTCAGCAACTTGCCATGTTGCCTGCTGATTTGGGGACTGTTAATGGGGCTTGAATCAATGGCCTGCCATGTTGTTTGGTGATATTGGGACTGTACCTTTTAACTTGTCAACCTCGAGTTTGTCAGCCTTAACACCCAGAAGTTGCCTGAGTGAAGAAAAGCCTCCAGCTTCACTAGGCTGGGAGCAGGAGGCAGAGCTGAAGCCCAAGGTTGAGGTACTTTTACCTAAGCCTTAGAGCCTGGGACATTGAACTCAGACTTCCAGCCTCCAAAACTGTAAGAGAATAAACTCCTGTTTGTTAAAGCCATCCACCTGTGGTATTTTCTGCTAGAGCAGTGCAAAGTAACAAAAACAGTGTACCTTAGTCTGCAAAGAGACATATATGTTTGTTCTTCAGCACTTTAAGGAGGTCTTTTGCAGCAGATTTGCCCACTGCAATATATCCTCTGACTTCTTGACTGCTGCTTCCATGGGTGTTGATTGTGGATCAAAGTAATATGAAATTTTTGACAACTTCAATCTTTTCTCCCTTTATCATGATGTTGCTTAGTGGTCCAGTTATGAGGATTTTTGTTTTCTTTATGTTGAGATGTAATCCACACTGCAGACTGTAGTCTTCAATCTTCATCACTAAGTGCTTCAAGTCATCTTCACTTTCAGCAAACAAGTTTGTTTGTCTGCATATCACAGGTTGTTAATGAGTCTTTCTCCAATCCTGATGCCATGTTCTTCTTCATATAGTCCAGCTTCTTGGATTATTTGCTCAGCATACAGATTGAATAAGTATGGTGAGAGGATATAACCCTGACATACTCCCTTCCTGATTTTAAACCATGAAGTATATCCTCTTGTTCTATTAGAATGGCAGCCTCTTGATCTATATACAGGTTACTTATGAGCAAAATCGAGTTTTCTGGAATTCCCATTCTTCTCAATGTTATCCATAATTTGTTATGATCCATGCAGCCAAATGCTTTAGCATAGTCAATAAAACACAAGTAAACATCTTTCTGGAATTCTTTGCTTTCAGCCAAGATCCATCTGACATCTCCAACGATATCCCTTGTTCCACATCCTCTTCTGAATTCAGCTTGCTTTTCTGAAAGTTCCCTGTCAATTTTTTAATTATCTTCAGCAAGATTTTATTTGTGTGTGATATTAATGATAAGTGAGCTCTGGTAGCATAGTGCCTAAGGCACTTGCCTGCTAACCAGAAGGCTGGCAGTATCAGCCACTCCTTGGAAGGAAGGTTGGGCAATCCACTTCCGTAGTGATTTGTTGTTGTTGTTGTTTGCCTTCGAGTCGGCCCTGACTCATAGCGACCCCTCCTTGGGTTTCCGAGGCAGTATCACTACGGAAGTAGGATTGCCCAACCTTCCTTCCGAGGAGTGGCTGGTGGGTTTGAACCGCCAGCCTTCTGGTGAGTAGTCAAGTGCCTTAGGCACTATGCTACCAGAGCTCCTTAGTGATACTGCCTCGGAAACCCAAGGAGGGGTTGCTATGAGTCGGGTCTGACTCAACGGCACATAAAAACAACAACATTAATGATGTTGTTTGATAATTTCCACATTCTGTTGGATCATCTTTCTTTGTGATAAGTAAAATATGGATCTCTTCCAGTCAGTTGGCCAGGTAGCTGTCTTTCTAATTTCTTGGCATAGATGAGTAAGTGCCTACAGAATGGCGTCTGTTTGTTGAAACATCTCAAGGGGTATTCCGTCAATTCCTGGAGCCTTATTCTTCGCCAATTCTTTCAGTGCAGGTTTGACATCTTCCTTCAATATCGTTGGTTCTTGATCATATGCCACCTCCTGAAATAGACAAACAATGACCAATTCTTTTTGGTAAGTGACTCTGTGTATTGCACCTTCTTTTGATGTTTCCTGCATCATTCAATATTTTGCCGATAGAGTTTTTCAATATTGGAACTCAAGGCTTGAATTTTTTTCTTCAGTTCTTGCAGCTTGAGAAATGCAGGTAGCTTTGAACTGTCAACCCTTGGCTTAGCAGCCAAGCTCTTAACCATTGCATCACCAAAGTTCCTATGTGCACATGCAGCTTGGATTTACTACTTTGGGTTTTTAATGTTGGAACTAGTATACAGTATATTAGTTTAAGGAATTGATTGAGTTATCTGACATAGCTTCAAGTGCCAGTACCACTGTATTAAAGTACTATCAGTACTCAAATTTTTAGTGAGTTAGTATAATAAAAGCACCAACTCTTTTGCTAGTCTGTGAGGGTATTAATGAACAAGACAATAAATGGTTCCTATTCTTTAGTAGAATAACAATAACACTTCTTTTATGGGTTCAACAAAAAATAAAATAATGGTAATAATTGTTACCAGTTATTGATGTACTTTCCATGTACCAATTTTAAGTATGCCATGAAAAGAATTCACTTAACCTCTCAATAAACCTAAGATGGGTATTCTATTCCCCTTTAGCAGATGAGAAAACAAGCACAGAGTAGTTATATAATTTGCAAAAGATAATGCAGCTAATCAGTGGGAGAGCTGGGATTTAAACCTAAGCCATCTAGCTCCAGAGCCTGTTCTCTTAACTGTGCAGTCACACAGAGTCCCATGTTGAAAAGGATCCAATACTTATTAGTTTAATGCTCTGTGGTTGCCTTCTTAAAACTTTGTCATTTTTGAACAAGGGGCTCTGCATTTCCATTTTGCAATATGCTCAGCAAATTGTGTAGCTCATTCTGACTATGCTATACTATCACAGCAAAAGGAAAACCAGACATTTGTAAAAGAACACAGAAGTTGCAAACTCTCAAAATAGCTCATAAATTATTTTATTTGTTTAGTAAGTTATTTATTAATTTTCAGTATGCACATGATGGACATGGCAACCAAAATATACTTACCCTCATATAGGCTCCAGACCAGAATGGTGTGCTTTACCACTTACCAGAATCTTTCATTTGATCTTCCCCAACAGGCTCATATTAGAGAGAGCTTATACATTCTCATTTGACAGATGAGGAATTTGTAGCTTAAGTGATTTGCCCAAGGTCACATAAGTGTTTAGAGTAGAAGCAAGATTAGATTGCAGAAGGTTTGACTTCTGCCTGATTGCTTTTTCACCATTCTGAATGGCTTCCAATTATTGAAATGTTACGTTTAATGCAACTTTATGAAAAGAAAACTATGGAGATGTTTAATTTTCTGGAAATATGTTGCAATAATTCTCACTATTAAGATCTGTGTTTTATTTTTTAACCTGCTAACTGGGTCAAAGCTGGAGGGATTGTAGTTTTTAATGATTTGAGGCATTTATAAAAAGAAAATCTCTTAACTATAGTTCACTGAGTGAAATGCAATAAATAGACATATTTTCTTAATGGAACCCTCCCTTGTTAGGAATTCTGAAAGAGCAGCTTTGTAGAGACTACTTGAGGAGTGTGGCTCAAGAAATGTGGTTATGCAGAAATAGCCACCAAATTATTAACTAGGTCGTTGCTTGTCGAGGTTGAGTGACAAGGGATTAGGAGCTTGAGATTCTCACAGCACCCTCCTCAGTGAGTTTCCACCCAAAAGTCAAGGGCAGATATTGTTAATCTACAGGCCAGGAGGTTGGTTTGAGTCTGTGAATGGAAATCAACTATGAATCAGAGGGGTCTTGGATGAAGTCACTGTTTCTCAGGAAAACTGAAGGGTCTAGAGTATCCACTCCAGGACAAAATGAATGCCAGATATGCATTGTGTCAAGATGTGCACTTTCAGACTTCCAGGGAAAGTATGCTTAAGTAAAATTACGTAACAACAAAACCGGTTGTTACATAATTTTATTGTTCATGTGACTCATAATTTATTTTTTTCCTCATAAACCTTTCCTTTTTTAAAATTTAATTTTTCTAATTGTTGGAAGCAGTATGGGATTGTAGGTGAAAGTATGGACCTATGAGTAAGTCTGACACCATTTGCAGTATCAGTACCAGTGTATTAGTTAAAATAATGCTAGCTGCTATTAGAGATAAATCTCAAATTTTCAGAAGCTTTACAACAATAATGCTCATTTCTCACTCACATCACAATTAACATCCCTGGTTAGGTAGTTTTCCATGTGGTCATTCAGAGACCCATGTCCCTGCTGTCTTATGGCTCCTACCCTCCTTTAAAACCACTGCCATTGAGTCAATTCCAACTCCTAATGGCCCTCATTAGGTTTCTAAGGCTATAAATCTTTATGGAAGTAGATTGCCCCATCGCCCCCCCCCCCACACACACACCCTTGGAGCTGCTGGTGAGTTTGGACTGCTCACTGCTCACCTTCTGATTAGCAGCCAAATGTCTTACTCACTATGCCACCAGAATTCCTTCCTACCCTTCTTGGAATTCTTGGAATTCTCTACATTCAGCTGGTGGACTGCAAAAGAGAGAGTACTTGGAGAATCAGGGAACTTAGACACAGGACTCCATTCAGATGCAAAGAAGCCTGACACGTGCAGTTTCTGGAGAGGCAGCCACACTATCCAGCAACAGCTGTGAAGGGAGCATGAGTTCTTCCACAACTACGTTGGCTACTTATTAAGTATATGACCTTGTCTAAGTGTCTTATCCTCTCTTAGCCTCAATTTGTATCTGTAAAATGGGAATAAAAATATAGTCTGTTCTGTTACATCTCTATTTTCATAAGGCTAATTATGCAATTGGTAAATAAGGATATATCAGTGAATGCAGAAATATCATTGATTCACATGTGATTTTTCCTTCCTGTATGTTAATGTTTTGTACAGCAGATGAATCAGCGCTGCACATTCCCTCTACATTCTTCTTGTCAGCTCAGTCCAGCCACGTACTTTATCTTGGAATTGCTTAGTGCATAATTTTTCCTGAGCTTTGCACATTTTACTGTATCTCCACAGCTGAGCAACCTCAACCTTCTCTCATATCTTCTTCCAGCAAACTTTTTTTAAAACTTATTCTGAAATATTTCAGATTGAAAGAAAAATGTCAGTAAAAGTTCACTCAGATTCTCTGAATGCTAGCATTTTACCATATTTGCTTTATCTTCATTTATCTGTATGTTACTGCTTTTCAGTGAGTTGTCTGAGTTGCACACATGATACCTAATTAACCCCTAAATCCTTAATTGTGTATTTTCTAAAAGTAAGAATAGTCTCTTATACAACTATAGTACAATCCTCAAAATCAAGGAACAGACATTAAAAACTCTCAAAACTCACAGCCATTGAGTCAGATTCGACTCATAGCGACCCCTCCTTGGGTTTCCGAGGCAATATCACTGTGGAAGTAGATTGCCCAATCTGCCTTCCAAGGAGTGGCTGGTGGGTTTGAACCACCAGCCTTCTGGTTAGCAGTCAGATGCCTTAGGTAATAACACACTACCAGAGCTTCCACAAACATTAATACAATATTATTATTTAAAACACAGTCCTTGTTCAAGTTTAACAAATTGTCCCAACTCACTGCCAACAAGTGGATTCCAACTTAGAGCAACCCCCATTGAGTTTCCAAGGCTGTAAATCTTTATAGAAGCATAGCCCCTCATCTTTCTTCCACAGAGCAGCTGGTAGGTTTGAACCACCAAGCTTTTGTTTAGCAGCCAGATGCCTTAACCACTATACCATCAGAGCTCCTTAACAAATTGTCCCAGTAATGCCCTTTATAGCAAAGAAAAAAAAAATTTTTTTTTTTTTTTGGTATCATAGTACTTAAGTCATTTGATTGCTAACCAGAAGGCTGGTGGTTCAAACCCACCAACCATTCCTTGGAATGAAGATTGGGCAATCTTCTTTCGTAGTGATACCACTTCTGAAACCCAAGGAGGGGTCACTGTGAGTCAGATCTGACTTAATGGCAGTGAATTTGGTTTGGTTTTGAGTCCAGAATCATTTGTAGCATTGAATTGTCCTGTCTTTTTGTCTCCTTTTTTTTTTAAAAAAAAAAAAAAAGATTAGTTCCTCGACCTGTCTTTGTCTTCAATGATCCTGATGTTTTTGAAGAGTACAAGCTAGTTATTTCATAAAATGTCCCTGTCTTCACCTTATAGTTTAAGGTAATGTTATATGTTTAATGTAATATCTCTTTGTTTTTAGGAATTTTAGATATCTTTAAAATTGTTTAAATTTTATTCCAATTTGTATTGCTTTTGCTAGCTCTCTAGTTTAAAAATTACATTGGTTGAGTAGTCTGTCTTAATCTTATTTTTCCTGTATTATGTTTAATGTGCAATTCTAGAGAGGGCAAATTTCTCTGTAAAAAGACAGTAGAGAACTTGAATTAGAGAATTGGCAAAAGAAGAATATTTGTATTATCAAAGCCCCTGAAGAAAAAGAAAATAATGGAACAGAGCTAATGTTTAAAACTAAAATCCAGCAAAACTTTCCAGAAATAGAAAAAGAGCTGAATCCACACATTGAAAGGGCTCATAGGTACCTGAAAAAATAAACCCAGAATGATCAACTTAGTAAAGTTATTAGACTCAAAAGATAATGATAAAATCCTCAAAACCTCCAGGTAAAAAGACAAAATACGCAAAGGTAAGTAATTAAACTAGCATCAGATTGTTCAAAACCAATGTACAAAGAAAGAGAACAATTGAGGAGCATTTTCAAAGCACTCATTGAAATAAAATGTACATATATATACAAAGTGCATATATATATATATATATATATAAAGAGGATTTTATATGTAGTCAACCTGTCCTTCAAATATCAAAGGTATAGAAAACAATTTCAACATACAAACATGTAGGGGATTCTACATCAATAAACCCTTCTTGAGGAAACTTTTAGAGGATGAGCTTCATCCAATCAACTAATGACAGAGGGAACTTCAGCAAACGGAATAGTGATGAGTATTTAAAAATCTGTAAATGTGTAATATAAGACTAAAACAAAGGTGGGGATAGGAGTGGCACATTAACACACAAATATCATGTATTATGATAGACTAGAAATACTGTACTTTGAA
The DNA here is from genome assembly GCF_000298275.1 of Orycteropus afer afer. Classification (NCBI taxonomy): domain Eukaryota; kingdom Metazoa; phylum Chordata; class Mammalia; order Tubulidentata; family Orycteropodidae; genus Orycteropus; species Orycteropus afer. The sequence continues at coordinate 10,631,584 of NW_006921637.1, read as the reverse complement.
AATAGAAAGGATAAGGAAGAGAGAAAAAAGAAAATAGAAAAAGCTTATTGTTAAACAGGTAATAGATTAATGTTAAAAGATCCTGAAAAAAAATTCTGATAAACCAGATAATAAAATAGTAATTAACAAAATAGGGGACCAAGTATATTAGAGACTGGTGGAAACTCCAAGACTGTGGCCCTAAGACTCTTCAAGCCTTTAACCCATCACCAGGAATCAACTTTCAGCCAAATAATAGACAGGCCTATAAAGGGAATAATAATATTAGGAAGGAATGTACTTCTCAGTACAATCAACTATACAAGACAGCATTTGCCAAAAAACAAAGCCAGATGGCAGGAAGGAAAGAAGGACAAATGGAAACAGGGAACCCAGGGAGGAAGTGGGAAGAGTGCTATTACATTGAGAGGATTGTAGCCAATGTCACAAAATATGTATAAATGTGTATAAGTTGTTGAATGGAAAACTAAGTTGTTCTATAAACTTTCACCGAAATTACAATTACAAAATAAAACCTAAAATAAAAATACCGTTAGAACAAAAATGCAAACCTTCATAAAATATTACAAATAAAACAGTAAAGAATGTAAATCTCATACAAAGAAAATGGGAAATATCACAATGTATAATAAAATATTAGGACAGTATTAATACCATACATGCTAGTCATAACAAAAGATGTGAATAGGCTTTACATACCTATAAAAATAAAAAGATTTTTAATTTGGCTCACAAAACATAACCCAACTATGTGCAGTATGTGAGAGACACACCAAAAACAGTATTACTTCCCCTAGGATATTTTTCTCAGACAATTCCAAGGAGGGTTAAATAGTTCTCTTGCATGCCTTCATACATTTCTACATCGTAGTGCTTATCATTCTGTATTGTGATTGGTTAGATATTTGCCTGAAATTGGCCATTAAAATTCAAGCTTCAGAGAGCTGAATCATGTCCATTTTGCTCACTAGTATATTCTAATATCCATTTTACATATACATAAACTTCTCTTTGTAATGTGGTCCTGTCTATCTATCTAAGGAGCTCTCATGGCATAGTGGTTAAAGCATTCAGCTGCTAACCAAAAGGTCAGCAGTTCGGGCCCACTAGTCTCTCTGCAGGAGAAAAATGAGACAGTCTACTTCTGCAAAGATTTACAGCCTTGGAATACACATGGGGCAGCTCTACTCTGTCTTATAGGGTTGTTATGAGTTGGGATCAACTAGATGGCAGTATATTTGTGTTTTTGTTTTTAAATCTATCTGTCTATCTATCTATCCAGAAACCTCCCCTGAATTTTGCTGTGAACACAAGTTCCCCAACAATATGATTCAAATTTAAGTTACTACAGAATATTAACTGAATGACTGCATAAAGTACAAATTTTGCTACTGTCTCTTCAGTTCTCAGATCACCAAGTAAATGACAGATGTGCATGATTATCAGTGACAAACCATGTCATGTCTTTCAAATCTGTTAGGGATTGTTCAGATTGGTCACTGTGCATCTGGCCACACAAACAGGAAAGCATGTAGTCATGTTGTCTCTTTGTCTCTGTGATAAATCCACATAACATTTTGCAAAAGAGGATAATTTAAAGAAGGAATTGACTGACAGAGATAAAAGTACATTAAAAATGATAACTTGACACTGGATGTAAAATTTGATTCACTAGTAAATAGAGTTATAGAAGAAATGACTGACCATTGGAATGTTGACACTACTCCCATTTGAGGGACTCTGAATATGTGGCCATATTTAGTAAGTGAAGGCAAATGAATTATGGAAATGAGTGAGGAAAACGGTTGTGAGAAAAAAGATGAAGGATGAAGATGTCCCAAAGGAAATGATGCAAAAAATCTTCACATTAAAGGAACTCCCAGAGATAATTTACCACCTTGAAAGTTCAAAGGATAAAATGTTGAAAGTGGATCCAAACTTAGAAAGGAAAATGACAATTTGCCAAGGCATAGAAAAGATACTTACTCCACCTGGAAACTTATATAATGAGAAAAAGACAAGCACTGTCGAAATTACTTAATACATTTATTACATAGAAATAAAACACATTCATTTTCTATGTTTCTAATTTTTAAATAAAACACTTGACTGCTGACCAGAAGGCTGGCAGTTCAAACCCACCAGCCACTCCTTGGAAGGAAGATGGGCAATCTACTTCCGTAGTGATACTGCCTCAGAAGCCCAAGGAGGGGTCACTATGATTCGGGTCTGACTCGACGGCACATAACAACAACAACAACAACTAAACATTATTGTTTGCTGTTGTTAGGTGCCATCAAGTCAGTTCCAACTCATAGCGACTCTATGTACAACAGTATGAAGTGCTGTCTGGTCCTCACCATCCTCACAATTGTTACTATGTTTGAGCCTATAGTTGGAGCCACTGTGTCAATACATCTCTCTGAGAACCTTCCTCTTTTTCGCTCACCCTCTACTTTGCTAAGCATGATGTCCTTCTCCAGAGACTGGTCCCTCCTGATAACATGTCCAAAGTAAGCAAGACAAAGTCTCATCCTCCTCACTTTGAAGGAGGATTCTAGCTGTACTTCTTCCAAGACAGTTTGTTCATTCTTTTGGTAGTCCATGGTATATTCAATGTTCTTCACCAATACCATAATTCAAATGCTTCAGTTCTTCTTCTGTCTTTCTTATTCATTGTCCAGCTTTCACATGCATGGAGACAACTGAAAATGCATGGCTTGGGTCAGGTGCACCTTAGTCCTCAAAGTGACATCTTTGCTTTTTAACACTTTGAAGAGGTCTTTTGCAGCAGATATGCCCAATGCAATACATTGTTTGATTTCTTGACTGCTGTGTCCATGAGTATTAATTGTGGATCCAAGTAAAATGAAATCCCTGACAACTTCCATATTTTCTTCATTTATCATGATGTTGCTTATTGATCCAGTTGTAAAGATTTTTGTTTTCTTTATGTTGAGGTGTAATCCATACTGAAGACTGTAGTCTTTGATATTCATCAGTAAGTGCTTCAAGTCATCTTCACTTTCAGCAAGTAAGGTTGTGTCATCTGCATACCACAGGTTGTTAATGAGTCTTCCTCGAATCCTGATGCCACCAGAGCCTTAGTTAACATTAATTTTAGTATTTTTTCATTTCACTGTACATTTACAGGGAGCTCTAGTGGTGTAGTGCCGAAGGCATTTGACTGCTAACCAGAAGGCTGGTGGTTCAAACCCACTGGCCACTCCTTGGAAGAAAGACTGGAAAATCTACTTCCATAGAGATATTACCTCTGAAACCCAAGGAGGGGTCCCTATGACTCAGAATTGACTCGACAGCAGTGAGTTTGTTTTGATACATTTATAACTAATATAAATGTTTTTAATGTTTGAAAAAAAATTAAAGAACATTTTTCATGGAATAATTACAGTTTTCTCCATTGGTTATTAAGATTGTTCTGCATGGTTTCAGTTTGCACATTTTCATGGTCCCATACTACCAAGCAAAGCAAGGATTCCTTGTAATTTATACAATCGCAATTACACTTGGCACTATTCTGGGCTTTGAGTTGTGATGGTGAATAAAATGCCCTCATTTACCATTTTTTCTCATAGTGATAGTAAACAAATAAGCATTTAATATTTATAAATAGATAAAAATTAAAAGGATATAATAAATTGAGAGAAAAGGAAATCATTTTGGATTTGTATTCATACTGAGTTAAAGCAGTAGCCCAGGATACAGACTTAGAGTTCTCCCACTGGTGGATTTAGAACAAGAAAATACTGAAAGCTGATGAAATGAAGAACTATAAAAGATGAATGATGAAATATGACAAAGGAGTCATCAGTGAAAGGCCAACTAAAGTCTCATTATGGCAGTATGAGTGTGGTAAAATAATTACATTCTTTGGTGTGGTTGATTCTTAACATTGCAGGCACAGACATTTGATCTTTGTCAATCCCTTGGAGATCTTGAGAGATAATAGCATAAACCTAGATGCTAATATGGGAGCTCTGGTAGCATAGTGCCTAAGGCACTTCACTGCTAACCAGAAGGCTGGCGGTTCAAACTCACCAGACACTCCTCAGGAGGAAGGTTGGGCAATACTACTTCCATAGTGATACTGCCTTGGAAACGCAATGAGGGGTCACTGAGTTAGGTCCTGTTGTTGTTGTTGTTGTTAAGTGCC
>NW_006921637.1:10622314-10624400 GCF_000298275.1 Orycteropus afer afer | reverse complement strand
TGGCCAATTCTTTGAGAAGTGGATGGTCTCTTCCTTCTTCCTAGTCTGTCTCAGTCTATAAGCTGGGCTGTTACCTGTGCACCAGGTGCATTTCACTGGGTTTTAAACACCAGAGGCTTAGCCTCAAAACTCACGTCTACATGTCACCACAGTAGGACTAACCAACAGACAAGTTTGTCTTGCTGTTGGAGACCTCTCGTATCACCCCCACCTGGGTCCGTGTGGCTGACTGTTCCTCTGTCTGGCTTCCTAGCTTTTAATCCCCTTTCTCCTGCTCTTCTGGCCTGCTGTTTTGGGCATCCCTGAGTTGTCTCTCCTCACCTGTATCCCTGGGGCTGACTGCTCTTCTGTCCGTGTTCCTGGCTTTTATCCCCTTTCTCATGCTTTTCCATCCTGCTGCTTTGGGCGGGCCTGAGTTTCCTCTCCTCACCTAACCCCTTTGACTGATTGCTGTTCTCTCTGGCTTCCTGGCTTTTAATCCCCTTTCTCCTGCTCTTCCCGCCTGCCACTTTGGGCGTCCCTGAGTTGTCTCTCCTCACCTGTATCCCTGGGGCTGACTGCTCTTCTATCCGGGTTCCTGGCTTTTAATCCCCTTTCTCCTGCTCTTCTAGCCTACTGCTTTGGGCGCCCCTGAGTTGTCTCTCCTCACCTGTAACCCTGGGGCTGAGTTGGGGCCTACTCGATGGCAAATAACAACAACAACAGATGCTAATGAAAAGCTTGACTGGCAAAGTGATCAGACCTTTAAGCTCTGAGGATAGTGAAATGTCAAATTTTGGTTTCTGTTCAGAAGATTGTTAATGGATGCCTACTTGCAGCTTGTGTGATTGAGTGGAAACTAACTCCACTCACAGATTAGGATATAGGCTTGATCTAAGCCAATCACAGTAATTGTAAACTTGTCAAGTCATTGAGAAGAGCCCTGGTACCACAGTGGTTAAGTATTGGGTAAAAGGTTGGTGATTCAAACCCACCAGATGCTCTATGAGAGAAAATGAGGCGGTCTGTTTCTGTAAACATTTATAGCCTTGGAAACCCTATAGGGCAGTTCCACTCTGCCCTATAGTGTTGCTATGAATCTGAATAGACTTGATGGGTCTTGCCAAGTAATTAATTCAGGGACAGAGGCTTAAGCCAATCAGCACATAGCATTTTCATGGCAATGATAACCAATTCAATGGTGGGCATGTGACCTCTACTAGCCTAATCAAACTGAAGGAAAAGTTCTCTCTCCTTTTCCCCTCATTGCTTCAGTTACTGCTGACAGTCATTTTGTAATATAATAATGGAAGACAGCTTGAGGACAAAGCTTGCTACACATGGCAGAGTTAAAACAAACAAACAAACAATGAAATAGCACCTGAGCCTTCATTATGCTGTGCCTGGAGCCTGTCCTACATTTGTACTTCCTGTTCTGTAAAATAATACATTCCTCTCCTTCACATTTAGGCAGTTTGAGATTTCTGTTACTTGTAGCCAAGAACATCTTGCAGATAGATATACAGTTAGCAGAAAAGATATTAGTTGCATGGTTCATAAAATTACTCTAGACAGTGCTGAATGTATTCTTCTAACTTGCCTCACAGATGTGCACTATCCTCTTCTACTGCATGTCTTCTTCAATAAGCTCTTTTAACACAAATTACTCTAGAATAATTTTTAAATTCTTAAATTTCCCTTTTTGCCTTAGGCCTAAAAGATATTCTATGATTAAGATCACTTTACAAAATTAACCCAATACATGAGCTTATAATTTAGCTCTCACTCTTTGCACAATAGGGCATATTCACCTATCAATGAACATGAATGCACTGTGGGAATAAACATAGCTTCATATTCAACTATTTCATTTAAATTAAGATTTTCAGGGGAGTTCTGGCAAGATGGCAGACTAGGCAGAAGGACTGCACAGACGCTCTTCAACAAAGAAAAGGGAACACAGACACAGAAGATAATCTTGGACCCCTGAGCCTTGAAGGGAAGGATACAAAAGTGGACTAAACCCCAACCAGCAGAAGAATTTGCATGAAAATACCAAAAAAGGAGACACAGAGAGCTGCAGTCTGGCAACGGCCTGAGCAACCCT
>NW_006921637.1:10597324-10618041 GCF_000298275.1 Orycteropus afer afer | reverse complement strand
TTGCTCTGTAAATCTTCACCCAAATGACAATAATAAACAAACAAATAAATAAATAAAAGAAAAAAAAAATTAAGATTTTCATACAGTCCACTCAGTCTCTACTCTTCATATTTGACTCTAGTATGTCAGATTAATTTATTTCAAGTAAGATATATTTTAAAATAAAAATTTCACTGACCTGGGTTTTTCTCAATTCCAAAAGAACAGTAAGTGGCTATTTCTCAAATAATCTCCTAAACATAAGTGTAATGCCACTCAGGGAACTGTTATGAACAGAAGCTACTAAAATACCAACTACAGATTCTAACACCAGCAAATTGTGATGTTCTTTGGGATTAGCTATCCTTTCTGTCAAGTTGACCTCTATATAGAAGTTCAACCACCATGAAACACAAGATATTTTTGCACATGGCTTCCCTGACCTAAAGTTATTGTAAAACAACAGAGAGGCCTGAAATAGCCCTTAGTGTTGACTGAAGATTTTAGCTGAGAACTTTATAGCAAGAAGTAAAACAAAAACAACAAGGATGTCTACAATGGAAGAGGCATTACAGATGAATTGCTGGATTAAAATAGCCTCATTTTCTCTAGAACCGTCAAGCACAAGACAGCACTTTTAAATGAGTTAATAGTCGAGACTGTGAGCTAATAATAAACTAGCAAGAGTATTTATTGAGTATGTACTATGTATCAGGCAATGTCATATACCTTATCTCATTTGGTCTTCACTACAATTCCATGAAATAGATCCTGCTATAACTATTTTCCAAGTCTTAAAATGTCTTACCAAAGTCCCATAGCAAGTAAAGGGTAGAGGTGAGACTTGCTCACAGGTCTGCCTGGCTTGAAGGTCTATACTCTTTCCACATCTTCAAACGGCATTTACTTGCACTTTTCTCATGACAGGCAGAATCAGTTATCTAGGTACTTAAATGGAGTTATGTTTGAATCTTAAGGAAAACCCTGAAGTATATAGATTTAGGGCTATCTGTAAGCCAGCCTTTTTCCTCTCTGTATAAAATCCTAAAGCCCTGCTTTTATCTAGATCAGATGAATTACAAAAACACATGATTGATAAAACTAAACTAAAAACTCACTGCCATTGAGTTGATTCTGACTCATAGAGACATACGTGGAGTTTTCAAAGCTTTAAGGAAGCAGACTACTTCATCTCTCTTCTGTGTAATGGCTGGTAGGTTTGAACCACTGACTTTTTGGTTAGCAGCCAAGTGTCTTAACCACTACACCACCAGAGCTCATTTATTATGATTGATAAACTTGAGTTTAAATACTCTATTTTAGAACTCACTGCCGTTGAGTCAGTCCTGACTCACTATGACCCCTCCTTGGATTTCTGAGGCAGTATCTTTATGGAAGTAGTTATGTATATCACGGACACCAATTAATTTCTAGACAGTTGAGGACACATTTAAAAATTTGATATGTTGTGACAATCAGTCTGAAAAAAGAATGTAAAATTTGTATCTCCACCAGTAACAATGTTTAAATGTTTTTTTTCCCTTAATCTAGTCAATACTGTGCATAATTAAACTTTAAACTTTTCGCCAATCTCATAAGTATAAGTAGTATTTTGCTTTAATTTGCATTTTTATAGTTAAGAGTGAAGTTGAGTGCACTGTCCCTAGTCTGTCTGGATATGTCTTTTGCCCATTTTTCTTAAATATCGATCATTTTCTTATTCATTTATAAGAATTATTTTTCATAATAAGGTAGTTAAGGCTTTGTCATTTTAAAATAATTGTTCTAATTTCTCACTTGTCCTATCACTTTGTGTATGGTGTTTATTTTGGGTAGTGGTTCAAAGAGAAATATTTTAATGCTTCAGTGGTGCAATTGGTTAGCATATGGTACTTGTACAAAGAGAAATGTTTTAGTACTGTCAAATACATTCATTCTGGTAGCATAGTGCCTAAGGCACTTGACTGCTAATCAGAAAGCTGGTAGTTCAAACCCATCAGGCACTCCTCAGAAGGAAGGGTGGGCAATCTACTTCTGTAGTGATACCGCCTCGGAAACCCAAGGAAGGGTCACTATGAGTCGGGTCTGACTCGAGGGCACATAACAACAACATAGTTAATAATCCCATCTTTTCCACAATAAATTGAAATATACCATATGCAAAATTTCACTGATTCTGAGACAAACATCTTTTTGACATTCAAAAACCTCTGAAATCAGAATATGTCTTAAAATTTATGTCATTTTATTCTTGCTGTCAGTCAGATGAAGTACTTATCATTGTTTGTGCATGCACAAACTTCTTCATAGTTGGTAATATTCAATTGACGTATTCTATAATTAAGAGAAGAGAATTCAGCAGAACTTAGTTCAGCCTAGCCAAGTTGACACATTACAAAGCCATAGATCATATGGTTTTTACATACTGATATTGGGAGCTCTGGTAGCATAGTGGCTAAGGCACTTGACTGCTAACCAGAAGGCTGGCGGTTCAAACCCACCAGCCACTCCTCGGAAGGAAGGTTTGGCAATCCTACTTCCGTAGTGATACTGCCTCGGAAACCCAAGGAGGGGTCGCTGTGAGTAGGGGCCGACTCGACGGCAAACAACAACAACAACAACAACAACATTGCGGACCAGGGTGGTATAAAGAGTTTGTGATTGTCTGCTTACCTAGGGGTTGGCAGTTCAAACCTACTCATGGGCTCCATGGAGAAAGGTCTGGAGAATTGCTTCTGTAAAGATTATAGCCAAGAAAACTCCACGGAACAGTTCTACTTTGTGACAGATGAGAGTCCCATGAATTGGGGCTGACTTGAAGGCAGCTAAAAATAACATAGTGAACTACATTTACAGGATTCTTATTATTACACCATCCTTATATTCCTATAATGAACTCCACATAATATTTATAAATGACTTTATGAATGTATTTATGAATTTGGATAAATTTTATTTACAGTTTTTGTGGTAACATTTGATTAGTATGAACAAGCCATAATTTTTTGTTTCCTTTTGATGTTATCTTTCTCAAGTTTTGATGGGAGATGATATGTCAATATTATGGTAGTTACGTTTGTGGTCAACTTGGGTAGGCCTGGTTGAGTGGCTGGGCAGCTGGTTGTAGTATTCCCCGTGGTAAGATTGGTAATTACTCCATGGTGGAATGTACTGGAGCAGCTGAATAGCTGCTTTAAGGATGTGGTCTGCTTCCTGTATATAAGAAGCAGCTATAGGAATGGTCTCTAGCTTATGGCATGCTTGAATCCTGCATATAGCTGTATGGTTGTTCAGCAGCCTGCCATGCTCTGCCAACCTTGGGACTTTCAATGGACTTGAATTAATGTCCTGCCATGTGGCTTGGTGGTGTAATGTCTAAGGCATTTGACTGCTAACCAGAAGGTTGGTGGTTCAAACCCACCAGCCACTCATCAGAAGGAAGGTTGGGCGATCTGCTTCCCTAGTGATACTGCCTCAGAAACCCAGGAGGGGTCGCTATGAGTCAGATCTGACTTCACAGCAGTGGGTTTGGTTTGGTGTGGTTCAGTAACATCAGGACTGTGATAGTTGAAGCTGTGTGTCAACTTGGCTGGACCACAATTCTGTGTGATTTAAGCAACTGTGATGTGGGTTATTCCTATGATGGGATCGGATGCATATGTTTTGAGCAGCCAATCCATCGAAAGGGAGTTTCCCTAGGGATGTGGCCTCCTTCCAATATATTTATGGACATCCTTGAGCTCGTCAGCCCCCTGCAGCTGCTTGAGTTGGGAAAAGCCTCCAGCTTGACATTTGATCCAAGATCTTAGGACTTGCCAGCTTCTATAAATGTGTGAGCCATTTTCTTAAGATAAATTTCTCTTTCTCTGTATGTATATGTAAGCTTTAGTGGTTTTGCTTCTCTAGAGAACCCAGCCTAACACATTTGGTACTGAGAGTGGCTCTAGAGAGACAAAAGCATAAGGATGGGCTTCCTAAATTGCTTCTCACTGATTCTGTTTTGGTTCTCCAATTTGATTAATCATAAAGGCACTGGTGACCCTGCCTCTGTTAGTAAAGAGGGCCCTGCTAATTCATGGCATGAGGTGGCAACATTAATATGCAAAACAGCACCACCAATAGATCAAGTACTTTTGAGAAGTAAGGCTCTGGGTGATTGCATATTTTATACTTTTCTGCAATTTTGTCAGCATGAGGGGTATATGGAAGCAGAAAAAAGTGTAGTATTACCCTAGACAAAGTGGTGAAAGAGTGAGATGAGTTTAGGGCTGCTGAGTCACAGCTCCAGTGCCACATAAAAGACCTCAATGTTTCCAGTTGTGCTCTGAAAGAAAACCTTATTTCTTCTAGTAACAGAGCTGATATTGCTGAAAACCAAACCCAGAGTTTTAGTGTAAGGGTGGCTGAATTAGAATGTCAATTAAATTGCCAACACAGAATGGTGTCTGAAGTTAAAGTGAGGGCATTGATATGGAAAAAGTATATCCTGAAACCTGGAATGGGGACATATGGGCAGTGTGGTAGTTCAGTTTTTGTGTCAGCTTGGCAGGGCCTGTTTGAGTGGCTGGGCAGCTAGATATAGTATTCCCTATGATGATTCTGGTAATCAACTCCATGGTAGAATCTACTGTGAGCAACTGAGTAGCTGCCTTAGGGTATGTAGTCTGCTTCCTGTATATAAGCAGAAATCTTGGGGAATGGTCTTGTGCGTATGGCACGCTTGGACCCTGCATGTAGCCATGTTGTTGTTCAGCAGCCTATCATGCTCTGCCAACCTTGGGACTTACAATGGACTTAAATTAATGGCCTGCTGTGTGGTTTGGTAACATCAGGACTGTGTCATTTTTTTTTGTTGACCTTGGGCTTGTTAGCCTCAGTAGTCAGTAGCTGTCTGAGTGAGGAGATGCCTGTAGCTTCAGTGGGCTGGAGGCAAGAGGCAGAGCTGAATCCCAAGGTCAAGGGGCTTTTACACAGCCCCTAGAGTGTGGTACTTTGAACTTGGACTTTTAGCCTCCTGAACTGTAGGAGAATAAACTCCTCTTTGTTAAGGGCATCCCATTTGTGGTAAATTCTTGTTAGAATGGCACTGGGTAACCAGAACAGGCAGATAGTTAGGAAGATCAGGATATGGAGCCTGTAAATTCTGTTGAATCCCTCCCATCTGAAGGGATTACTATAAAACCATCATTCCTTCCACTTCTCTTTGATGGGATTAACCCAACTGTTCCTGCTGGGTCATTGCCTGAGGTAGAGGCCATAGAAGACATTGCTGAATGTTCTCAGGAACTTCCCCAACCACCCATTGTTGCAGCTAGACCTATAACTAAAGTTAAGTCCAATCAAGCCCCAAAAGGTGAAATAGAAAGTGTGACTGAGGAGGTGGTACACTATACCTGAAAAGACCTATTTGATTTTGCTAACATGTACAGACAGAAACCTGGAGAATATGTATGGGAATGGCTACTGAGAGTGTGGGATAATGGTGCAAGGAATGTAACATTGGATCAGTCTGAGTTTGTTGATTTAGGTTCACTAAATACAGATTCTTCATTCAGTGTTTCAGCTTGAGAGGTTAGGAAAGGATCTAATTGTTTATTTTGTTGGCTTACTGAAGTATGGATTGTGTGGTGGCCTACCTTAATTAAGTTGAAGTACCAGATCTGTCTTGATATAATGTAGAAGAAGGTATCCAGAGGCTTAGGGAAATTGGCCTGTTAGAAAGGATTTATCAGATTAGACCCCTAGAGCCAGAAATGGAGAGTCCAGAGGACACATTTTTTACCTATACGGTGAGGAATAAATTTGTGAAGGGAGCCCCAGCATCATTGAAGACTGCTGTGATTTCTATTTTGTGTAAGCTGGATTTTACAGTGGGAACTGCCCTAATTGAACTAAGACATTTAAGCATGATGGGGCTGATTGGACCCCATGGTAGTAGGGGCCAAGTGGCACCAGTTAATTGACAAAGGCAAGGTGGGTGTGGTTACCATAATGTACAGCACAGTCAGAATGGTAATCAGAATACTCTGATTTATGTGGAATTATGGCATTGGCTACTTAGGCATGGTGTTCCTAGTAGTGAAATACATGGCAAACCTACTAAATATTTACTGGACCCACATTGACAGAAGAATTCTAGGTCATGTGAACAGCAGCCTAGGTTGAATCGCCAGAATACAGTCACAGCCTCTCAATCAATTCCCAGACGTGAGTCAGTTTACAGACCCACAACCCCTTGAATGAAGGGGAGCCTGGGTCCCTTTAAGGAAGGACCCCATTACATTGCCAAAAATTTATAATGTCATTCTTTCTCCCAGCCTTCCCCAAAGGGATCTGAGGCCTTGTACAAGAGTGACTGTTCACTGGGGAAAAGGAAATAATCAGACTTTTTGGGGCTTACTAGACACTAGCTCTGAACTGACACTAATTCCAGGAGACCCAAAATGTCATTGTGGCCCACCAGTCAGAGTGGGGGCATATGGAGGTCAAGTTATCAATGGAGTCTTAGCTAAGGTGCATCTCACAGTGGGCCCAGTGGGTCCCTGAACCCATCCTGTAGTGATTTCCCCAGTTCTAGAATGCATAATTGGAATAGATATACTGAGCAATTGGCAGAATTCCCACATTGGGTCCCTGACATGTGAAGTAGGGACAATTATGGCAGGAAAAGCCAAGTGGAAGCCATTAGAACTGCCTCTACCTACAAAAATAGTAAACCAAAACCCCATCCCTGGAGGGGTTGCAGAGATTACTGCCACCATCAAGGACTTGAAGGATGCAGGGGTGGTGATTCTCACCACATCCCCATTTAATTCTCTTATTTGGCCTATGCAAAAAACAGATGGATCTTGGAGAATGAAAGTAGACTGTTGTAAATTTAATCAATTGCAACTGCTGTTTCTGATGTGGTTTCATTGCTTGAGCAAATTAGTATATCTCCTGGTATTTAATATGCAGCTACTGATCTGGCCAATGGCTTCTTCTGAATACCAATTTCAAAGGACCATCAGAAGCAGTTTGCCTTCAGCTGGCAAGGCCAATAATATACTTTCATAGTGCTTCTTCAGGGGTATATCAGCTCCCCAGCATTATGTCATAATTTAGTCCATAGGGATCTTGATCACCTTTCCCTTCCACAAGATAGCACACACACTGGTCCATTATTGATGACATTATGCTGATTGGACCTAGTAAGGAAGAAGTATCAATGACTCTAGACTTATTGGTGAGACATATGTGTGCTAGAGGTTGGGAAATTAACCCAACAAAAATTCAGGCACCTTCCACCTCAGTGAAATTTCTAAGGGTCTGTGTTAGACTGGGTCCTCTAGAGAAACAAAACCAGTAAAGCTTATATATAGTTAGAGAAATTCATCTTAGGAAAATAGCTCACACACATATAGAAGCTGACAAGTCCTAAGTTCTTGGATCAAATGTCAAGCTGGAGGCTTTTCCTGACTCACACAGCTGCAGGGGCTAAGGAGCTTAAGGTTGGCAGGCAGTATACTGGCTGTTGACTCCAATGAATGACAAATCCAAGATCTCCAGGCCAAATAGTGGATTGTTCACTCATGGACAGTTGTAGGCAGCACAACAGAATCCCAATCCACAGAAGAGTGTCTCTTTCCCCAGAATGTCCATAAATATACTGGAGGCAGGCCATACTCCTAGGGAAACTCCTTTTTAATCGATTAGCTGCTCAAAACATATACATCTGATCCAATCATTGGGACAACCCATATCACAATTGCTTAAACCACACAGAATTGTGGTCCAGCCAAGTTGAGACACAGCTCTAACTATCACAGGGTTCAATGGTGTGGGCATGTCGAGGTATTCCTACTAAAGTGATGGATAAGTTATTGTATCTGGCTTCCCCCACAACTAAAAAGGAGGCATGATGTCTGGTGGGCCTCTTTGGATTTTGGAAGCAACGTATCCCTCATTTGGGTGTGTTGCTGCAGCCTATTTCTCAAGTGACTCAGAAAGCTGCTAGTTTTGAGTCAGGCACAGAACAACAGAAGGCTCTGCAACAGGTTCAGGCTACCATGCAGGCTGCTCTGCCACTTGGGCCATATGACCCAGCTGAGCCAATGGTGCTTGAAGTGTCTGTAGTAGATAGAGATGCTGTTTGGAGGCTTTGGCAGGTCTCTATTGGTGAATCACAATGCAGAGCCTTGGGATTTTGGAGCAAAGCCCTACCATCCTCTGCAGATAACTATCCTTCTTTTGAGAAACAGCTTTTGGCTTGTTACTGGGTTTTAGTAGAGACTGAATGCCTAACCAGGGGCCATGAAGTGACCATGAGGCCTGAGCTGCCCATCATGAACTGGGTGTTGTCTGAGCCACAGATTCATAAAGTTGGATGTGCACAGCAGCACTCTATCATTAAATGGAAGTGGTATATCAGAGATGGGGCTTGACAGGATCTGAAGGCACAAGTAAGTTGCATGGGGAAGTGGCCCAAATGTCTATGGTCTCCACTCCAGTCACATTACCTTCCCTCTCCCAGTCTGCACCTATGACCTCAAGGAGTTCCTTATGATCAGTTGACTGAGGAAGAGAAAACTCATGCCTGGTTACAGAAGGTTCTGTGTGATATGCAGGCACCACTGCATATCACACAGAACTGGATAGTGGCAGAACTGCAGCCCCTTTCTGGGACTTCCTTGAAGGACAGTGGTGAAGGGAAATCCTCCCAATGCACAGAATTTCAAGCTGTGCATATGGCTGTTAACGTTGCATGGAACAAGAAATGGGCAGATGTATGATTCTATAGGGCTTCATTGCCTGTGGCTAATGGCTTGGCCAGATGGTCTGGGACTTGGAAGGATCATGATTGGAAAATTGGTGACAAGGATGTATGGAGAAGAGGTATGTGGATAGATCTCTCTGAATGGGCCAAAGGAGTAAAAATATTTTTGTCTCATGTGAATGCCCACCAAAAGGACCTCAACAGAGGAGGACTTTAACAATCAGGTGGATAGGATGACACGTTCAGTGGAAACCAGCCATCCTTTTTCCCCAGCTACTCCTATCATTGCTCAATGGCCTCATGAACAAAGTGGCCATGGTGGCAGGGATGGAGCTTGTGTATGGGCTCAGCAACATGGACTTCCACTTACCAAGGCTGATTTGGCTACCACCACTGCTGAGTTCCCAGGCTGCCAGCAGCAGAGACCAACACTGAGTCTGTGATATGGAACCATTCCTTGAGGTGATCAGCCAGCAACCTGGTGGCAGGTTGATTACATTGGACCACTTTCTTCATGGAAAGGACAGCATTTTGTTCTTACTGGAATAGATATTTATTCTGGATATGGATTCACTTTCCCTGCACACAGTGCTTCTGCCAAGACTACCATCTGTGGACTTACAGAATGCCTTATCCACCATCATGGTATCCCACACAGCATTGCTTCAGATCAAGGGATTACTTCACAGCAAATGAAGTGAGGCAATAGGCCTGTGCTCATGGAATTCACTGGTCTTATCATGTTCCCCAACATCCAGAGGCAGCTGGCTTGATAGAAAAATGGAATGGCCTACTGAAAACTCAATTACAGCACCAGTTAAGTGGCAATACCTTGAATGGTTGGGGCAATGTTCTCCAGGAGGCTGTATATTCTCTAAACCAGCATCCAGTATACGGTGCTGTTTCTCCAATAGCCAGGATTCACAGGTCCAGGAACCAAGGGGTGGAAATGGGAGTGGAACCACTTTCTATTACCCCTAGTGACCCACTCAAAAAAGTTTTTGCTTCCTGTTTCTGTTACTCTATGCTCTTCTCATCTGGAGATCTTAGTCCCAAAGGGAGGCACACTCCTACATGGAGACACAATACTGATTGCATTGAACTGGAAGTTAAGAATGCCACCCGGCCATTTTGGCTTCCTCATGCCTCTGAATCAACAGAAAAAGAAGGATATTACTGTACTGTCTGGTGTGATAGATCCTGATTTTCAAGGGGAAATTGGATTGACATTACATAATGGAGGTAAAGAAGAATATGTCTGGAACACAGGGGATTCTTTAGGATGTCTCTTAGTACTACCATGCCCTGTGATTAAAGTCAATGGAAAATTACAGCAATCCAATTCTGATATGACTGCTAATGGCCCAGACCCTTGAGGAATGAAGGTTTGGGTCACCCCACCAGGCAAAGAACCATGACCAGCTGAGGTGCTTGCTGAGGGCAAGGGAAATACAGAATGGGTGGTGGAAGAAGGTAGTTCTGAATATCAGCTATGACCATGTGACCAGTTGCAGAAATGAGGATTGTGATTGTTATATTTCTTCATTGTATATGTGTATCAAATATTTTTGTTTCCCTCTGTTTTGAACTGTGAAATGTAAATAAGGTTAGTGGGTTTTAGTTGTACGCGTGTTAGTGTATCATGTTAGGTGCAAATATGACTTTATAATTGTCCTTATTTAGAGATTTTATATGGTTAAGAGGATGTGTACAACTGCCAAGTTGACAAGGGGTGGACTGTGATAGTTGGAGCTGTGTGTCAACTTGGCTGGACCACAATTCTGTGTGATTTAAGCAATTGTGATATGGGTTATTCCCATGATGGGATCAGATGTATATATTTTGAGCAGCCAATCTGTTGAAAAGGAGTTTCCCTAGGGGTGTGGCCTGCTTCCAATATATTTATGGACATTCTGGGAAAAGAGCCACTCTTCTATGGATCAAGATCCTGTTGTGCTGCCTACAACTGTCTGTGAGTGAACAATTCACCATTCAGTCTGGAGATCTTGGATTCATCATTCACTGGAGTCAACAGTCAATATACTGCCTGCCAACCTTGAGCTCATCAGGTCCTGCAGCTGCGTGAATTGGGAAAAAGCCTCCAGCTTGACTTTTGATCCAAAAATTTGGGACTTGCCAACTTCTATAAGTGTGTAAGCCATTTTCCTAAGATAAATTTCTCTTTCTCTATATGTATATATAAGCTTTATTGGTTTTGCTTCTCTAGAGTACCCAGCCTAACACAGGGACTGGGCCATTTTATTTGTCAGCCTTGGGCTTGTTAGCCTCAGCAGCCAGTAGCTACCTGAGTGAAAAGATGCCTCTAGCTTCAGTGGGCTGGGAGCAAGAGGCAGAGCTAAGCCCAAGGACGAGCAGCTTTCACACAGCCCCTAGAGCTTTGAACTCAAACTTCTAGTCTCCCAAACTGTAAGAGAATAAACTCCTGTGTGTTCAACCCTTCCCATTTGTGGTATATTTCTGTCAGAGCAGCACTAGGTAATCAAAACAAATATTATGCTAATTTTATTAAAATATTAGAAGTATTCCTTCTATATACATATTTGAAAAAGAGGTCTAAAATATTTTTTTCATATAGTTCTAAAATTTTAATTTAATATGCTTAATATAAATTTATGAATTAAAGTGATGTAATAAGATGCCACAACAGCATTTTATTGCATTCCTGAACAAGTGACTTTAACACATCAGAAATATGTAACTATCTAATAATTCCATTTATATTCAATTGATACTATGGCCATTCCAAAGATTAAAAGAAGTGGAATGCTATCCCATTATTCTTCAGTTTCTAACTTTACAGAATTATGTGCAAAGCATCTGATATATTTACTCATATATGATAATTTAATACGTATATATATGTAATATCAGGAGCTCTGGTGGCATAGTGCTTAAGGCATTTGATCATCTGTAAGTTTGTGGTACTGTAGTGGCTTACATGTTGCTGTGAGGCTGGAGGCTATGCCACCAGTATTTCAAATACTAGCAGGGTCACTCATGGTGGACAAGTTTCAGTGACGCTTCCAGACTAAGATAGACTTGGAAGGAGGAAGGGGCCATCCACTTCTCAAAGACTTGACCAGTGAAAACCTTATGAATAGCAGTGAGACACTGATATATTATTGGGAAACTTTATGAATAGCCCTGAAAAACTGTCTGATATAGTGTCATAACATGAGACCCTCAGGTCAGAAGACACTCAAAATAAGACTGGGGAAGAGCAGCCTCCTCAAAGTAGAGTCAATCTTAATGATGTGGATGGAGTAAAGCTTTCAGGACCTCCATTTGCTGATGTGGCATGACTCAAAAGGGGAAGAAACAGCTGCAAATATCCATTAATAATCAGAACATGGAATGTACTAAGTATGAATCTAGGAAAATTAGAAAGTTGTCAAAAATGAAATGGAATGCATAAATATCGATATCCTAGACATTAGTGAGCTGAAATGGACTGATTTTGGCCATTTTTAATCAGACAACCATATAATCTGCTGTGAGAGGAATGAAATTGAAGAGGAATGGTCTGGCATTCATAATCACAAAAAAATGTTTCAAGATCTATCCCAAAGCACAATGCTGTCAGCTACGGGATAATAGCCATACACTTACAAGGAAGACCAGTTAATATCACAGTTATTCAGAAGTACACACCAACCCCCAAAGCCAGAGAGGAAATTGAAGATTTTTATCAACTTCTGTAGTCTGAAACCGGCCAAACATACAATGAAGATTTATTGATTATTACTGGTGATTGGAATACAAAAGTTGGAAACAAAGAAGAATCACCACTTTTGGAAAATACGGCCTTGGTGATAGAAATGATGCTGGAGATTATGTGATAGGATTTTGCAAGACCAGTGACTATTTGTTGCAAATAACTTTTTTCAACAACATAAATGATGGCTGTACACTTGGACCTTGCCTGATAGAATACACAGAAATCAGATCGACTACATCTGTGGAAACAGGCAATGGAGATCAATATATGCAGCCAAAACAAGATTAGGGGCTGATTGTGAAACAGGCCATCAAATGCTCAAATGCAAGTTCAAGTTGTAGCTGAAGACAATTAGAACAAATCCTCAAGAGCCAAAATATGACCTTGATTATATTCTACCTTAATTTAGAGACCATCTGAAGAATAGATTTGATGCACTGAACACCAATGACCAAAAACCAGATGACATCAAGAACATCATGTATGAAGAAAGCAAAAGGTCATTAAATAAACAGGAAAGGAAGAAAACACCAAAATGGATGGCAGAAGAGACTCTGAAACTTGCTCTTGAATGGAAAGAAGCTAAAGCAAATGGAAGAAATGACAAGATAAAAGAGCCGAACAGATTTCAAAGAGCAAATCGAGAAGACATAATCAATTGTTATAAGGAAGTGTGCAACGACCTGGAGTTAGAAAACCAAAAAGGAAAAACATGCTCAACATTTCTCAAGCTGTAAGAACTTAATTTAACTTGTTGTTGTTGTTATGTGCTGTCGAGTCGGATCCAACTCATAGCGACCCTGCCTTGGGTTTCCGAGGCAGTATCACTATGGAAGTAGACTGCCCAACCTTCCTTCCAAGGAGTGGCTGGTGGGTTTGAACTGCCAGCCTTCTGGTTACCAGTCAAGTGCCTTAGGCACTGCACTACCATACCTCCTAATTTAATTTAAGAAGATAAAAAAAATTAAGCCTTGAGTTTCAATATTAAAAGAATCTATGGGCACAATATTGAATGATGCAGGAAACATCAAAAGAAGATGGAAAGAATACACAGAATCATTGTGCCAAAAAAATTGGTTGATGTTAATCTATTTTAGGAGATAGTATATGATCAAGAAACAATGATACTGAAGGAAGAAGTCAAAGCTGCACTGAAGGAATTGATGAAAAACAGAGCTCTAGGAATTGACGGAATACACATTGAGATGTTTCAACAAACGAATGTTGCAGTGGAGCCACTTACTCATCTATGCCAAGAAATTTGGAAGACAGCTATGTGGCCAACTGACAGGAAGAAATTCATATTTGTATCCATTCCAAAAAAGGCAATCCAACAGAATACAGAAACTATCAAACAATATCATTAATATCCCACACAAGTAAAATCTTGCTGAAGATAATTAAAAAATGATTGCAGCAGTATACAGACAGGGAACTTCCAGAAATGCAACTTGGATTCAGAAGAGGATGTCGAACAAGGGACATCATTGCTGTTGTCAGATGGATCTTAGCTAAAGGCAAAGAATTACCATAAAGATGTTTACTTGTATTTTATTGACCATGCAAAAGCATTCAACTGTGTGGATCATAACAAATTATGAATAACATTGAGAAGAATGGGAATTTCCAAACACTTAAATGTGCTCATGAGGAACCTGCAAACAGACTAGGAGAATGTTGTTTTACATCAGAATGGAATACTGTATGGTTTTAAATCAGGAAGGGAGTGTGTCAAGGTTGTATCCTTTTACCATACTTATTCAATCCACATGCTAAGCCGATAACCCAAGAAGTTGGATTATATGAAGAAGAATGAGAGATCAGGTTTGGAGGAAGATTCATTAACAACCTGCAATATGCAGACGACACAACCTTGCTTGCTAAAAGAGAAGATGCATGAAGCATTTACTGATGAAGATTAAAGAGTACAGTCTGCAGTATGGATTACACCTCAACATAAAGAAAGCAAAAGTCTTCACAACTGGACCAATAAACCGCATCAAGATAAATGGAGAAAAGATTGAAATTGTCAAAGATTTTTGTTACTTGTTTCCACAATCAACACCAATGGAAACAACGGTCGAGAAATGAGAGAATGCATTGCATTGGGCAAATCTGCTGTAAAAGACTTCTTTGATGTGCTGAAGAGCAAAGATATCTCTTTGAAGACTAAGGTGTGCCTGACCCAAGCCATGGTGTTTTCAGTCTCCTCATATGTATGTGAAAGCTGGACAATGAATAAGGAAGATCAAAGAAGTGTTGATGCTTTTGAGTTCTGGTATTGGCAAAGAATACTGAAAGTACCATGGACTGCCAGAGGAACTAACGAATCTTTTCTGGAAGAAGTGCAGCCAGAATGCTCCTTGGAAGGGAGAATGACTAGACCTCATCTCACCTACTTTTGTCATTTTTTCAGAAGGGACCATTCCCTGGAGAAGGACATCATGCTTCCTGAGGGTCAGTAAAAAAGAGGAAGGCCCTCAATGAGGCGAATTGACACAGTGGATGCAAAATTGGGCTCAGGTATAGCATGGATTGTGAGGCTGACGCAGGACTAGGTAGTGTCTTGTTCTGTTGTGGATAGGGCCATAGGAGTAGGGGCCAACTTGACAGCACCTAACAAAACACATGTAATATGTATGTTTTATATACTGAGACAGCATGTTTGAAAGAGACAGAAAACATTTGTGTTTTACCCTTTCCTGGAAATCAGTACACAATATTAATAAATAAATGTTTATTAAGTGAGAGTTCTTCCACTCCATAATGCTGCCTCTAAAAATAGCCCTAGTACAATCTAAGAACATACTTTGGCTGCCATCGATCACACCAAATATCTCTAAGTATAGAATCTTTGAAGCTATGTGCCAATGGACAAGAGCTAGAAATTTTGCTGTACAGGTATCTATTGGTCTCTGAGAACCAAAATAATTCATTATGAAATACTAAGTGTGAGAAACTATATTTTCAGTAGACTTGAAAGCAATGTGGATAGGGCAGAAACTCATACTTTTTTTGGCTTCTCTGGGCTTTAATGAGAATGTTGTTAAAAATTAAAGTACACATTTAATTTATCTCACATGTCAAGAGAATATTTCTGTTTTGTTTCTCCAAATTCTCAACAGTCTCACCAAAAGCAGAGGCAGATTTGAGATTATGATCAGATGTTCTCCAGGTAACATTAAGCTGTTCATGCCTCAGTTCAGAGTCAAAGTGGCAGCATGACAGACTATTAAACTTGTGTAAACTTCAACATGCACGGAGGCAGGTATAACAGCTCTGCTCCCTGCAGCAGTGGGTGGAACCTATAGACATTGAATGAGTATCATATTCACAGGAAAGTTGCAGCAGTAGTTTCTGGATGGCTTATGTAATAACAGAATCATTTGCTTTGCCCAAACAAGTTGATTTATTTAGGGATTTATTCATTTATCCTGGCCAAGCACATTGATCAAACTTGAGCCAAACAGAAATAGGCCATGCAGTTACCAGTAATGGAGACAAAAGTAAAATTTGTTTGAAGTCAGGTAGCTTGACAAATCACATAAGAAATTATTCTACACTGGTACACACTCTTCATCATAATTTTCAGTTACTCTGACTGTTTAATCAATTTAAAATTAAGCAAAGAAAGGCTGACACATTCCAATAGACAGTTTGATCATTTCATTTTAAAGCCTCACACAAAAACCAAAAAAACTCACTGCCTTCGAGTTGATTTTGTCTCATAGTGACCCCTCGTTGGATTTCTGAGGAGGTATCACTACAGAAATAGATTGCCCAACCTTCCTTCCAAGGAGTGGCTGGTGAGTTTGAACCACCAACTTTCTGGTTAGCAGTCAAATGCCTTAGGCACACACTAAGAGTTAAATACAGATCTAAACCAACTTAACATATATTTATCAAGTGCCTATTATATGCAAAAAGAGGTCTCATGGTGTTGTGGATAAGGCATTTGGCTAATAACCAGATGTCAGTGGTTCAAACCCACTCTGTGGAAGGAACATGGGGCACTCTGCTTCCGTAAAGATTTACGGCCCTGAAAACCCAGTGGGGATCACTATGAGTTGGAATCAACTTCATGGCAGTGAGTTTGGTTTATTATGTGTTTTACAAAAGAAAAGAGCATCTCTGGCAGATTTTGCCTTCATTCTATTAAGTGTTCTTCAAGAAGTGAATGAAGTAAGATTGAGTTTCAAAGTGCCTACATTTTTTCAAATTCTTTCATCCAAGAAACTCACAATGTTTGATAATCAAGTTTCTCTTTTAAATTGACAAAGAGAAATAGGCCTGGAAATTTTCTATGAGGAGGAGACTTCTGGCTCCTAACAAAATGGCAACCAGTATAGATTGCTGGCTTCTAATTTGGAAATCAGAAGTGAGAGCTAAATAAGGCTATGAGGACCCAATGTAAAAATTGGCAGAAACTACAGTGCAGACTAAAGGATTCATGAACTGTTGTGAGTGAGGGGATGGCCAGCAGTGGCCTCAGTCTGGGCAGGAGAATGGTCTGGGGCAATGGCAGTCAAATATGGCAGGAAAAGTGTCAAATGTAGGGAAGAACTTTTAAATGTTAACCTCACTTCTTTTCCACACTGCCTTGAGTGGTTCATTGTTTTCTAAAATCAGATGCTATAGCCCTGGCCAGCTGATATTTGAGGATAATATCATGGCAGCCTGGAAATCCTACTGGGGTGAGGTGAGGATCACCAGGTGCTTGGTGATCAAACTTTCTTAAGCATTCACACATTCACTCCCTCCTACTTCAGACCACCAGGACTTGTGGGTTATATTCTAATATGCTGAACACATTCTTCCCTTTTGATTTCCTAACTTCAGGTCTTTGCCCATTTTATTAAAATGCTTTACTTTGTCTTCCCAAGCTGCCCTTTGAAGGCTTTTGTTCAGATCTTTTACTTCATCATTTCTTCCATTCTCTTTAGCTACTCTCCATTCAGGAGAAAGTTTCAGAGTCTCTTCTAACATCCATTTTGGTCTTTTCTTTCTTTCTTGTCTTTTTAATGACTTTTTGCTTTCTTCATGTATGATATCCTTGATGTCACACAACTCACCTGATCTTTGGTCATTAGTGTTTGAGCCGTCAAATCTATTCTTTAAATAGTCTCTAAATTCAGGTGGGATATACTTAAGGTTGTATTTTAACAGTACCAGAAGATGAAAAAGGCTTATAGACTGTAGTTTTGTCATACCTAGGGCTGTTTGCCCTGAGGCTCATCTCCTCCCTTAGGTTAGAGTCACCAGGAGGAATACAAACCAAGTCCCAGGTTTTGACCCTTCCCTAATGCATATAGCTAACCAGAAAACAGCACAAATATGAACACCATACAGAACCTGAATTCTGAAAACAGAATTATTGGTACAGATGGACCATAACATTAAAATAAGGAAACATTTCCTCACAGAATATATTAGTAACATTGAAGCTAGAATAAGAAGTCAAAAAAGAGCAAGTAGATATAATGGATATAAAAATATAATAAAGACCTCCAGTAAGATGGAGAAATAGGCAGACGAGCTACATAGACCTTCTACAATAAAGAAATGAGAAATCAATTGAAACAGATACAAAAGATAATCTTGGAAACCTGAGATTTGAAGGAAGGATAAAGAAGTGGATTAAATACCAACTGGTAGAATGTGAATGAAACAGTGAATAAGGAGACAAACAGAGCTGTGGACTGTCAGCTGTACTGATGGCATGGCCAATTTGAATATTTATCAGTGGCATTCTTATTCAGGCAGCAATCTAAAAATTGGCTCTGGTTGCCAAAGACTGCATGGGCAACTGCACTGGTGGCTGACAACTGGAAAGGAAAACTGCAAATAAGGAGACAAAAAGAGCTCTGGATTTTCAGCTGTCCTGAGGGCATGGCTAGTTTGAATATTTGCAAGTGGTATGGCCATTTTGAATAATTGCAAGTGGTGTTCAGATCCAGGCAGCAAACTAAGAATAGGCTATGCTTGCAGAGGAAAGCACAGGCAACCTAACTGGAGGCTGATGACTAAAAAGCAATTGTGCTCACATGACTGAAACATATTACCACCTCTGGCAGCTCCACACTCTGGGTGAGGGCCACCACTTGCTTCTGCACCCACTGAGAGATGGTGGCCAATACTAGCCCAACTACCCTCAATTGCTCTTCACAAGCAGCTAACAGAGATCTGTGTACACACTCTCATCCTCTATCACACGCACCAGGAGAGACAGGTGGTCAGTGCTGCCAAAGTAGCAGATATAGTAGAAATATGAATACAACAACATCAGAATGTCTCTGAGACAACTGACCATTCCAGTTCACACAAAGAAGGAAGATAAAATAGTGCAAACAAGGGGCAAGGATACAGATGCAGAAAACCTCCCTGAGGAAGAAGCAGCATTAGAACTGTTTGATAAGGAATTCAAAAGAATTATATTTAGGTACCTTTAACAAATTAAGAGACAGGTCATGGAAAATGCTGACAAAAGTAAGGAAAACACTGACAAAATTCTAGAACAATTTAGGAAAACAATACAAGAATAAATTGACAAAATAAATAAAAAATTTAAAACCATACAAAAACAACAAATAGAAATCCAGAAGATTAATAATAAGATATTTGAAAGAGATCACACATTGAATGGGCAAAGGAGTAGAATCAAATCAGTGGAAGACAGAATTAATGAGATTGTGGACAAATCCCTCAATACTACTTTGTTAAAGGTTCAGTCAGAAAAAAAGATAAAAAAAAAAAAAAAAATGAAGAGAGCCTGAGATTAATGTGGGACACCATCAAGAAGACTAACTTACATGTGCTCAGAATCCCAGAATAGAAAGAGACAAATAAAACCACAGAGAAAACTTCAAAGATTTCAAAATCCTCTTTAAAAAAATCTATCAAAGATAAAGAAATCTTTGATAGATTTGTTTAAAGAGAATTTCCCTAATATGGTGAAAGACAAGAAGATATAGACCCAAGAAGTTCAATGAATGCCAAACAGGATAGACTCCCCCACCACACACACACACACACACAAAAATCACAAAGGCATAACATAATCAAACTCACCATAACCAAAGACAAAAAAAAGAATCTTGAAAGCAACATGGGGAAAACAAAGCTATCTACAAAGGGCAACCAATAAGAATAAGCTCTGATTTCTTGGCATAAACCATGCAGGTGAGACAACAGTAGGATATCATGTGTAAAACCCTGAAAGAAAAAATTTGCCAACCAAAACTTATATACCCAGCAAAGCTGTCCCTCAAATATGATGATGAAATTAGGACATTTCCAGACAAACAGAAATTAAGGTAATTCATTAAAACCATACCAACCTTACAAGAGATGCTAAAGGGAGTCCTTTGGGCAGAGAACCAACAACAGCAGACAAAAAGTGATGATTAACACACATGATGTCATAACGCAGAAGCCAATCCAGTTATAGAAGTATCCAAAGTAAAATACAAGACTGTAAAAATACAAAACTGTAAACAGGGAACCAGAGACATCAATTGGTAAATGAGGACAACTACAAACCCAAAAAAGTGAATAAACTGTATAGGTACAGAACTTCCAAATGGGGAGGAAGTCAAGACAACTGCAAGATAGCAGAGCCTGTTCTAAACTTTGGGAGAAAAATAGTAAATCACAGCGTGACTTTAAATAAAATTAGTAAACATTTGCATCAAAATGAAAAAGAGAAGAGGCACAAATATTTTAAAACAAACCAAACTCACTGCCATCAAGTTGATTCTGACTCATACAGACCCCATTGGGTTTCTGAGGTGGTAAATCCTTCTGGAAGTAGAGTGCCCCATCTTCCTTCCACAGAGCAGCTGGTGGGTTTGAACTGCCACCCTCCTGATTAGCAGGCAAATGCTTTAGTCACTAAAACACCAGCAAGTATTAAAACAATAGCAATGAAGGAAATTATAACAAATTTCCTAATGAAATGAGCTTAGCACACAAAATTATATGGAACAATGAAATCAGCAACACTGTGATAAAACACATAACAAAATGATAGCAATATATTCATACTTGTCAAAAATTACACTGAATGTAAATGGATTAAAAGCACCCCTCAAGAGATGGAGAGTTGCAGACTGGATAAGAAAACATAACCCATTAATATACTGTTTACAAGAGTTGCACTTTAGACACAAAGACAAAAGTAGACTAAAAATCAAAGGTTGGAGAAAGATATATCAAGCAAATGCTAATCCAAAAAAAAAAAAAAAA